>NC_134358.1:271843585-272148272 GCF_048569485.1 Anomaloglossus baeobatrachus
CTAATCTTGGAGGTATAACCGGCCACTGCCAGTATCGAGAATATTTGATCTGGGAGGATGCCAGATGTCGTACCCCCATGATCACATATTAATGAACTATCCTATTGAGAGGCAATCAATATCAAAACAATGGACAATAACTTTAAATAGGTTAAAAAAAAGTATCCATAAAGATTATCCTTTTTAAACCAATGATAAATTAATTGTTGCTAGATTATCTATAACCCACAATGGCTTTTGTTGTGAAAAAAAACCAAACACTTAGCCCTCTTTTAGATAAAAATGTAGTTTCTGTCATTACTACTTCTTGCGGTAGGGCATTCTACAGTCTTACTGTTCAAACTGCAAAGAACCTATAACATCCGCCTGGAATCACAGTCTCAGGATGGCTATCATGGACAGGCTAGAGGCTAACTGAGCAGGATCCCGAGAACCCTGAAACTCTTTAACCCCCATACAGGGATCTGGAACTACTACAGGGTGCTGGAGATCACTACCTGTTGAAGACTGCAGTCCAGAGCAGAGCAGTTGTCAGGCATGGTCAAACCAGGAAATACAGAAAAGGGATAAAATTGGTAGACAAGAGTGTAGTCAGGAAATCAGGCTAAGGTCAAAATCGGAGATGGCAGGAGGTACAAAAATGGCAGGCAGGAGAATAGTCAGAGAGCAGGAAGTGGTCAAAACACAGGAATCAATATACAGAGCAGGGAGAGACAGAGACTAGCAGTACTATAAAACTATATCTGGCAGAGAACAGCATGCAGGAGGGGGAATTGGAAGGGTGTGATGTCTTCCCATTTGCTTTAGCTGAAAGGTGGTAACTTTAGCTGGAAGATACATGCCACCACTGTCAGCCTGTGATACTGCAGGTCCCAGAGAAAACCAGCTAAGTGGATGGGTGGAGTTTGCGCCCACTAGAGCCACTGGCACTGACTCCTCTCCTATCACCAGCAGTGTTCACGGCGGGAATACGCCGGCGCCTGGTGACCAAAGCAGAAGTTGCAGGAGCGGACTTCAATGGGGACATGACAGAACCCTTTCCTAATTAGATGTCAGAATTGCTTTTCCCTTTACATGTAATTAATGTCCTCTAATAGTTCTTTGTATTGACCACAAATGTATTGATAAATATACATGAGATCTCCTGTAATGCATCTTGGTTCAAGCTAAACGAGCGCAATAGCAATAGTACATATTATTTACATTTAGAATGTATTTACTTACTTCACGGTATTTGCTAATTTTTATTTTGTCCTATGTTACATGTGATTGCTCATGCAGACATCTTAGTAATATTACAGACTAATTTAGATCATATGTCTGCATGGACAAATATATGTAATTTATGATCAAATAAAAATGAACAAATACCCTGTACTAAGTAAATTGTAATAGTACATGTAAATAACATATAATAGTTAATTGACATTATTTTGGTCAAAATATCATTAAAGCCATGCTACCACAACAAGGTTTATTCAATCAGGATAGTGTCATGCCAGATCACAGAGAAGCTCAGTGTGCTGTGAAACACAAGGGTGATAACAGAGATGGTATAGACGCAAGGGCCTGACAATAGAGAGCATCTCCTGCAACTCATCTGGGGCTGTATCCTAAGCTCCCTAATGACTGTATATGAGTCCTTCCGCCCATGGTCATCATGTGCCTAGGCCCTTGCTTGCCCTGAACTCACACTGGCTAGTGAGAATGCCAGCAAGAGCACTAGACTTAGCAATACAATAATACAACACAAGGTAAGTGTTTTTTGTTTACAAGGTAAGGGAGACAGACAGAGGGAAAATAAACGTAAAATGGAAAACACTCCAAGCTCCTCGAATTCAGCTAAACACCAAAGCTGCAATAGTCATGACTTGTCAGCTTCTTCCAGAGACAAGCTACTTCCAAAGTGGTCAGCATAGAATGAGAATCTATAACTGCTATCAGATGATAAGACATGCAATTTTTTTTATAGTGAAGGGGAGCGGTCACAAAAGAGCTGCACCTCAGATTAAGGGTACAACCCTATGTGTCGGTGTCTATGATTAGTTGTAGCCCAGTTTACTGTATTGTAGTGTAAAAAGAAACATATTTAAAAAAAAAATGGTGTGGAGTCCCTTTCCATTTTGCAAACCAGCCAACAAAAAGCAGCAGCTTGGGGCTGATGTCAGGCTGGCAAGAGGCCAATATTCATTGGTCTTCCCACCTTGATAAGGTGTCAAGTTTATCTTGACTGGTTATGAAAGGGCATCGCACATTTAATTAAATAATTGAAGCTAATTGATTTCTCCCAATTTTTGAAAACCAGCCATGGTAAAGCGACATCTGTAGACTGGTATTGGTGGGAAAAGAAATGGATATTTGTCCCATCCCAGCCTAAAATAGCAGCCTTCAGCCACCCCAGAAATTGCTCATCCATTAAATGCACCAATTCTGCTGATTTAGCAGGCTGATCCTGATTGCCCTGGTGCGGTTGATTGAAGTAATATATGGGGTTGATGATAGCTGTGATTTGTTAAAACTCATAGCTGCCGGCAAACCTTAGGTTAGTAATCGGTAGGAGTCCATGAGACACCCCCCATTACTAACCTTCTAAGTCAAAAGAAATAAACACAAACAAAATCTTTTATTCATAATAAGATGCTCAGATACCCCAAATCACTCATGTGTTAACTCTCAAAACAACCCTGAGGTTCGACATAATCCACAATGATGTCCTACGATGATCCTTGGTTTTGCTACAACCGCAATCTGCGATGACGTTAGAAAGTGTGACCGGTAACTGCAGACTCTGGAACATACTAGTGGCAGTGGATGATCCCCATGTTGTGAGAAGCAGTGACTTCTGTAAGTTCAATGGGGTTCACAGTTGGGGGCTCCAATGGTACCAACTGTGACCACAGGTGAACCCGCTGCCTAATTTCTGGACTGTCAGATTGTCTGACACATTTTCAGAGCAGGATGGTAGGGCAGCAGCAAGTTCCTATGAGATCACATCTGGTGGTTCCCACATAGTGTATTGTGGTAACCACCAGCTGTGACAGCAAGTAAACTCGCTGCCTCACTATTTTGGTATTTTGTTATGCAAACTGACAGTCCAACAATCTGGCAGCGAGTTTTCCTGCTGTCACAGTCTGTGGCTCACACAGAGGATACCGTGGAAACAACAAGCTGTGACCTCAGATGAACTTTCTGCTGGATTGCTGGACTGCTCTGTCACAATGTCACGCAATTCGACAGTCCAGAAATCTGGCAGCAAGCTCTCCTGCAGTCACAGTATACAGTGGCAACCACAAACTGTGACCTAAGGTGAACTCACTGCTGGACTGTTCTGCTGCCTTGTCATGCAATCCAACAGTCTGACAATCTGGCAGCAAGTTCACATGCAGTCATAGTGTACCATGGGAGCCACCAATTATTACCTCAGATGAACTCACAGCTGCACTGCTCTGCTGCCATGTGACACAATCTTACAGTCCAGAAATTGCACAGCTAGTTCACCTGCAGTCAATATGTAACTTGGGAACCACCAGCTGTGACCTCAGGTAAACACGCTGCTCTGCCACCCTGTCACACAATACAATAGTCTGGCAATCCAACAATGATTTCACTTCTGGTCACATTAGGTAATATGGGAGCACCCAGCTGTAAACTCTAGTGAACTGACTGATGTCACCCCTTCTCACAGCCAGCGGCTCCACAGCTGCCCTTAGTGTGTTGTGGGTGATGCAATGAGTGGTCACGTTTTGTAATGTCATTGATCACTGCGACTTCCGGATGTAGCAGAGCCAAGAATCATCGTGGGACATCTTTGTGAACTACGTCAGTATTTTTGCCTGTAATCAATGAGTAAAAGAGGATGTCTGTGTTTTCTATTTCAAATAAAGGATTTTTCTGTTTGTGTTTTTTTCTTTTGATTTACAAGGTAAGTAATGGGGGAGTCTTAAGGAGATCTCTCCATTACTAACCTAGGGCTTGATAGTAGCTGTTATTTTTGACAAATCACATTTATCATTAACCCCATATATTACCCGGATTGTCACCACACCAGGACAATCAGGAAGAGCAGGGTAAAGCATCAGAATTGGTACATCTAATGGGAGGGACAATTTTGGAGTGGCTGTAGGCTGGTGTTTTTATGCTGGGATGGTCCACTATCCATGGCTTTTCCCCATCCTGATAATACCAGCCCCCAGTTGCCCACTTTAGTTTGGCTGGTTATCAAAAATAAGAGTGGACCTCACGCCATTTTTTATAATTATTTATGTTTCATAACCAGTCAAGATAAAGAAGACAACTGTGGGGTTATCTGTATAACTCATACTGATTATCAACAATAGGGCAGGAGCCCACATAATTTTTGTTTATTATTTTTTCAAAAAGTGCAAAAATCAATCACAACCATGCAAAAACTTGACTTCCAGGGACAGAAGTGTTACACCTTGTGGCTCCCCTTTTTTGAACCAGAGGAAGACTGGGAATCATAGTCTACATATATAAAATACGTCAAAGTTAGAATCTTGCATTATAAAAGTTTTATTAATATTGATAATTGATAATATTGAATATTAATATTAATACCTTGTGGCTCCCCTGTTGCAAGGAATGATGTGGTCTCCCATTCCTTGCCCTTCATGAGCCCTCCTGCTTAGCAGCCCCGAAGGTCTAGGAGGTTATGCAATGTGCAGGGGATGGCTGCTCAGGGAGGCAGCGGGAGTGTTGCACCTCATGGCTCCCCTGTTGAAAGGAATGATGTGGTCTCCCATTTCTTGCCTGCCGCGAGCCCTCCTGGTCAGCAGCCCTGAAGGTCTAGAAGACTGCGCAATGAGCAGAGGATAGCTGCTCTGTGAAGCAGCAAGAGTTTCGTTATCCCTGCACATTGTGAAACCCTGGATCCTGCCTCTATGTCCCAGGGGCGGGAAGATACGCATGTGCACCACGTGGCATGTTTTGATTCGCCCACTGACGTCACACGGCTTGATGACGCGCCGCAAGCCGATTTCTTGGACATCAGTGAGGACGATGACGTGGTGACCCCTGACTGGCCGGGCAGGGACGTCATGAACCCTGATTGGGACAAGTCCATCGGCTCTGCCTCGTGCCCGCCTTTGGGTGGATCTGCGCCTCCTTAAAAGCTCCACTTGCCAATATGGCGGCGCGCGACCGTTCTCTATTGTTGTACGTCTGGCAGCAAGCTGCTACGCCACTGTTCAGGCATTTTTCTCTACTTGTGGGCTCTGCCCTTACTGCTCAGGCAGTGCCTTGTTTGCAGGTCATGTCCCTGCCCACGGTGAGCTCCTCGGGATGCCTCCGGAGTCACCTTGTTGTTTAAGCACACGCGTGGGCACCGCTGTGCTTCCCTCGTGCCACATTTCCGTGACTTCTGTTTGGGCACACGTGCGTGGGCACCACTGTGCTTCCTCGTGCAACAAGTACACTGAGCTGTGAGCCCCGTTCCATACAACCCTCACGGGTTAGGGCGAGCCGGTGTACACAGATCGTCTGTGACGTAGCAGACGATCATCAGCAGCAACCCGCTCACTCTTCAACAACCATAGCAGCTGTCCCCTACACCGCACAGTGGACCTTGACCGGCGGAAGCTGTCTCTATACCATCTTGGCACGCTTCCCCGGGTCCCCCTCGTGACATTACGGTCACGCCAAAGGTCTGGCTATGGCTGAAGAGCAGCAGCAGTTGCTGCGTTATGTACAGCAGTTGGAGTCATGGTTGGCAGCAGTGGAGCAGTCCTCCTCTAATAAGGCTGCTCTGGCGACAGTCGCCACCCAGGCGGCTACTCAGGCTGTGGCTTTGGGCGGAAGCTCACTTCGCCTTGCACTTCCGGGCGCGCTTTAGCGGCGATAGCTCCGAGTGCCATGTTTTTATAAATCAGGTTACCACCTACTTGGAGCTAACCGCAACTCAGTATGCTACTGAGAGGGCGAAGGAAGCCTTCGTCCAGTCCCTGCTCACAGGGAGAGCACTGAAGGGGTCCACACCATTGTGGGAGCGCGGAGATCGGTTGGTAAATAACCTTGCGACTTATCTTGGGGCCATGAGAATGGTGTTCCTCAGGCCTCAAGTCACCCACGACTCCGCGCTGTGGCTCCTTCAACTTCGGCAAGGGTCCGCTTTGGTCGGGGACTTTGCTGTGCGCTTCAGGACACTCGCCGCAGAGCTGAACTGGCCAGATAACGTTCTAGTCCTTGTGTTCTGGGAGGGCCTGGCAGGGTTCGTCAAAGACGCACTGGCCACGCGTGAGGTGCCTGCCACCTTGGAGGCCTTGATTCAAGTTGCTTCTTGCATAGATATTCGCCAGGCTGAGCGGAAGCTTGAGGTCTCTTCAGCACCCACATCTAACCCGGCCTAAAAGGCGTCAGGCCCCTACCTTCCACCGGACAGGCCTCCCAACCAGCTCTGTAGACGACTCTGTGGAGTCAATGGAGGTGTCCAAAGCGGCTTCCTCTACCACAGGTCCTCGTTCTTCTGTCATCTGCTTTTCCTGTGGTCAGAGGGGACACATAGCCACCCGATGCCCTAAACCATCGGGAAAAGACAGCGTCTAGTTTCCATAAGAGGGGGGACTCTAGACGCTGCATCTCCCTCTAGGTTGACCATCAGCGCCCAGTTGCAGTTCGGCAGTACTGTCTTCTCTGCCCTGGCTTTCATTTCGACTTCCCTGGCAGGCCAGTACTCAGTTCCCTTGGTTCTGTTGCCTAAGCCAATTAGGATCTGGGTAGTCAACGGGTCCCTGCTTGTGAATCCCGTTACCCAGATGACCATCCCTCTCAGAATGGACGTACCACCAGGACACCGTGAGCAGGTTTCCTTCCTGGTGCTTCCCGAGGGGACAGATGAGATCTTACTGGGACTCCCCTGGTTGAGACAGCATGCTCCTATACTCAACTGGGCAACAGGGGAGATCTCGGCCTGGGCAGGGTCTTGTAGAGAACACCTCGTGACCACCGGACCACCCACTACCATTAGCTTGGGCCCTCAAAGGATAGAGGAGGTTCGGATTTACCGGCACCTTATGAGGCCTACAGGGACGTCTTCTTCAAGAGGGCCGCAGATACTCTTCCCCCCCCACCGGCCACACGATTGCGGAATAGACCGGAAGCCAGGCTCCGTGCCCCCTAGGGGCAGAGTGTATCCTCTCTCTGCTCCAGAGACGGAGGCTATGTCCAAATATATCCAGGACAGCCTGGCAAAAGGTTTTATTTGCAAGTCTGTATCACCGGCCGGTGCGGGGTTCTATTTTGTGCAGAAAAAAGAAGGGGATCTGCGCCCCTGTATTGACTACAGGGGATTAAATGCAATCACGATTAAGAACAAATACCCGTTGCCCCTCATTATGGAGTTGTTTGATCGATTCCGAGGGGCAAAGGTCTTCATGAAGCTGGACCTACGGGGGGCATACAATCTAGTGCGAGTCCGAGAGGGCGATGAGTGGAAGACCACCTTCAACACCAGGGACGGTCACTATGCGTATCTCGTAATGCCCTTCGGACTCTGCAATGCCCCCGCTGTGTTCCAAGACTTCGTGAATGACATTTTCCGGGATTTGTATCTTTCTGTGGTTGCATACCTCATTTTCTCTCCCGAGTTTTCCACCCATCGGAGGGATGTCATCCGGGTACTCAAGAGGCTCCGCGCTCATTCTTTATATGCTAAGCTGGAGAAGTGTGTCTTTGAGCGTGAATCCTTGCCGTTCCTGGGATATATCGTGTCCAGTCAGGGGTTAGCAATGGATCTGGGGAAGTTGGAGACAGTGATGAACTGGCCTGAGCCCCCCTCGCTGAAGGTGATCCAGCGATTTTTGGGGTTCATCAATTACTATCGCCAGTTCATTCCCAACTTCTCGACGGTGGCAGCACCCATTATTGCCCTTACCCGCAAGGGCGCTAATCCCAAAACGTGGACACGGGAGACGGTAGAGGCTTTTCACGCTCTTAAAACCCACTTCTCCAGAGCCCCCATCCTCCATCGTCCAGATGTCTCCAAACCCTTCCTACTAGAAGTAGACGCCTCTTCAGTCGGTGCAGGCGCAGTCCTGTATCAGAAGAACGAATGAGGAAGGAAACATCCGTGCTTCTTTTTCTCAAAAACCTTCTCTCCGGCTGAGAGGAACTACTCCATAGGGGATAGGGAGCTACTGGCGATGTTGGCATTTCAGGAGTGGCGGCATCTCCTGGAGGGTGCAAAACATCCGTTTGAGGTTTTTTCTGACCATAAAAACCTCACATACCTCCAGGCAGCACAACACCTGAACCCAAGGCAGGCTCAGTGGTCTCTGTTCTTCTCCCGATTCCGCTTTACTATCTGCCACCTGGCCGGTGAGAAGAACGTACGGGCAGACACCTTGTCCCGTTGTATGGTCATTCTGGAGGAAGAAGAAGAGAAGCCCCGTCTCATATTACCCCCGGACAGCCTGAGGATGGTCACTCCCACTTCTCTTGACTAGGTGCCACCTGGCAAGACCCTCGTTCCCCTTGAACTACGGAACGAGGTGCTATCGTGGGCCCATGCCTCCAAAGTCGGGGGCTACTTCCAGGTCAAGAGGACCTTAGCCCTAGTGGCCAGGCATTATTGGTGGCCAAGATTAGTCCAGGACATACAGGAGTATGTGGGAGCCTGTATGTCGTGTGCGCGGAATAAGTCGTCCCGGCAGAGACCTGCGGGTTTTCTTCATCCGCTGCCGGTGGTGGATCGTCCCTGAGAAGTGGTGGGGATGGACTTCCTGGGAGATCTGCCCAAGTAAGCAGGACACAAGGTCGTGCGGGTCATCACGGATCACTTTTCTAAGATGGTCCACTTGGTTCCTCTCTCAAGACTCCCGACGTCTCGTATCCTCGCCTCCTTGTTCATTTGGCATGTATTTAGGCTACATGGCATGCATGACAAGGTGGTGAGTGATCGGGGTTCTCAGTTCGCGTCTCGCTTCTGGAGGGAACTCTGTAAGCTCTTGCAGATAGAGCTTAACATCTCCTCCGCATACCATCCCGAGACCAATGGACTGGTGGAGAGGACCAATCAGACCCTGATAATCAACCTCCACCACTTCATCTCCACGCACCATGACAACTGGGCTGACCTTCTTCCGTGGGCCGAATTTGCCATCAATAATGCGATCCATGAGTCCTCCGGCCAGACCCCGTTCCTGCTTAACAACGGACAACATCCCAGAATCCCAGTCCTGATGCCCATTATGTCACCCGATCCTAGAGTGGAGGATAGGGCGACCGAGGCCTGGGAGATCTGGGATAACACCCAGGAGCCCCTTAAGAGGGCCAAAGACTGGATGGTGACGACGGCTGATGTGCACCGCCGCCCTGCACCATCTTTCACGCATGGTGACCTAGTGTGGCTGTCCTCTAAAAATATCAACCTATGGGTGAAGGCAGCCAAGTTTGCCCCTGGGTACCTGGGGTCGTTTAAAGTCTTAGAGCAGGTAAATCCGGTGGTATACCGGCTCCAGCTCCCTCCTCGCTGGTCCTTAGCCAATACCTTTCACGTGTCTCTTCTGAAACCCGTATGACTTAATAAGTTCTCGGGGTCTCTGTTGGCCCAATTCAGCTCCTCGTCCGACGACCCTGAGGTAGTGAAGCTTGTAGAGACAAAAGTCATACGGGGCAGGAGGTACTACCTTGTGGAATGGGCCAGCCATAGCCCAGAGCATAGGTCCTGGGAATTGGAGGATCATATCTGCACCCCGGGTTTGGTGGCAGCCTTCCAGCAAAGGCAGGGGGGGGCCCTAGATGAGAGGGTAATGTTACACCTCGTTGCTCCCCTGTTGAAAGGAATGTTGTGGTCTCCTATTCCTTGCCTGCCACGAGCCCTCCTGCTCAGCAGTGCCAAAGGTCTGGGAGGTTACACAATATGCAGAGGATAGCTGCTCGGGGAGGCAGCGGGAGTGTTGCACCTCGTAGCTCCCCTGTTGAAAGGAATGTTGTGGTCTCGCATTCCTTGCCTGCCGCGAGCCCTCCTGCTCAGCAGCCCCAAAGGTCTAGGAGACTGCGCAATGTGCAGAGAATAGCTGCTCTGTGAAGTAGCAAGAGTTTCGTTGTTCCTACACATTGTGAAACTCTGGATCCCGCCTATATGTCCCAGTGGCGGGAAGATACACAAGTGCACCACGTGGCATGTTTTGATTCACCCACTGATGTCACACGGCTTGATGATGCGCTGAAAGCCGATTGCTTGAACATCAGTGAGGCCGATAACGTGGTGACCCCTGACTGGCCGGGCTGGGACGTTTTGGACCCTGATTGGGCCAAGTCCGTCGGCTCCGCCTCGCGCCTGCCTTTGGGTGGAGCTGTGCCTCCTTAAAAGCTTCACTTGCCAATATGGCGGCGCGCGACCGTTCTCTATTCTTGTATGTCTGACAGCATGCTGCTACGCCACTGTTCAGGCATTTTTCTCTACTTGTGGGCTCTGCCCTTACTGCTCAGGCAGTGCCTTGTTTGCAGGTCATGTCCTTGCCCTCGGTGAGCTCCTCGGGACGCCTCCGGACTCACCTTGTTGTTTAAGCACACATGTGTGGGCACCGCTGTGCTTCCCTCGTGCCACATTTCCGTGACTTCCGCTTGGGCACACATGCGTGGGCACCACTGTGCTTCATCGTGCAACAAGTACATCGAGTTGTGAGCCCCGTTCCATACAACCCTCACGGGTTAGGGCGAGCCAGTGTACGCAGATCGTCTGTGACGTAGCAGACGATCGTCAGCACCAACCCGCTCACTCTTCAACAACCATAGCAGCATTCCCCTACACCGCACAGTGGACCTTGACCGGCGGAAGCTGTCTCTATACAAACTTGGCACGCTTCCCCGGGTCCCCCTCTTAACATGGACGTACCCACATTGGAAAAGCTTGCCGATTGTCTGCTTTGCAACTTTTCAACAAGCTTTATTGGAATAACAAATACAAAATGGATACAGCCGCACACTAAATGCCATCAATGTATAAGGGAACTCTGGTACTGCATTACTGCTATATGAAAAAATTAGATTTTTAGTTTATGTATTGGCCAATGCATGTAAGCCCGGAAACCAAACGGCAAGGTAAATCTCAATATTCCGGGTCCCTAACAAAAATGCCACTATCTAGGTTAAAACATCCATGTCTGGGCAGCTAGACTAAAAATCTAACTTGAAATGCCACTATCTGGACTAACCTCCATGTCTGGGCAGCTAGAACTCCTGGTATAAGGATTGTGAACACAGCCTGGTTTATAGGGCGGAGTGCTCAGTCAGAAAAAAACACTGCAAATATTTCAAAAGACTGACCTGAACATCCTACAAGTGTGTATAGGTGCCAGCTGAAAAAATCTAGCAAATACAAAATGGATACAGCCGCACACTAAATGCCATCAATGCATAAGGGAACTCTGGTACTGAATTACTGCTATATGAAAAAATGAGATTTTTAGTTTATGAATTGGCCAATGCATGTAAGCCCGGAAACCAAACGGCAAGGTAAATCTCAATATTCCGGGTCCCTAACTAAAATGCCACTATCTAGGTTAAAACATCCATGTCTGGGCAGCTAGACTAAAAATCTAACTTGAAATGCCGCTATCTGGACTAACCTCCATGTCAATCTAACTTGAAATGCCACTATCTGGACTAACCTCCATGTCCATGACTAACCTCCATGTCAATCTAACTTGAAATGCCACTATCTGGACTAACCTCCATGTCCATGACATGGAGGTTAATCCAGATAGTGGCATTTCAATGTAGATTTTTAGTCTAGCTGCCCAGACATGGATGTTTTAACCTAGATAGTGGCATTTTAGTTAGGGACCCGGAATATTGAGATTTACCTTGCCGTTTGGTTTCCGGGCTTACATGCATTGGCCAATTCATAAACTAAAAATCTCATTTTTTCATATAGCAGTAATGCAGTACCAGAGTGCCCTTATACATTGATGGCATTTAGTGTGCGGCTGTATCCATTTTGTATTTGCTAGGTTTTTTCAGCTGGCACTTATACACACTTGTAGGATGTGCAGGTCAGTCTTTTGAAATATTTATTGGAATAACAGACCTGAACAGGAACTGGACGCGTATGTAAAACTCCATGTTCGGGTCCAAGACGCTGACACTCGGTGTTTGGTACGAACCCCGAACATTACAATTTGGGTTTGCTCCTCCCTAGTTATTATATTACAATCTGTTACATCATTTTTCAAGCTATCTCTTATAATACCTTCAAACATTATGCACACTATTGTTAAACTTACAACTTCGTAATTACACTGATCCAACTTCAATTTGTAAAATTATGAAGTTCTTGAAAAGTCTACATATATAACATTTCTGTTTTTGGGTAGCTTTTTTTGACTTTGGGATACTTTTTATTTCCCAAAAAACACCATGCTCCTTGTATGGCATTTTTCAGTCTTTTTTCTATTAGACACTTCTGTATGACAATCAAAAACCTAGAAAAAAATGCATTTCAGAAATGTTAATTACATTTTATAAATGCAATAAATGTATGTAAAGAAAACATCTGAAAATGCAGGAAGTTTGAATCAAAGAGTGATTCATTTCATTTAGTTTAACTTCAATATATACCTGGTTTAGTTCTAAACACTGTGGTAATAACTGCTACAAAAATGGCATATGTTATTCCTACCAAAGGCCAATTTTTCATGACTTGATCACTTTTATTATTTGTAAAAGCCTGATAATTTTCAAAGTGATATTGCAAGTGTCTTTGGTGGCATTTAGTTCAATTTTTTTGTGTATTGCAATATGTTATAGAGTAGTACATGGGGGAAGAAAAGACACCAGAAAAAAAAAATGAAAAAAATCCCCAAATTCTGCATTTTGAAAATAACCCCCAATCACCAACAGAATTGCTTCAAATAAAAAAACATTACATATTGTCATATTTTTTAGAACATTGATAATAGGGTATCACATAACTCTAAAATCCATCCCAGTCCCACCCCAAACACGTTTAAAAATACATAAAAAAACAAACATTTTTTTATGAAATATGCTGTGACAGATTTACCAGTCCTGCAAAATAGATGGCCTAAACTTAAGGGGGCATTACACGCTGCAATATCGTTAGTGAATTATCGTTGGGGTCACGGTGTTTGTGACGCACATCGGGCTTCATTAATGAGATCGCAGTGTGTGATAACTACGAGTGACCTTAAACGATCGCAAAAGAGGTCAAAATCGTTTGCCATGGAGAGGTTGTCCTGAAACCAAAAATCGTTGTCTGCTTATTAGCAATGTTGTTCCTCGTTCCTGCGGCACCAGACATTGTTGTGTGTGACACCGCAGGAGCGATGAACATCTCCTTACCTGCGTCCCGCCGGCAATACGGAAGGAAGGAGGTGGGCGGGATGTTACGTCCTGCTCATCTCCGCCCCTCCGCTTCTATTGGACGGCTGCCACCTGACGTCGCTGTGTGACGCCGCATGGACCGCCCCCTTAGAGAGGGGTTGGTTTACCGGCCAGAGCGACGTCGCAGGGCAGGTAAGTCCGTGTGACGGGGACTAACGAGATTGTGCGCCACAGGCAGCGATTTGCCCATGTCACACAACCGACAGGGCCGGGTACAATCGCTTGCGATCTTGCTAGTGAGATCGCAGCTGTAAAGTACGCTTTAGACTTGGCACTCTCAAAATGCACTCAACCTATCTTTGTGGCTATTGCTTGATAGATAAATTTGGTGCACTGTTACACTGTCTAGTCTAACGTTACATCATATTTTTAATGGATTACTTTCAAACCATTTTTGGGGGTCCATAAATTAGGAATAAATCCAATTTTGTTAACAATATTTCTCACATCACGAATTACAGATAAATCTTATATCACAACGTAACTTTTGTTAACTGTATTCTTCAGAGCTTATTTAGATTAAAAACAATTGAAACAGAAGACTTCCTTATACTTATATGTAGTGCCCCTGATGCCATCAGGGCACTACAAGGTACTGTATCCTGCCAAAGATGCAGGGCCTACCCCCAGGGACTTGGGTCAGGAGACGCCAGGATGATGGCAGTTTTGCGCAACTGAGTCCACGCTTCAACAGGTTCTGTTGTTCTGATTGCTTTATAACATGTGATCTTTCCATTTTTCTCCAGTCATGGTTTGGTATATTTTTCTATGGCTTAATTATTTAGCAGGACTTATTATTATTTATGACCCTGTATGGTTGCAAATGTATCAGCTTAAATACATAGTGTCTGTCTAGATCTTCACACCAATGACACTATAATAGCCAAAGGATTTTATGAGCATTCGTAGTGCTGGAGGCTTTTCTTTATCGAATGTTGTCATTTATTTCAAACAACAAAAATGGAACTAAATAATTGTTACCTGGTATTATTTTAAGATTTGCAGTCTTGTTTTCGGCATATCTTTTATTTTGTAAGTTTTTACTCTAGTGAGTTTTTGTAACAAACAAATGAGTTTTTATGTAGTCAAGCAGTTTCACTAAACACTTATTTTATGATGTACTTAATATTCAAAGGTAACCAATAATGTTTACCAAAATTGCAGCATATGACAGAAAATTGGCTTAGTAAGTCATTAACGAGCAATTCAGACCCATAGTAATAGCAATCAATTTTACAAATCGTGATCTTATTCATGTACTTTGTTTGTACAGCTATTCACGGAGATCTAAAAAGCAAAGAGACAACAATTTTTTCCAAAATGTGACTTTTTTGGCTTTTCCATGCCTAAATAAACGTTTCAGCTCCAATTGTGAGCAATTTTAATTAATTTTGTGTTAAAGGTATTGCCTTGATATTTCAATCATTGTTATATTGGGATATGAAACTGTAGTGACAATTCTCTGATCCTGGATAAAAAATGTGTAAATCATTATTTTACCTAAGCACAATAATATATTTTAGTTGTAATGTCTATTATAGCATGTAAATTAGAAAAAAAATATTTTTGCTTTTTTTTTATCTCCTTCCAAATGTATGACATGCCAGTAGGTCCTATTTTACAGTATTTGATTATGTCTGCACACGAGCTGTGCACAAATGATTGTTGCTGAGAGATTGGCTTAAGTGATAGCTGAGCTCATGCTGTCACCGCCAGGTCCGGATCCTGCACTGTCCCTCAATGGTTTACCCTCTGTATGCCGCAATAATTAATGAATCCAGAATTTAAAAGGTCGAAAGAGGAAATAGGCTCCTACATATCACCTGATCGGGACCCCAATTATGAGATCATGAGGCCCAATGGTTGCCATGACTGCAGGAGGTAAAATAATGACTGGACTGTCAGTTATGGTGGCCTTTTAACCCTAGAATGCATACCTGGGGCCTCGTAGGCCTGCTAGGTTACTTGTTTTCTATGGTGGATTTCTATGGTTGCGCGTTCTAGGGTTAAACCACACTAATAGCATGGTCTAAAAGACATTGTGCCAGTTTAACACTGACAGGTCTAATGCATGCTATGCATTTGCAATGCAAAGCATTAGACTAGTGATAAAAAACTACACATATTTGTTATTGTGTCCAGAACAACCCCATATCTAAAATTTTTCAATTATTTAATTCCTTCAGTGAACGATATAAAAAAAATAACATGGCAAAAATTAGACTTTTTCATCAAACTGTGGATCAAAAAGTCGTATATATGTAAATAAATATGGTGTCACTGAAAAAGTTATTTCATCCCACCAGAAAGGTATAGATCTCAGAATATGAAAATGAAATAATTATTTTTTACATAAAATTGTTTTTATTTATTTAAATAGGCAAAACATAAAAAAGTATACATATGGTGTCGGTATAATCATACCAAACCAGACTAAAATACAATAAAAAAAATGTTCTGTGCCCGAAAATGGTACAAAAATGTCATCTCGTGATATCATAAAATATCAACTTATTAATTATTGGAAGTATGCCCTAAAATAATTAGCTCCCCTCCATGTTTTATTCATTAATACAATAAAAAATATATGTACCTGCTCAAACCGCATCCATAGATTTACGCGTACAGGTATTGAAGCAGGTATCTCCCTCCCCAGTGTAATTCACCTTACATTTTGCAGATATCCACAGTTTTAAAAGGTGTCCTTGTTTTCTTCACCCTGATCCTATTTCCCTTGTAGTCAATTCAGTATTTTATCTGTTAGGCAATAATCTAGACTGATATGGGAATGACACAACCATAATTGACATTGTATGGATAATATATAGATTAGGGCCATTAAAGCTTATAAATAGAAACCACAAATTGAGTAGACAATGGACTGTCATAAGGATAAAAACTTTAATAATTTAACGCAATCTGAAAGCAATGGTAAAGATCCATTTCTTTGACCATTCATACTGGGAGAAGTTTCTCTCAGTAGTCAATTCATCACAATCTGTTGCTATAGGAAATGTCTTCAATAATGCAACACCATCTGGTAGCAATGGAAAAAAACAATATCCTTGGCTGGTCATATATTCAATTTCAATAGTAAAAATAATAAAGTTCCTTCATTAGTTGTCCTTCTAAGAACTCAAAGGTCATTTGTAATACCTAGTGTATTCAAAATGTCTTCATGAATTAGCTGTATTTCAACAGTATAGAAACCATATATAGTGAAAAGCAAAAGATTAACAATAATTTGAATGTTTGACTTTCAGGCTCTATTTATCACCATTCACTACAGCTGTAAGCGTGTGACTATCTTCATTTTATAGACAAGCATCTTGTCTATCTAATACATTAATTTGACTAACCACTATTTAGCATATGATTAGTAATGCAGATTTTTCTCATGCCACTGCATTGTTACTGTTTTGCTTCATCAAATCCAAATTTTAGTTTAGATTATTTTGTTAGTATTTTGTAAAATCACATTTGACTTTCAACAATGCCTGAATCCTTCTGGGCATGTTCTAGATCAGATTCAGGCATGTTTCTACCAAAATCTGATACCCGGTCTCTTCTACACGTTCCCAATGTTGGTGCATACTGGTCAACTCATTTTGGTATATATACAGCTTTTTCTTCAACTCTGCCAACAAGTTTTTGATTAGGTTAAAATCTTGGGGACTGTGGTGGCTAATCCAGAAAATCTACTTCATTGTCATTGAATCATTTATTCTCCAATTTGAAGTATGCTTTGATCGCTGTTCTGCTGGAATATTATGTTGTCCTTTTCATTCCAATAGTACTTGAGTATACAATATAACTTGTCTTTCAGGATACTCACATGCACCTCAGCATTGACACCTCTTGATCAAGTATCTATGGCTGTGAAGCAACCGCTTATCATCACGTTTCTTCCATTGAACATGACAGTTCCTTAAATTTCTTGATCAAGCATCTTTTTCTCTTGTTTCCTCCAGAACTATTTGCACTCATCAGAGCCTAGTCTATTGACTTTTGTCTCATCACTTCAAATCACTCTTTTCCAATCTTCTACTCTCCACACTTCATATTTTTTTGCAAACTCAAGCCAACGCTTGTTGTGATGACATTGAAGTTGAGAATTCAGCTTTATTTGGGCCACAATTTCAGACTTGTGAAACATGCATCGCCCAATGCTTGCATGTACATCTGTGATCATACTATTATGAAGCATACGAGCCACTTCCACTGCCATATTTGTGACACCAGAACGGATAGACCTTTTGATGTGCCAGATAGTTGAATCCAATATTTTGCCTAGAGGTCCACTACTGGCTTTTTATTGGATGGACAGACTTCATGCCTTATTTTTCCAATTGTCATAGCACCTACATACTGCAGTTTGGCAATTTTCTTGGTCGAGAGCCCACTATCAATGGGCTGGAAGATGCTGTTCCTCTTTTCTTGGGAAATCTTCTTCATGGCTGCCCCTCAATTCAAACCAGTAACCTTTCACTTGTGAATCAAACTAATACAATTTTTAGCTTTTTGGGAATGTGAGAACAGGTTGTAATTTATATTAATCAGGAGGAAAAAAAATTCAAACACCAGGAGCAAAACAGTAAAAATGGAGGGACATGGCAAGAAGCTGCACAACTTATCAAATTGTAAATAGTTGCAGGTCAAATTTATCTATGAGAAAGCCAAAATATTTGTCTATAAAATTAAGGTAGTCTCAGCTACAGTGGATGGTGAGATATGGAGCCTGAAATTTAAAAGTTCAAAACATTGCTACCCTTGTTGTCACTGTATACTGTCAAGGCTGACCGTGTTGGCATTGTTGAAATTTTGACAGAAAATCATGTTTTTCTCCAAGAAAATTATTGCAATTACACATTTTATTATACCCATGTTTAGTTTCTTTTAGTTTATTGTACCAACACAAAAAAATAAGAAAAAAGGATGAATTGGACATAATTCTAAAAAAACCCCTTCAAAAATAGGGCACTCTTAGCTTAATATTTTCTTACACACCCTTTGGATCAGATATCTTTTCTTTTGCAAACTGCTCTAGTTCTCATATTTGAAGCATGTCTTCCCCAACAACAATATTAAGATGTGTTCATGGTTGTTCAAAGGTCTTTAAACTCAGACTAATTGCTGACTACTTCAGAACTCTCCAGCACTTTGTTTCTATCCATATATTTATGCCTCCAGAAGTATGTTTGAGGTCATAGTTGGGAGACTCATAACTTAGGATGCAAACCCAGCTTTCTGTCACTGGGCACTATATTGCGACCCAAGATCCTTTTGTAATCTTCAAATTTCATAATTACTTGCACAGTCAAGACAACCACTGCCTGAGGCAGAAAAAAAACCACACAAAAACATGTTTGAACTATTACCATATTTGACTATAGGTGCTGTCTGGTTTGCTTTGTAGGCCTCATTGAATTTTTGGTAAACAGTATGTGCTTTACCATAAAACTCTTTATTGGCCTCGTCTTTCCACAAGATACTTTGCCAGAAGGATTTTTGCTTGCTCATGGACATTTTGGCAAACTGCAGACTAGATTTTTTATGCCTTTGTGAGCAGTGGGGTCCTCCTAGGTCTTCTGCCATTGTGTTCCATTCATTCAAATGTTTATGAATAGTTTGTGCTAACACTAATGCACCCTGGCCTGCAGAACAGCCTTAATTTATTTTAATTTGATTGGGGCTGCTTATCCGTCATCCATACTATCTTGCGTTGCATCCTATCATTTATGTTTATCTGCTGTGCACATCCAGGGAGATTAGCTACAGTACCATGGGTTGTAAACTTCTTGATTATGTTGCGCACTATGGACAAAGGAACATCAAGATCTCTGTAGATGGATTTTTAACCTTGAGATTGTTGATATTTTTCAACAATTTTAGTTTTCAAGTCCTCATACAGTTCTCTTCTCCTCTTTCTATTCTCCATTCTTAAGGCCGCTTTACACGCTGCGACATTGCTAGCGATGTCGCTAGGGAATGCACCCGCCCCCATCATTTGTGTGGTGAACAATATTGCTGGTACGCATCACATGAACTTGCCTTCCTAACGACGTTGCTGTGGCCGGCTAACAACCTCTTTTTTAAGGGGGAGGTTCGTGCGGTGTCACCGCGATGTCACACAGCAAGCCACCAATTGAAGCAGAGGGGCGGAGAGCAGCCGCATGAATGTCACTCCCACCTACTTGCCGGAGGACGCAGGTACGTTGTTCGTCGTTCCCAGGGTGTCACACGTAGCGATGTGTGCTGCCTCAATAAAGACGAGCAACATGCGTACCAAACGAGCAACAATTTTTGGGAAACGAACAACGTGTAAAAAAACAACGATTTTTGGCACTTTTCGGGTCATTAGAGGTCGCTGGTAAGTGTCACATGCAACGACGTCGCTAACGAGGCTACATGTGCGTCACGAATTCCGTGACCCCAACGATATCTCATTAGTGATATCGCTGCATGTAAAGCAGCCTTTAGTGTGGCAGACACAATGCAAAGATTCAGTATACTTCTCCCGTTTTATCTGTTTTCAGGTATGATTTTATATTGCACATATCTGTTACTTGCCACAGGTAAGTATGAGCGAACAACACATGATTGAAACAAAGTTGTTTACCCACAATTTTGGATAGGAACTAACAATTTTGTGCAGCCCAATTTTAGAATTTTGTGAGAACTTATGTCCGATTTGCCTTTTTTTTCTCTACTTTGTTGTGTTTTTCCAATAAAAGTAATTGCAATAATTTTCTAGGAGGAATCATTCATTTTCTGGAACAATTTCATGGGTTACAACACTTTCGGCAATAACTGTATTTTTTTATATTTTATATAAGACTAGAAGGTGGCCCGATTCTAACGCATCGAGTATTCTAGAATTTATGTATTGTGTAGTTAATGTATGATTTTTGTTATATATATATATATATATATATATATATATTGTGAGACTCATGTGGGATTAGTGGATGAGGGCAGGTATATCTCACTCCAGTATCGGTCCTATGTGACTTAGCCTGGTCAGGATCACCTGGCTACTAATGGATTAATGAGATGTGAAGGACGGAGGTAAAAGGAATCTGGGAAGTTGGGGGAGGGTCTCCATCTGGGCAACACAGTAAGCCTGTCTGTGTAGGAGACACTTGTAAGTTGGAGCAATGCTTGATGTCTGTATGGTTTAGTTGGAAGGGAGAAGCCCTCCAGTTGGTAGTTAGGATATCATCCTGTATAGTTAGCGCCGGACAGGCAAGGATTTATTTTGTTGGTGTTTTTTTTCCTTTTGTTTATGCTTCACTGCAATAAACCTGGCCAAGCGTCAGTTACACCTTGAATTCGGCTGTCTGCCTGAGCTGAATACGTGCCCTTTGAACCCAGCAAAGGTGATCCCGGAGCGTGTTATCACAATATAGATATTGTTGTGTGTAGTTGCCAGTGTTTGTGTAGGGCGCTGTAAATGTTCTGGGTGTTGTCTGGATGTGGGGGTGTGTGAGAGCGGTGTTGTATGTGTGCTGCGTTGTGTGTGTTGCGTTGTTTGTGGAGCGCTGTGTGTCTGCAGCGTTCTGTGTGTGTGGTGCTGTGTGTGTTGCGCGGTTTGTGTGGGTGTGGAGTGCGTGTGTGTGTTTTGGGGGGAGGTATGTTTTGTGCAGTGTGTGTGTTGCGCGGTATGTGCGTATATTTATGTATGTTGCGGTGTTTGTGTGTTGGGTGTTGTGTGTGTGCAGCGTTGTCTGTGAGTGTGTGGGTGTCTGTGTAGGGCGGTGTTTGTGGTTCCCAGTGTGTGTGTGGTGTGTTGTGTGGTGCGTGTGTGGCGGTGTGTGTGTGTGTTTTGGGGGAGGTGTGCACCCCTCATCGTGCTCCATCCCCCATGCTGCGCACCCCTCATCGTGCTCCATCCCCCATGCTGCGCACCTCCCATCATGCTCCATCCCCCATGCTGTGCACCCCCATCATGTTCCATCCCTCATGCTGTGCACCCCCATCGTGCTTCATCCCCCATGCTGCACACCCCCTATTGTACTCTATCCCCCATGCTGCGCACCCCCCATTGTGCTCCATCCGACATGCTGCGCAGCCCCCATTGTGCTCCATCCCCATGCTGCGCACCCCCCATTGTGCTCCATCCCCCATGCTGCGCACCCCCCATCGTGCTCCATCCCCCATGCTGCACACACCCCATCGTGCTCCATCCTCCATGCTGCACCCCCCCCATTGTGCTCCATCCTCCATGCTGCGCACCCCCCATCGTGCTCCATCCCCCATGCTGCGCACCTCCCATCATGCTCCATCCCCCATGCTGCGCACCTCCCATCATGCTCCATCCCCCATGCTGCGCACCTCCATCGTGCTTCATCCCCCATGCTGCACACCCCCTATTGTACTCCACCCCCCATGCTGCGCACCCCTTATCATGCTCCATCCCCCATGCTGCGCACCCCTCATCGTGGTCCATCCCCTGTGCTGCACACCCCCCATCATGCTCCATCTCCCATGCTGCACACCCCTCATCGTGCTCCATCCCCATGCTGTGCACCCCCCATCGTGCTACATCTCCCATGCTGCGCACCCCCCATCGTGCTCCATCCTCCATGCTGCACAACCTCCATCATGCTCCATCCCCCATGCTGGGGCCACCGGGGGCAGGTCCGAGCATGGCAACGTGTGCCGGGGGCGGGGCTGAGCGGGCGAGGCATCAGCGTATGCCAGCTCCCTGCACATGTGTACTGGGAGCCGGTGTATGCTGGTAACCATAATACACATCGGGTAACTAAGGGAAGCGCTTCCTATAGTTCCGCGATGTGTATCATGGTTACCAGCGTACACCAGCTCCGTCACGATCCCAGCATCGCAAGGTTATGTCCGCCGGGGGCGGGGCCGAGTGTGCCAACGTGTGGCGGGGGCGAGCGGGCAAGGCATCAGCGTATGCCGGCTCCCTACACATATGTACCGGGAGCCGGTGTACGCTGGAGCGGGGCTGAGCGGGCGAGGCGTTTGCATATGCTGGCTCCCTGCACATGTGTACCGGGAGCCGGTGTACGCTGGAGCAGGGCTGAGCGGGCGAGGCGTCAGCATATGCCGGCTGCCTGCACATGTGTACCAGGAGCCGGTGTACGCTGGAGCTGGGCTGATTGGGCGAGGAGTCAGCGTATGCCGACTCCCTGCACATGTGTACCGAGAGCCGGTGTATGCTGGTAACCATGATACACATCGGGTAACTACACATCGGGTAACTAAGGGAAGCGCTTCCTATAGTTACGCGATATGTATCATGGTTACCAGCGTACACCGGCTCCGTCACGATCCCAGCATCGCAAGGTTATGTCCGCCGGGGGCGGGGCTGAGTGTGGCGGGGGCGAGCGGGTGAGGCGTCAGCATATGCCGGCTCCCTGCACATCTGTACCGGGAGCCGGTGTACGCTGGAGCGGGCGATGCGTGCGGAGGGCCGGGGCGAGCGGCTAATCCATGCGGGGGGCGGGGCAAGGCCGAGGCGAGTGGCCAATCCGTGGGGGGGCGGGGCCAGGCTGAGTTCAGCGGCCAATCCGACAGTTGTCACTGTAACGACACTGTCACGGTGACACAATTTTGGAGCAAGACAGACAGACAGACAGAATAAGGCAATTATATATATAGATATGTCAAATGACTCTATACTATCTAGACTCAGGCCTCCCCACTTTTTTCTCACTGCATGTGATACACTGTGGTTTAGAATGCAATTGTTAGATGAATAACCTGGGTTAGTATAAGTTTGAGGTGATCAACATGGCAGTAATTCTCCTAAATGGGTGTCCAGACTTGGGGTTAAAGTATGTAGTCACTTTATATGACTAATGACTCGTTAGTCTTGATAGCGCACAGTGTGTGCCCTGTCATAATTCTCTGGTGCTGGTACCGGGAGTGGATAGGCACTTGACCTCAAGTATTAGATGCGCATATATGCGGTCACATGACAACTAGAAGTGCACGGCCTCATTTAATACAAGTAAATTGAGGGAGTCTGGACACAACTAGTTAGAATGTGGCTAGAAGTATGCAAATAGCACACTTGCTGTAACACACCTGCCCACTCCTTGCAACAGCTCTGGTGAACTCTGACAGCGGGCACAATGCTTGTTGTAAGGATTCACAGATTTGCAGTCACATAGAGTGGACAAACACTTTAAGTAAGACTTTCCCAGTTTATAGTTAAAGGAATCCAATAGTATTTATTAATATTTGGTATTCCATACGATTACATTCTGCCATTATACCTGTAATGTCTTATTACTTTTGAGTAATAGTATGAGACATTATTGGGGACTTTATTATATTGTAGGGTTCTGTAAATGTATTGTAGTGTAGTTCTTTTTGTATGATATTAATTGATATACACTTTACAGTTTTGTTTATAGGCCTTAAAAATTGATGGCATTGTTTCTTGTTCTGTTTTCTATACTTCACTACCTTTTAAAGAAAACCAACCACCCGGATTTTGTGATATGAATTAAAGACAGTGCCATACAGGCAGTAAGATGCTGAATCCAGGTATACCTGTTGTAGAAAGATTTGATGCTTGGTTGCAGAAATATCTTTAATCAAAGTGGCAAAACTGCACTGCACTTTGATTGACGGCTGCAACAAGGGCTGAACTTTGTGAGTCGGGTCCTCTGCCTTTATTCCTCCTCTGGCATCCTTCTAGCTTGCCCCCTATTCTTTATTTGTATATCGCTCTGCACCACCATTGCTTTTGTAGTTAGTGCATGCACTTTGCCACAGTCATTCTGTTTTCATTAAAATTACGCCGGAGTCTGCACATGCTTGTACCGCAATCTTCGGCGCCATTTTATTGAAGACACTGAGATAAAGACTGAGTGGTTTGGGCGCGTGTGCAGATGGAAAAAAAAAAATGTGCACTCACTGATGCACCTCATAGTCTTCACCACAGTATGTTCAATAAAATGGTTCAGGAAATTGCGGTACAAGCATGCGCGGACTCTAATGCCATTTTAATGAAGAAATATTTACTCCAGCAATGCACACGTGCCAGGTTCCTGAGCAATGGCAAGGTGGAAATATTCACATATAGCAAAGGGGGCAAGCCAGGAGGATGCCAGAGGTGGACTTTATTTTGAGGAACCGACCCATAAAGGCCCGCCCCATTGTACTTGTCAATCAAGGTGCAGTGCATCTCTGCAATTTTGATTAAAGATATTTCTGCAACCAAGCGTCCGATCCTTCTACAACATGTATGCCTGCAATCAGCATCTTAGTGCCAGTATAGCACTGCCTTTAGTTCATATCCCCAATCCTGGTGGTTGGTTCTCTTTAATATCTCTATTAGATCAATCATGCATGAGTGTGGCTTCAAAGGATGAAAACACATTTTTTTTTTAATAATAGCTAAATTCAAATAAAGCACATCTATAATAGCTTTACAAATTGAACCAAACTCAAACTTGAAAGAAACTTTGATTATATTAACCCCTTCACCCCATACCTGTTTTCACATTTCTGAACTGGCAAAATTCTACAATTCTAATCAGCATCACTTTAATAAATTCTTCAACACATTGCAATGATTCTAAAAAAAAGTTTTGTGACACAATGTACTTCATAGTGGTGAGCAAATATAGGTCAATATGAGTCGTAGTTTTTATTAATATACTCAAAATTCGACCCCCAAAAATAAAATTTAGCAATATTCTAATTGTTTAGCCCTTAAAAAATAAAGGTATATCACCCAGCATAGTTAAGAAATAACATTTACCACATGTTTACTTTATATGAGGGTCATTTCTGTAAACAATTTTTTTAGTGCGAAGTTATCAGGATTAAAACTTTTCATTTTTCCAACAAAGTTTACAAAAGCAAATTTTTATGGACCACATTACATTTAAAGTGACGTTCAGAGGCCTATGTAACAGAAAATACCCTTAAGTGACACCATTTAAAACACCGAATGCCTCAAAGTGCTAAAAAACTACATTTAATAAGTTTATTAACCTTTTGGATGCTTCACAGTAATTATAGCAATGTGGAAGAAAAAAATGAAAATTTTACTTTTATCTCCAGATACTTTAGCCCCAGATTTTTCATTTTCACATAGGTAATAGGAAAAATGAACCCAAAATTTGTTGTGCAATTTTGTTCGAGTATGGCAATATTCCATATGTGGTGGAAAACTACTGTTTGTGTGCACAGCAGCTGTCAGAAGGGAAGGAGCATCTTGTAGCCTTTGGAATGAAAAATTGACTGAAATAAATAGCGGATGCCATATTACATTTGCAGAACCTTTGATGTGCTTACACAGTGGAAATCCCCCACAAAAGACCCTGTTTTGAAAACTACACCCCTCAAGTAAAATACCTAGAGGTGTGATGATCACCTTAAACCAACAGGTGCATCACAGAATTTCTAGGATATAGAGATAGTACTGCACTCCCTAAAGACATATTAACTGGAGGAGATGTTGTGGGCGGAGGGGACACGCTCGCCACGCTCGGCTCCGGGGCTTCTGCCGCTGCTGCTCGGTGGCTCGAGCGGTGGGCCGGACCCGGGGACTTGAGCAGCGCTCCTCACCCGTGAGTAAAAAGGGATGGTTTGTTTGGGGAGAGAGTTTGTGACGCCACCAACGGGACGTGGTGATGATGGCACCACCGCTGCTGGGGATCCCGGGAGAGATGGTAGGGAGCAGCTAGGATGTTGTCCCCTCCGTGGGTAGGGGATTGGTGATCCCGGGGCACGGTGGTGTAACAGAGAGGCATGATGGCTGGGGTGCAGGGTTGCAGGGACAGCGCGGTGCGGTGACGGACGGCACTGGTGTACTCACTCAGACAATCACTGACAGAGTCTCTGGTAAACCAAAACGGCCGGATAGATGGGTTCCGCAGCCGGCTGCAGTGTTGTTGTGCTCTCCCTGGATGGCTTATGGTGGCTGTCTTACCCTGCACCTGTTAAAATGTTCTGACTCCTGTGGTTGCCCACCGGTAGTCCGCTCCCCGGCGTATAGGTGCCGTAGGAGCCCATTTTGCCTGCAGGCGCTGACCCTTGGATCTCTAGCCTGTGGCGGTGGCTGTATATCCTCACAGTGTGGACTGTTGCTTTCTGTCGGGACTTGGTTGTTGGGGAACCCCTGGAGTTCCTGTCACACTCGGATTTGACTATTGACGGCAGCTCCAAGCCTGGTCGGGGTCCGATGGCCCTGCCTGTGTGCTTAGCTTCACTCCACTCCCCGGTTCGGTACCGGTGGGCCAACGCCCGACCCCGGTCCTTACGGCTTTGCAGAGTTCCACCAACTCCTGCTTACGGCCACCACCATCTGCCAACACTGCTGTCAGTGCCTGGGCTCCTACCTAGGCACACGCAGACATTTTACTCCTCTCACTTTCACCTCCAAAACTGATTTGTCACTTTTCCCGCCTCCCGGCCTGTGAACTCCTCGGTGGGTGGGGCCAACCGCCTGGTTCCGCCCACCCTGGTGTGGACATCAGACCCTGGAGGGAGGCAACAAGGGTTTTGGTCTGACTGTTGTAACTGTCTAGGGTGGGGGGGTGTGTATGTTGGTATGTATGTCACTACCTGGCTAGTCCAGGGCATCACAGAGACGTGTGTGAACACGTCTTGTGCCTAAAGGGTAAGGAGAAGAAGTGGATTGCACAAAGTGCTAGATAAATATAGACCTTAAGTAAATTTAAAAAATAGTGTTATTAATAATTTTTGAAAACGGAAGGAATAAAAAACAAAGATAGTAGCAGTATAGTATCTACATAGATTAAAAAAACGTACAGGAAGTCTGGCCGCCACTGCCAATTCGAAAAAGTTAGAGGGTGATGCAAAGCTCCACTTTGAATCATTTGAATCACCTGGTAAGTTCGAGTCAGTCAGGCCACTGAAGCACCCTCGTCACGTCACACACCGAAATTACATTGAATCACCCGCGCTTGTCTGAGGCAACACTGCCAGCCAGAGTGTCCTCATTCCCTGCAGTGTGCACCGAGCAGATCAGACGTAGGAACCCTGATCTGCATTGGATTTTGTACTACAGACCATTCCTCTCCAAGCAGCCGTGGAATAAACTATAAGACTTCACACCGGAACTGTAAGTGCTCCAAGAGGGGCTCTTTGATTCACCCTCTATTCTTTCCAGCTTGAGCAAATTAATTATTTCAACCTGGCAGTGCAGGCCATTACTAAACACAGTTTTAAGGACTTCCTGTACAGTTTTTAATCTATGCAGATACTACACTGCTACTTTCATTGTTTTTTCATTCCTTCCCTATCCTTTTAAAACATTATTAGAAACACTATTTTTTAATTTACATAAGGTCTATTTTTATCTAGCACTAAGCGCAATCCACTTCTCCCTACCCTATAGGCACATTAGGTGCTCACATACGTCTCCTCCAGTTTGTATGTCTTTAGGGGGCGCGGTATTACTTTCCCTATTTCCTAGTGGTTCATATCTATTGTCTGCGATATAAGGCCAATTTTTACATGCAGCCCCAACAGAAGTTTGAAGGATAGATAATATTTGCTTTTATGTCTACTTCTGGTTGTAACAAGCTCCAGTATTTTATTTATATTATTGGGTGTTACAGAATTTTATAATGTTGAGCTGTGGAAATGAAAAATGCTTTTTTTTCACAGAAAAATTAATTTAGCTTCAAAGTATTTATTTTGACAAGGGTAACAGGAGAAAATGGACCATAACATTTGTTGTTCAATTTCTCCTGAATTCTTCAGTGCCCCATATGTGGGGGAAAACCACTGTATTACTATTTGTTTTGAGCACCAGTTTGTCCGGAATAAATTGTGAATGTAATGTCATATTTGAAGAGCCCCTGACATGTCAAGATAGTAGAAATCACCACAAGTGATCCCATTTTGGAAAGTACATCTCTCACGGAGTTAATCTATGGGTGTATGATTCACAGAATTGTATTAAATTGAAGTGAGTAAAAAAAAAAATTAATAGAATGTTGCTTTGTTTCCTATAAAATGTTGAAAGCTTTTAATATTGAAAAGGAGACATAGGAGCAAACTAATGGTGCAATTTGTTTTGCAATTTCTCATGGGTATGCCAGTACCTCAAATATGTGGTTTAAAACTACTTTGGAAGCATAGTGCAAGCTCTAAAAGGGAGAAATGCTACATTCAAGTTCACATTTTGCTGGAATGGTTTGTGTGTGCACTATCTCACATTAGCAGAGCCCCTAAGGTGCCAGAATAGCATAGACGACCATAAGTAATGTGATTTTATAAACTACACCCATCAATGAATGTATCTAGACCAGACACCTGGCTATGAGCTCGTGTGATCTAGATGCTATACCCCACGGTGTATTGATACCGGGTATATATTTCTTGAACTGTTTGGAAAGGATAACGGGGATGTGACTTTCTCCCCTAATGTCAGCTTTGATCCCCTGATGAACCCCAGGCACAATTATTAGGGGGAAACGCGTTGAGAGAAGGGCGAGGTCAAAGACACAACTGTGCGTTGCTGACATATGAATTGCCGTTCTTTGCTGACATGCATGGCTCGACAGTAGGCCTGGAGGTGCTACCAACAAACCGTAAAGTACTCAATAGGTGTATTCCTTTTTCTTACCCACCTATCTATAGTCATCTGATATGATTCATGCCTCTTTCTAGGGATGTTTCTGGGGACATGTTATCCTTGGAATAATGGAGTATGGTGCTTTATCCTTTATATGTGAACTGTAATCCCTGGATTGTAGACATTCAACCAGTGAGCTGTATGTTATTTTGCATCTCTTTCTTTGCTAGTGAATTTAATGAGTGACAATCTAGAGTGCCTTGATCTCATATTGTTCAGTTTCATTGGATCCAGTGAATTACTGGCGATACCGGTCCTGGGTAACCCTAAGGTGTCACCTAGTGTAAATATTTATTGCAGTTGACTCTTTTGGGTAGAAGTCGCTCTACTAATTTGTGTCTGTTGTATGTGTATATGTGGTTTTGCACTTAGCACTTTATTCTGGTAAAAATGGTGATGGTTGTTTTCAAGTTAGTAAGGCACCAAGAAAGTTAGGGTGCTTAAAACCCCATTGCTAGGCAGGGACCAATTAAGGGTGAGTCATATCCCCTAGGGTCCAGCATCTGAATCTATTAGGTTTATTTACCATTGATCTGCACAGCCCCTAGATACAATTACCCTAAAGGCTCCATTACACACAGCGACGTATCTAATGATATATCGCCGGGGTAACGGAATCTGTGACGCACATCCGGCATCGTTAGCGACGTTGTTGCGTGTGACACCAATGAGCGGCCGTTAACGAAGGAAAATACTCGCCATATCATCCATCGTTGACACGTGACTCATTTTCAAAAAATCGTTGATTTTTGGGACGCAGGTTGTTCGTCGTTCCCGAGGCATCACACATCGCTATGTGTGACACCTCAGGAACGACGAACTACAGCTTACCTGCGGCCGCCGGCAATGAGGAAGGAAGGAGGTGGGCGGGATGTTCGGCCTGCTCACCTCCGCCCCTCCGCTTCTATTGGGTGGCCGCTTAGTGACGCCGCATGAACCACCCCCTTAGAAAGGAGGCAGTTTGCCGGCAACAGCGATGTCGCTAGGCAGGTGAGTATATGTGATGGCTCCTAACGATATTGTGTGCCACGGGCAGCGATTTGCCCGTGACGCACAAACGACGGGGCAAGTGCTTTCACCAGCGATATCGCTAGCGATATCGCTGCGTGTAAAGCCCCCTCTACACTTTCCATCCAGTGTATCTAACACTATATGCACATTGTGTGTCTCTGGTTGCATGAATATAACCTTTTTAATTGAAATAGAAGTAAAGTATACATTTTTATTAATTGTTTTTTGTTTGGTTTAAGATGTATCTAGGTGGGCAATGAGCAATTTAACACCACAGTTGTTTCATAAAGTTGTATACCATTTGTGGTGAAGAAAAAAAAATAATATATGATTATTATTATTATTATTATTTAATATTATAATAGAGATTTGCTGGAATGTATAACAGCTCCCATGTCACATTGGCAGAGCCCTTGAGGTGCCAGAAAAGCATTATACCCACACTAATGACCCCATTTTACAAACTATGCCTTTCAATGAATTGATCAATGGGTGTAATGATTATATTGACATCAAAGATGCATCCTAGAATTTTTTGCCATTGAGCGCTAAAGAAAACATGCCGTATTTTTCGGCTTATAAGACGCCCAACCTTGTAATCAGGAATGCCGATAAAGGGGGAGGGATAGTGTTGCAGGATAAAAAAAAGCTATATTCAAGAGGCCCTAAGAAATTTATCTAACCCTTACACTATGAGGTGGTAGACATGAATCAATACAATCAGTCCATTGTGGACTATCACTTATTGATACAGAAAGCGGTAATGGCTGGGATACTAAGCAAAAAGGTGAGAACATTTCTTGAAATAAAGAACCCAAAAATGGCATTTTACTATCATTTGCCCAAAATACATAAGTGCCTTCAAAGTCCTCTGGGGAGGCCCATCATTTCTGGGATTGACTCCCTAACAGTGAACCTGTCTGCCTATTTGGATCGGGTTATGCGGATTCATGTCACCAACCTGAGATGTTACTTACGTGACTCGACACACCTGATCAACATTATTAAGGATATTGAGTGGAAGGAATCTTTCCTATTTGTATCTCTAGATATATCCTCTGTGTACATGAATATTTCCCATGATTTGGGTTTGAAGTGTTTTAAACAGTTTCTTTTGGTTGATGATTGCCTTGGTTGATGCACAAAAAGACTTTCTCCTGGGAGGGCTGAAATGTATATTGTCCAATAACTACTTCACCTTTCAAGACAAGCTATATCACCAAAGCTGTGGCACAGCAATGGGGTCGAAGGTCGCACAGACTTTTGCTAATCTCTTTATGGGCATGTTTGATCTACAATCTAATATATAAAGCTGAATGTGTGTGTGTGTGTGTCTGTGTATGTCCGGTATTGGCATCTATACCGTCGCAGCTTCAGCCACAACATTTTGCACACTCCCACTTCTGGACCCCGAGAGCGTCATAGGCTATGTTTTGAGGGGACATTTTAACCCTGCGCTTTACAGTTATTCACCAAAAAAACTGCCTCAATTAAAGCGAATGGAGCTGGGAGCCACAGTGCAGCCAGAAGTTCAGAATAATGCACAGCCATGCCCTTAAATGGAATGTTGGCGTGTCACAATGCGGCCAGGGAAAGAGACAGACACAGACAGTGAAAGAGGCAGACACAGACAGGGTAAGAAACAGACATAGTCAGGGTAAGAGACAGACACAAAGAGACAGACACAGACAAAGAGACAGACTGACAGGGAAAGAGAATGAAAGACAGAGACAGGTTAAGAGACAGACACAGACAGGTAAAGAGACAGACAGACAAAGAGACAGAGACAGACACAGGGAAACAGACAGGGAAAGAGAGGGAAAGAGACAGACAGGGTAAGAGACAGACAAAGACAGGTAAAGAAACATACAAAGAGAGAGACACGGGGAACGAAACAGTGGGAAAGGGGGAAAGAGAGACAGGGAAAGAGAGGGAAAAAAACAGACAGGGAAAGACAGGGAAAGAGGGAAATAGACAGACAGGAAAAGAGACAGACAGGAAAGTGACAGAGATAGATAGACAGACAGGGAAAGAGATACAGTAGATAGACAGACAGGGAAAGAGATTGAGACAGATGGAGAAAGAGACAGAGACAGTCAGAGACAGACAGGGAAAGATACAGACAGACAAAGAGATAGAGAGAGAGACAGAGAGATATATACAGAGGCGGAGACAGACATTATAATTACATTTATATCTATTTGTTTTGTGGTTTTTGTGTGCAGAATACATTTTTGTTAATACATTCTATTTTGTTAACAGCAGTTATTAACCCGAGCGAAGCCGGGTAGTACAGCTAGTATATATATAATTCTAAATATTTTAAGCATGTGATCACATATAAAAGATATATCAATGATCTATTTCTAATTTGGGACAATTCAGAGGATAATATATACACCTTTCTGGAACATACAGTTAGGTCCAGAAATATTTGGACAGTGACACAAGTTTTGTTATTTTAGCTGTTTACAAAAACATGTTCAGAAATACAATTATATATATAATATGGGCTGAAAGTGCACACTCCCAGCTGCAATATGAGAGTTTTCACATCCAAATCGGAGAAAGGGTTTAGGAATCATAGCTCTGTAATGCATAGCCTCCTCTTTTTCAAGGGACCAAAAGTAATTGGACAAGGGACTCTAAGGGCTGCAATTAACTCTGAAGGCGTCTCCCTCATTAACCTGTAATCAATGAAGTAGTTAAAAGGTCTGGGGTTGATTACAGGTGTGTGGTTTTGCATTTGGAATCTGTTGCTGTGACCAGACAACATGCGGTCTAAAAAAACTCTCAATTGAGGTGAAGAAGAACATCCTGAGGCTGAAAAAAAGGAAAAAATCCATCAGAGAGATAGCAGACATGCTTGGAGTAGCAAAATCAACAGTCAGGTACATTATGAGAAAAAAAGAATTGACTGGTGAGCTTGGGAACTCAAAAAGGCCTGGGCGTCCACGGATGACAACAGTGGTGGATGATCGCCGCATACTTTCTTTGGTGAGGAAGAACCCGTTCACAACATCAACTGAAGTCCAGAACACTCTCAGTGAAGTAGGTGTATCTGTCTCTGAGTCAACAGTAAAGAGAAGACTCCATGAAAGTAAATACAAAGGGTTCACATCTAGATGCAAACCATTCATCAATTCCAAAAATAGACAGGCCAGAGTTAAATTTGCTGAAAAACACCTCATGAAGCCAGCTCAGTTCTGGAAAAGTATTCTATGGACAGATGAGACAAAGATCAACCTGTACCAGAATGATGGGAAGAAAAAAGTTTGGAGAAGAATGGGAACGGCACATGATCCAAGGCACACCACATCCTCTGTAAAACATGGTGGAGGCAACGTGATGGCATGGGCATGCATGGCTTTCAATGGCACTGGGTCACTTGTGTTTATTGATGACATAACAGCAGACAAGAGTAGCCGGATGAATTCTGAAGTGTACCGGGATATACTTTCAGCCCAGATTCAGCCAAATGCCGCAAATGTGATTGGACGGCGCTTCATAGTACAGATGGACAATGACCCCAAGCATACAGCCAAAGCTACCCAGGAGTTCATGAGTGCAAAAAAGTGGAACATTCTGCAATGGCCAAGTCAATCACCAGATCTTAACCCAATTGAGCATGCATTTCACTTGCTCAAATCCAGACTTAAGACGGAAAGACCCACAAACAAGCAAGACCTGAAGGCTGCGGCTGTAAAGGCCTGGCAAAGCATTAAGAAGGAGGAAACCCAGCGTTTGGTGATGTCCATGGGTTCCAGACTTAAGGCAGTGATTGCCTCCAAAGGATTCGCAACAAAATATTGAAAATAAAAATATTTTGTTTGGGTTTGGTTTATTTGTCCAATTACTTTTGACCTCCTAAAATGGGTAGTGTTTGTAAAGAAATGTGTACAATTCCTACAATTTCTATCAGATATTTTTGTTCAAACCTTCAAATTAAACGTTACAATCTGCACTTGAATTCTGTTGTAGAGGTTTCATTTCAAATCCAATGTGGTGGCATGCAGAGCCCAACTCGCGAAAATTGTGTCACTGTCCAAATATTTCTGGACCTAACTGTATAGAAAATCATAATTGGGGTCTGACTTTCTCCCCCAATGTGAGAAATGATATGATTGATTTTTTGGACCCAACAATTAGGCAGGATAAGGGGGTGATCCATACAAAGACCTTTTTTAAAAAGGTGGATAGCAATAGCTATATCCATTTTTCCAGTAGCCATTATAACAAATGGCTCAAAAATGTTCCTAAAAAACAGTTTCAAAGGATCCGTAAAAACTGCACATTGGATGGGGATTTTCATGAACATGCAAATATTTTAAAAGAGAGATTTCTGGATAAAAAGTATCCCCTCTCATTAATCAAAAAAGCTTATAAAGATAATAAAACCCTGAAACAGGTTGATTTAATTAAACAGAAAAACAATTTTGATAATAATACAGGTGATCAGGCTTTCTCTTCCAATTTTTTGACCACCTATAGCAGTGATGGCGAACCTATGGCACGCGTGCCACCAGGGGCGTGCAGAGCCCATTCTGCTGGCACGCGCGCTGTGTCCTCATCCTGCCGCTTTGCACTGCTGGTGCAATCGTGCCGGCAGATCAAAGCTGTGTTGGAGCGGAGGAGACATTTCTCTTCACTCTGACACTTTTCCTCCCCCAGGCTGCAGGTGTGTTGCCTAGGAGACCGAGGAACGTCAGTGAGCGGCGCTGGCGTAATGAGGTCTTCTGGCCGCGTGGGAACTGAGGACTCAGCGGCACACAGCGGGGGAGCATGTGCTGGGAGGTGAGTTGTATGTTGTGTTTTTTTTTTTTATAACTCATTGTGCGGCTGTGCCAAGGTGGTGATGGGGGGGCCAGTGCCAATATGGGGGGAGAACACACATGCCCGCATGGGGGGGAACACATATGCCAGCATGGGGTGGGGGGGAAGAACACATATGCCAGCATGGGGTGGGGGGTAACACATATGCCAGCATGTGGTGGGGGGGAGAACACATATGCCAGCATGGGGTGGGGGAGAACGCACATGCCAGCATGGGGGGGGGGCACACATGCCAGCATGGGGGTTGAATACACATGCCAGCATGGGGGGGGAACACACATGCCAGCATGGGGGGGAGAACACACATGCCAGCATGGGGGGGAGAACACACATGCCAGCATGGGGGGGGAACACACATGCCAGCAAGGGGGGGAACACACATGCCAGCATGGGGAGGAAACACACATGCCAGCATGGGGGGAAACACACATGCCAGCATGGGGGGAAAAGATGCATGCCAGCATGGGGGGACATGCATGTCAGCATGGGGGGGCATACATGCCAGCTTGGGGGGGAAATACACATGCCAGGATGGGGAACAATGCATGCCAGGATGAAGAACAATGCATGCCAGGATGGGGAACAATGCATGCCAGGATGGGGAACAACTGAATAGGATAACTGAAGTGAGCACTAATATATTTATATGAGTGCAAGCCAAAAATACATACTATATATAAGAATAAGGCTGCACATCAAACTTAGATAATGGTATAATGCCTCATGCATATGGAAAAATATTGGAATATACAATGAAAAATGCTACTTGCTAATTTGAACATGTGAATAATGAATTGCATACCTGCTATGAATATTAGGAAAAAGGAGATATTTAGCAATCGCATTGATCAATGTAACTGAGCCCCAAGGCCTCGTCAAGGCATATCTCTATATTGGGGTCCCTAGCTCTGTGACCCTAACTGTGTGTCATCTCATTGCAATTAAAAACTGCTATGGGTGGAGAGGGGTAACGAAGGACTTTCTTATATAGGAGATGGAAAAAACATGGCCGAAAGGGGCGGAGCTGTGTTCACATTCAGAAAAAAAACTACATATAACTGAATAGGATAACTGAAGTGAGCACTAATATATATATATGAGTGCAAGCCAAAAATACATACTATATATAAGAATAAGGCTGCACATCAAACTTAGATAATGGTATAATGCCTCATGCATATGGAAAAATATTGGAATATACAATGAAAAATGCTACTTGCTAATTTGAACATGTGAATAATGAATTGCATACCTGCTATGAATATTAGGAAAAAGGAGATATTTAGCAATCGCATTGATCAATGTAACTGAGCCCCAAGGCCTCGTCAAGGCATATCTCTATATTGGGGTCCCTAGCTCTGTGACCCTAACTGTGTGTCATCTCATTGCAATTAAAAACTGCTATTGGTGGGGAGGGGTAACGAAGGACTTTCTTATATAGGAGATGGAAAAAACATGGCCGAAAGGGGCGGAGCTGTGTTCACATTCTGAAAAAAAACTACATATAACTGAATAGGATAACTGAAGTGAGCACTAATATATATATATGAGTGCAAGCCAAAAATACATACTATATATAAGAATAAGGCTGCACATCAAACTTAGATAATGGTATAATGCCTCATGCATATGGAAAAATATTGGAATATACAATGAAAAATGCTACTTGCTAATTTGAACATGTGAATAATGAATTGCATACCTGCTATGAATATTAGGAAAAAGGAGATATTTAGCAATCGCATTGATCAATGTAACTGAGCCCCAAGGCCTCGTCAAGGCATATCTCTATATTGGGGTCCCTAGCTCTGTGACCCTAACTGTGTGTCATCTCATTGCAATTAAAAACTGCTATGGGTGGAGAGGGGTAACGAAGGACTTTCTTATATAGGAGATGGAAAAAACATGGCCGAAAGGGGCGGAGCTGTGTTCACATTCAGAAAAAAAACTACATATAACTGAATAGGATAACTGAAGTGAGCACTAATATATATATATGAGTGCAAGCCAAAAATACATACTATATATAAGAATAAGGCTGCACATCAAACTTAGATAATGGTATAATGCCTCATGCATATGGAAAAATATTGGAATATACAATGAAAAATGCTACTTGCTAATTTGAACATGTGAATAATGAATTGCATACCTGCTATGAATATTAGGAAAAAGGAGATATTTAGCAATCGCATTGATCAATGTAACTGAGCCCCAAGGCCTCGTCAAGGCATATCTCTATATTGGGGTCCCTAGCTCTGTGACCCTAACTGTGTGTCATCTCATTGCAATTAAAAACTGCTATGGGTGGAGAGGGGTAACGAAGGACTTTCTTATATAGGAGATGGAAAAAACATGGCCGAAAGGGGCGGAGCTGTGTTCACATTCAGAAAAAAAACTACATATAACTGAATAGGATAACTGAAGTGAGCACTAATATATATATATATATATAAAATATATATAAAATAATGGGATGTATTAAAAGAGGTATAAGTGTTCATGAAAAAAATATAGTTCTACCTCTGTACAAGTCACTAGTGCGACCACACTTAGAATACTGTGTACAATTCTGGTCACCGATATATAAGAAGGACATAGCTGAACTAGAGAGGGTGCAGAGAAGAGCCACCAAGATTATTAGAGGAATGGGTGGGCTGCAATACCAAGACAGGTTATTAAACTTGGGGTTATTTAGTTTGGAAAAACGAAGGCTTAGGGGGGATCTAATCACAATGTATAAATATATGAGGGGACAGTACAGAGACCTTTCCAAAGATCTTTTTACACCAAGGCCTGCGACTGGAACACGGGGGCATCCACTACGTCTTGAGGAAAGAAGGTTTAATCATAATCACAGACGAGGATTCTTTACTGTACGAGCAGTGAGACTATGGAACTCTCTGCCACATGATGTTGTAATGAGTGATTCACTACTAACATTTAAGCAGAGCCTGGACGCCTTTCTTGAAAAATGTAATATTACCAGTTATGTATATTAGATTTTATGACAGTGTATTGATCCAGGGAACTAGTCTGATTGCCGGATGTGGAGTCAGGAAGGAAATTTTTTCCCCATTGGAACTTGTTTGCCACATTGGGGTTTTTTTGCCTTCCTCTGGATCAACATGTTAGGCTACAGGTTGAACTAGATGGACTTAGAGTCTCCCTTCAACCTTAAAAACTATGATACTATGATACTATGATACTATGATATATGAGTGCAAGCCAAAAATACATACTATATATAAGAATAAGGCTGCACATCAAACTTAGATAATGGTATAATGCCTCATGCATATGGAAAAATATTGGAATATACAATGAATATCAAAGTAGCAGTTTTCATTGTATATTCCAATATTTTTCCATATGCATGAGGCATTATACCATTATCTAAGTTTGATGTGCAGCCTTATTCTTATATATAGTATGTATTTTTGGCTTGCACTCATATATATATATTAGTGCTCACTTCAGTTATCCTATTCAGTTATATGTAGTTTTTTTTCTGAATGTGAACACAGCTCCGCCCCTTTCGGCCATGTTTTTTCCATCTCCTATATAAGAAAGTCCTTCGTTACCCCTCTCCACCCATAGCAGTTTTTAATTGCAATGAGATGACACACAGTTAGGGTCACAGAGCTAGGGACCCCAATATAGAGATATGCCTTGACGAGGCCTTGGGGCTCAGTTACATTGATCAATGCGATTGCTAAATATCTCCTTTTTCCTAATATTCATAGCAGGTATGCAATTCATTATTCACATGTTCAAATTAGCAAGTAGCATTTTTCATTGTATATTCCAATATTTTTCCATATGCATGAGGCATTATACCATTATCTAAGTTTGATGTGCAGCCTTATTCTTATATATAGTATGTATTTTTGGCTTGCACTCATATATATATATTAGTGCTCACTTCAGTTATCCTATTCAGTTATATGTAGTTTTTTTTCTGAATGTGAACACAGCTCCGCCCCTTTCGGCCATGTTTTTTCCATCTCCTATATAAGAAAGTCCTTCGTTACCCCTCTCCACCCATAGCAGTTTTAAATTGCAATGAGATGACACACAGTTAGGGTCACAGAGCTAGGGACCCCAATATAGAGATATGCCTTGACGAGGCCTTGGGGCTCAGTTACATTGATCAATGCGATTGCTAAATATCTCCTTTTTCCTAATATTCATAGCAGGTATGCAATTCATTATTCACATGTTCAAATTAGCAAGTAGCATTTTTCATTGTATATTCCAATATTTTTCCATATGCATGAGGCATTATACCATTATCTAAGTTTGATGTGCAGCCTTATTCTTATATATAGGATGGGGAACAATGCATGCCAGGATGGGGAAAATATACATGCCAGGATGGGGAAAATATACATGCCAGGATGGGGAAAACATACATGCCAAGATGGAGGAAAACATGCATGGCAGGATGGGGAAAATATACATGCCAAGATGGAGGAAACATATATGCCAGGATGGAGGAAACATGCATGGCAGGATGGAGGAAACATGCATGCCAGGATGGAGGAAACATACATGCCAGGATGGAGGAAACATGCATGCCAGGATGGAGAAAACATGCATGCCAGGATGGAGGAAACATGCATGCCAGGATGGAGGAAACATACATGCCATGATGAAGGAAACATGCATGCCAGGATGGGGAAGACATACATGCTAGGATGGAGGAAACATGCAAGCCAGGATGGAAGTAACATGCATGCCAGGATGGGGAAAACTTAAATGCCAGGATGGAGGAAACATGCCACGATAGGGTACATTTACCAGGAAGGGGAACATTTACCAGGAAGGTGGACATTTACCAGGATGGGGGTACATGCTAGGTAGGGGGACATTTACCTGGATGGGGTAAATTAACCAGTATTGGGAACATTTACAAGGAATGGGGTACATGCTGGGATGGGGGAATATTTACAAGGATGGGCAATATGTCAGGATGGGGTACATTTACCAGCATGGGGGAACATGTCAGAATGGGGTACATTTACCAGAATGGGGCCATGATGGGGAAAAATATACCAGAATGTAGGAAATATATATCAGAATGGGGGACATGTTTGCCAGGAAGGGGAACATAACTACACAATGAAAGGGGAGGGGAGCAACTCGTATGTCTTTATGGGATTTCAAGATGTTCAGACTTTGAAATGTAGATGTGGATTTCAGGGTGAAATCTGATTGCATTCCATGCTAAAATCTCTGTCTAATATGCTGAAATTTTTTCCAGAAAGATCAACTGCTGTGTCTGGAAAGGGCAGGGGCTCAGCTTCAATGTGTGGTAAGCATGCATGAGCGTGATGCCCCTTGCTGAAGAGAAGAGAAGACTGCAAAGGTAAGATTAAAATCAATTATTTACATGACAGGATGGTTGGCACTTCGGAAAAAAAATTTGGTTTAGGGCTACAGTTTGGGCACTTGGCCTGTAAATGGTTCGCCATGACTGACCTATAGTAATGATGGGGACTTGATAAAAGGCATCATTCGTAAATATTGGAAAATCCTTCAAAATGATCCCTTTTTGAAGGATGTCAGACCGGAGATACCTGGGATCACTTACCGTAGGGCTTCCAGTCTAAAAAACCAACTGGCCCTGAGTAGACTGAGGAATGAAATTATAACAGAGACCACAAATAAATCTATGGGGGCTTTTAAATGTTTTGCAAAGAATTGCCTATGTTGCAATTCTATCCAGCATAAAAGGGTAAAATTTGGTTCTTCTACAGGGGGAGATAATTTTCCAATGAAAAATCATCTAACCAGTCAATCGGACTTTGTCATCTACTTAATTGAGTGTAAATGCGATAAACAATATGTTGGTAGGATGACTACACAACAGGATAAATTCTCATAGACATAACATAAAAATAGGTTTTATTCTACATGGCCTATCGAGACATGTTACCATGTGTCACAATGGGAAATCGAGATTAAGGGGTACTTTGCACACTACGACATCGCAAGCCAATGGTAGTGATGCCGAGTGCGATAGTCCCCGCCCCCGTCGCAGCTGCAAAATCTTGTGATTGCTGCCGTAGCGAAAATATTGCTACGACAGCTTCACATGCACTTACCTGCCCTGCGATGTCACTCTGGCCGGCGAACCACCTCCTTCCTAAGCGCCTCCTTCCTAAGGGGGCGGGTCGTGCGGTGCACAGCGACGTCACATGGCAGGTGGCCAATAGAAGCAGGGGGGCGGAGATGAGCAGGACGTAAACATCCCGCCCATCTTCTTCCTTCCTCATTGCAGCCGGGACGCAGGTAAGGCGATGTTCTTCGCTCCTGCGGCTTCACACACAGCAATGTGTGCTGCCCCAGGAACGAGGAACAACATCGTAATATCGGTCCTTCCGAAATTATGAAAATGACCGACGCTACACCGATCATACGATTTCGATGCTTTTACGCTCGTTAATCGTGGTAAAAAGGATTCACATACTCAGATGTCGACAGTGACGCCGGATGTGCGTCACTTTCGATTTGACCCCACCGGCACTGCACCTACGATGTCGTAGTGTGCAAAGTACCCCTTAGGATTACTCCCATTGAACATATACCTTCCCATGTCCCTAATCGCATTGAGCTATTGAGCAAAAAAGAGACATATTGGATTTATAAATTAAATTCCCTAAAGGACTTTAGTCTCAATGAAGTGACCGATTTGTTGTACTAAAGTATTTTACTAAAATATTTATTGGACCTTTTTATACTACTCGTGGCATTTTAATGGTTTTTAGGACCTCCGGTACTTATGTGTATATATATTTCTTATTTTTATTTTTTAACATTTTTACTGTTGCTCTTACTCTGTTGTTATTATTGTTTGCATATTTTTTATCTTATAATATGTATTTTATTATAATTCCTTTTAAGCCTGTCAGGTCATAAAATGTTGATTTTAACATATGTACATACACTATACCTCTAGTAATTATTAGGCCATGTGCCCACGAGAGCTTTTTGCTGCGGAGTTTGCCGCGGAAAACCTGCGGATTTTTCTGAATTTTCCAGATAAATCCGCAGGTTCTAGCATGTACAGGCACTCCCCATGTTACCCTATGGGACACGGGGAGTGTCTGTGTCCACGCTGCGGAAAGTGCGGCTGCGGAATATCCTGCAGAGATCCCTCAGCCGCACCTAACTGCATGTCAATTATTCATGCGGATTTACTTGCGGAGATCCCGGCCCTCCGCTATGGAGATAGAAGCCGGGACGTCCGCAGGTAAATTGCGTGAAAGTCCGCAGCTATTCTGCTGGAAAACTCGCAGCTAAAAATAGCTGCGGCTGCCAGCTGCTGGAAACATGCGGCCGTACCTGCAGGTTCGAGCGTCCCGTGGGCACATGGCCTTATTCTTTATACATACATATTTTGATATCACTATTTATTTCTATTATACTGCGTCTTGAACTTCTATAGGTATTTCACCTTGGATTGGTTTGCATGAGGGGCTTTTTCTCCCTCCTTTCAGCTATGGCTTTTTCACAGACCTCTTTTCTATGGAGCACTGGATCCATATCTTTGACCAGAGCATGCACACTAGACTTTTTCCTACGCTCATGAACTTATTTCACCTCGCCACCTGCAGACCTGCGATAAACTCCTGTGAACCCGCAGGATGAGCAGCTGTTAGCTGAAATGTGGCACTAGCTTCCTTTTTTCACTTTGATATTATATATATTTAATTCTTTGTTGATCTCTCCCCCCTTTTTTTTCTTTTTTCTCTTTTTGAGGGATGAGAGTGTTCCCTTGACACTAATTTTCAATAAATGTATCCACACGTGTGAATGGCACAGTGGTCTGCACGTCCCTTACACATGGTTCCCAGTTCTATGCGATAACAACTCTTCAAACACCAGGAATGGAGTTCTAGGTTAACTCTGACACACCTATATATATATGTATATATAGTTTTATATATATATATATTTAGTTTCCAGATGCAATAAATACACATACATGTTTTTATGTTTCTGGGGCATAAAAAAGAGATTGAATGGAGACATTTTTATAATTTTATAATTTCAATGTATTGCGTCATGTTTATGTATGGATTCCCGACGATTTTTTTAAAGAAGGTGGTGTCATGACGTCAGCACAATGGTATATAATGCTTGTGTGGTCTCTGATACAACAGATTTGATATTTTTTTGCCAGTTTGTCCTGAGGAAGGGAGCTGAGTCTCCTGAAACGCGTTGACTTGTGCATGTAATAAAGCAACATTAATCTTAAACTTCCATGATCATTGATCATTGGTGCGGCTTGAAAACCCATCTCAATGACTCTGTTATCAAGACGCCCTGGATTATAAGATGCACCCCAAATTCAGATCAAAAAGGGGTGAAATAAAATGTCGTCCATCTTATAATCCGATAGTGTCTTAATGAAAGGGCCGGCAGCGGTGGTGGAGCGGGGCCACAGGAGGAAGGGGTGGTGGGTTTCCCAGAAACTGTCGGCTGTGCTGGTGCTGGGGCAGCTGCACTGGAGAAGCGGCGGCAGCATCGCTGGGGCTCGGGCTGTGGCACTGATGGCTTGGACAGCTGTGCTGATGCTGGGGCAGCTGTGCTGGAGCTTGGGCTGCGGCGGTGGCTGCGGGCAGTGAAGACTTAAAAAATGGTGCCCAGAGTCAACGCAGATTGGGCTCTCAGCTCAATGGCAAGCTGAGATCTCATCTGCACAAGCACCACCTCCAGGCACTATTTTCCTTAAGTCCGCTGCTGAGAGATCAATGGGCCAGAGATAGCACATGTGCAGATGAGATCTTAAGCTGAGAGTTCCATCTGCATATGCGCTGTCTCCGGTTACCATTATTTGAAGTCCTCACTGCCAGCCCCGCAGTGCCAGCCCAGCCACCGCAGAGCCATTCCAGCACCAGCTGCACAGAACCCGCACAGCCACCACAGAACCAGCCAAAATGCAGCACCAATCCAGCCACCACCGCCCCTGGTTTTCTGTAACCCCTCTTCACAACCCCTAGTATCCTACATTCATATTATAAGATCCACCCCTCACTTTCCTTCCAAAGATTTGGTAGGAAAAGTGTGTCTTATAATTAGAAAATTATGGTAGTTCTATTTTTACCACTAAAGTTTTGTTTTAACACTAGATGTTACCTTTTGACATGGGGGAATAGGTAAAATTGCACCAAAATTTGTTTCACAATTTCTGCTTAAAATGACAGAAAAAGGCTCAGAAGGGAAGAATTTTGTAGCACAGATTTTCCTAGACTAGTTTGCACACTTCATTTGCAGAGCTCCTTAGTAGCAGAAGAGTAGAATCCCCCTCAATTGCCCTCATTTTGGAGATTACACCCCTCTGGGTATTCACGTACAGGTGTAGTGACGATTTTGACTCCTTGGGTGATTTACAGAAATGAGCAGGGGATTTGCAGAATGAAAATTGCAAATATGCCTTTGTTGTGCCCAATACATTCTAGTGCCCATATATTGCAGTGCTCATATTATTTTTGGTATTGTATAAATAATTGTATTTATTGGAATATTTTTTTTTTGTTCTTTATTTTGTGGATTTTTTTTAACTTAGTCCCTCTTTTGGACATATGGGACTTTAACTTTCATAACTCTGATCACTGGTTTAAGTATATTCTCCATAATAAAATGGGAAGCTCTCTAGTACATTCTTGACCATATATTTTAATGAAAATTAAAAGGTTGCTATTTATGACTTTGTAGTGTTCCAGCTAAAATTGGCTGTATACAAGGGCCAATTTAGCTAGACCGATAAAAATAAGCAAACACTGATGGTAGGACATTTTCTGATCATTCATAGTTTAACCCCTTCACCTCCAAGCCTGTATATGCCTTCAGGACCAGGCCATTTTTGCTAATTCTGACCAGTGTTAATTTATGATCTAGTAACTCTGAAACGCTTTAACCGACCTATTGATTGTGAGATTTTTTTTTCCATGACATGTTGTATTGCATAACAGTGGTAAACTTAGGGCAATATTTTTGCAATAATTTTTTAAAAAAATGGGAAATTTGGAGAAAATTTGGAAAAATTTGCAATTTTCAAACTTTGAATTTTTATATCTTTAAGTCAGCGAGTTATGTCACACAAAATAGTTAATACGTAAAATTTCCCATGTGTACTTTACATCAGCACAATATTTAAAACATCTTTTTTTTGTTAAGAAGTTAGAAGGGTTCAAAGTTTATCAGCAATTTCTAATTTTTCTACCAAAAAAGAGTTCAGGATAAATATTAGCCGCGCCATATTGTGATCTCTGGGAGGCTGAATGATCAATTCAAAAGCATTTGAAGTAATGACTTTATGTATTTGTGCCGCCCCCAGGGAAGCAGCTGAGCTGCACGGATCTGGGGTTGCTGTGGCTCAAGGGTCTCCGGACCCGGGGTCGTGCAGCAACTCAAATAAAGGGGGAGCATGTACAGGGGGGAATTTAGATATAGTTTGTGATGCCACCCGTGGTGTACGGTAATTGGGAGAACCGCCACTGCCGTTAGGACTACCCGGGGTAATGAAGTGGGGCAGCAAGGTGTCATAGCCCTCCACGGGTAGGGGAAATGCCCCGGGACTAGGAGTGGGATGCCGTGGGATGCAGGGGTTACTCTCATACTCACTCAGTTAATAAGCAGACGCTGACAACTGGGTAAACCAACTCTCTGGGTGCCACTGCCGCTGAGGGGAGCTCGTTCGGGTCCAGTCCCCTATAGTGTTGCCTGGTGATCCGTGACCTGCCTCCTGGCACTAAGTTTAACTTCAACGTGGCGGCCCAGTAGTCTGAAACTTGCCAGGCCCCACTCCCTACTCTGGCTAAGTGTGGGAGCTTGCTCTCAGGGCTCACGCTTGGGATTTTTTCAACCATTTTGGATTGGAAAGTCCTATCCCCCTCATTGCACTAATGCCCCGATTATGGAGTGGGTGGGAACAGATCATAAAGGCTCTGTTCTCCTCAGGTGAATTGTCGGGTTTCCTGAAGCTTCTCCCCGACCTAGGGTCCGTGTACCCCGCCGTGCCTTTGGGCCCAGAACATTGATAGTGCTAGGCTTCCGGCTGTCCTCTTCGACAGGCCCAGGCACCTTGCCACAATCCCCTGCAACCGGGGGTCCAACTCCTCTAGGTCCAGACCACCGCCTGCAACCTAGACAGCTTCTTTTAGGAGACACAGCTCCCGACCTCCTCTTACTCACTCTCCCTGACTACACACTCACTGACTGACTACACTCCTCACCTCCCCTCCCTGACCCCCCAGGTGGGCGACTCTATTCAACTCAAGCCGTCCACTTGTGTGCCTGGTGGGTGTGGTGCAGGGTGTATCTAGGATTTGATTTGCTGTTGGAGGCAACACTACTAAGATAGGGACCCAGAACCAAGAGGGAGGTGGAATACTGCACGGGAGGATAGGTTGTGCTTTCCCCTGTGACAACCTGATAGTCCAGGGGCGTCACATATTTATTGTGCACCATGATACAAATGATAAGGCACCTTTTTTCGTCTGGTCACTACGATTACAGTACATACCAAATTTAGAAATGGGGGGAATCTCCCATGGTTCAATTCAATTTGAGTTTGACGACTTCATCTGTGTTCAATGGACGATTCATTGAATTGTTCGGCAAGCATATCAGAACCCATTGAATTTATTGGGAGACAAAAATAGAGACATAGACAACACGCCATAAGCTGCCCCAATAGTTCAAACCATTATGAGTGTGGAGCCACACTGTTGTGGCACAGCCATTAACTTCCTAGACATAAGAAATATTGGATGAGTGACAGTAGTAGGCCTTAGGCCTGTTATTCTGAGAACCCTTCCACTGTAGACAAGATACATCAGGGCTCGTCATTGCAGCCACAGTTGCTGCAACATGCTCAAAGTGTAATTCCATCGTGTCGGCAAGTCACATATCAATCGGTTAACTGGATGCAAATGGCAGAAGTGAGCACACAGCGACCGTGAACTCTGCAGCAACACATCCAGGCCAGCATAACAGCTTACATATTTCTGCACAACTAAGTTGAGGATGTGAGCCATGCAAGACACATCTGTTAAGTTGCCTCGGCTTAGGAACACCACTAGGTTCACACTGTTATTGCACACCCCTTGCTCCAAGTTCAGTAGAAACAGGCATTGCTCAAACTCGACCTGGATAGCTGTCCACAGCTCTTCAGCTGTGTGAGTGTGTTCTCTAATTCATTTTAATGTCAATACTTCCTGGTTGTGGTAAGCCCTGCCTGCATTGTGAGGGGATTCTCTCTCCACTGTTGGAACACATGTTACATTAAAGGAGAGCTTAATGATGCAGGTGGAGGCTCTAGAGGAGGTGGAGGAGAAAGAAGCAGTGGAAGAAGTGGTAGGTACAGATGTTAGTCCTGCAAGCCTTGGGGATTCCAAGACTTGTGAAGCAGCCCTTTGTCTTCCTGCTCCTGCAACCACCAGAGTCATTCCGTGTCCAGTCAGGGAGATGTAGTGCCCCTGACCATGCTTGCTCATCCAGGTGTCAGTGGTGAAATACATCCTGTCAGACACAGAGATTTTAAAGGAACAGGTGATGTTGTTTGTGACATGGTGTACAACAAGCACAGCTTTATTAGAGAAGTAATGGTTACTGGACAACTGGTACTGGGGGACTTCCAATTCCATCATGTTTTGGAAACTATCTGTATCCACCAGGTAGAAGGCAGCATTTCCGTGGGCAACAGTGTAAATATGGTGAAGTTCATGCTCTTAGCTTTGGCATGTGTAGGCGTAAATGATCTTTTATGTGACTACAACTGCGGGACTGAGGACTGGTTGCTGTGCTAAGAGAGAGCGGAGTAGGGTGTACATGACAAACTGGTGGACTGTGAGAGAAGTGTATACAGAGATGTTTATGTGGATTGAGAAAGATGTGGTGTGCTCTGTGTCTGACATTGGTCAAAAACACAAGGCAGGTCCACTTCCATAACAGCTGAGAGGCTCTCACTCACCTCGACTGTAGCAGGTAAACAAGTGCAGGGTCTATGGCCGGAACCTGTGTAAGAAATCTTTTGATGGTGACAGAAGAGGAAAAAGCAACAGACACAGTTGATGGGGCATCTAGTGAATGGGGAAACCCTCTAGACCACGTTTTAGTGTAGTAAGCTTGCCAGATAAATGTATGTTGGTAGATTGTGTACTGGTTCATGCATGTAGTTGTAAAATTATTCAAACCTTTGCCTCTACTGAGTCATTCTTTACAAAGTTGGCAGATAATGAAAGTTGGGTGATCCTTTGCGGTCTCAAAAAAGGCCCAGTTTAGGCAACCCTTTCAACCCCTGTGAATTGCAGACCTGCGACCACTACTGGCCACAGCCAGACTTATGGCTGAAGATGCAGTGCTTATCGTGGTTGTATCACTACATGTTTGTGCAGGAATTAGAAACATAACCTACTCGTCTTGCTCCTCCTCTTCTACCTCCTCTACTGAGCTACTCAGCTGTGTGCCTCTGGGTTCACATCAAGTGGATTCTCCAACTTCAAAGTTATCCTCTGTGTTGTCCCACTCATCACCCTGACAGTCACCCTCCTCCTCCTCTTCCTGCCCTGACACCATAGTACAGTAACCGTGCACCTCATGTATCTGAATCTCATCATCATCACCTCCACCCCCATGTCTTAACATCTGGTGACAAGGGTCTAGATTAAGCTCAGATCCTACTTCATCCAATCCTAGATCCAACTGAAAAAGATTTGAGCATTGATGCAGATACTTTCCTCCTTTTGAGTCAGGGAATCTTTGTAAAGGACCTCTGATGCCCAATTAATAGAGTGTGAAAAGCTGTGCAGACTCACTCATCTGTGTTTCCCCACAGTCAGAGGCATGGCTGAAAAGTTGACATTGGGGTGCCACCTCTGCAAACTGTGGTGTGTGAAATTGAGGTGCAGGATGAGGAGGAGAGGCTACTTGAAGCAGTGCTTTGCCATCCACTGTAGCATGTGCACTTCCTGGCCCTCATCTAAAAGTCATATGGTTGTGTAGCTGTCAAAGAAAGGGAGTGGAGTAGCCCATCCAGTAATAGAAGTTGTCAGCTGACTTTGGCTAGGACGAGCCAATGTTTCTTCAGCAGAGCTTTCAGGCACTTTAGCACCTATTTCACATACATCTGGAGCACCACAGTTATTCCCATTTCCACCATGACGTCAGGATTCCCCACTCATGTTTGTTGTACCTTTTCCTCTTTAAACCAGCTGTTTCAAAACCCTAGTCCCACACCTGTCAGTGACCTATCACTAAATTAACAATCACTATTTAGATAATTAAATGACAATTTTGAGCTGGAGCAAAGATTTTGCAACATGTAGATGCAGACATAGCAATGTTTAGTTGGCATACTAATTTTCCACTATTTTAATAATAAAATTGCAATTTTGAGCTCAACCACAGAATGGCCACGTTTAGATAATGAAATACAAATTTTTAGCTACACCACAGAATGGTTAATATTTAGATGAAGAAATAGCAACTTTTAGCTGGAGGACTGATTTTTCACTATTTAAATAATGAAATAGCAATATTTACCTCGGCCACAGAATAGCCATTTTTTTAGTTGAGGAAATAGCATTTTTTAGATAGACCACTGATTTTCCACTGTTTAGATAATGAAATAGCAATTGTTAGCTCCACCACAGAATGGCAACTATTTAGATAATGAAATAGCAATTTGCCTTCCAGCAAACCGATCAGATGATATTGGATCCTGATTGGACGGCGCAGGACCCTAACCCAGGATTACTGCAGAGGGGGGTTTATTTCAATAAAGATGGAGTCACTAATTGTGTTGTGTTTTATTTCTAATAAAAATATTTTTCTGTGTGTTATGTTTTTTTTTTATCATTACTAGAAATTCATGGTGGCCATGTCTAATATTGGCGTGACACCATGAATTTCGGGCTTAGGGCTAGCTGATAATATACAGCTAGCCCTAACTCCATTATTACCCAGCTAGCCATCCGGCATCAGGGCAGCTGGAAGAGTTGGATACAGCGCCAGAAGATGGCGCTTCTATGAAAGCGCCATTTTCTGGGGTGGCTGTGGACTGCAATTCACAGTGGGGGTGCCCAGAAAGCTTGGGCACCCTGCACTGTGGATTCCAATCCCCAGCTGCCTAGTTGTACCCGGCTGGACACCAAAATTAGGCGAAGCTCACCAAAATTCATGAAATAATTAAAAAAAAAAAAAGGGCTTCTCTATATTTTTGGTTACCAGCCGGGTACAAATAGGCAGCTGGGGGTTGGGGGCAGCCCGTACCTGCCTGCTGTACCCGGCTAGCATACAAAAATATGGCAAAGCCCATGTCATTTTTTTTTTCTTTTTGGGTAAAAAACTGCATACAGTCCTGGATGGAGGATGCTGAGCCTTGTAGTTCTGCAGCTGCTGTCTGCTCTCCTGCATACATTAGTGAATGGAGGATGCTGAGCCTTGTAGTTCTGCAGCTGCTGTCTGCTCTCTTGCATACACTAGTGAATGGAGGATGCTGAGCCTTGTAGTTCTGCATCTGCTGTCTGCTCTCCTGCATACACTAGTTCTGCAGCTGCTGTCTGCTCTCCTGCATACAATGAACATTTTGAATAAGGAAATGACATCAGACCTTTTTTTTTTTTCATCAACAATCTTTAATGACATTGTGCACTGATTAAAAACGCAGTGAGCAAAAACGCAGCAAAAAACACACCAAATCGCGGCAAAAATGTGACATGCAGCACCGCAGGTGACAGAGCAGAGCAAGTTGGTGACATGCTCTGCTCTGACACATAGTGTGCTGCATGTCACTGTATCCACTCTGGGACTTGTTGTGCAGGTGACCGGATGATACATGTCACTAACTTGCTCCACTCTGTGACTTCTGCTGCATTGTTCCAACTGTATACACTCTCACCTGAACAAGTCTCAGAGTGGGGCAGTTTTTGACATGTATCATCCGGTCACCTGCACAACAAGTCCCATAGTGGAGACAGATAGTGAAATGCAGCATCCGGTCACCTGCACAACAAGTACCAGAGTGGAGAAAGATAGTGACATGCAGCACACTATGTGTCAGAGCAGAGCATGTCACTGTCTCCACTCTGGTACTTGTTGTACAGGTGACCGGATGCTACATGTCACTAACTGTCTCCACTGTGGGACTTGTTGTGCAGGTGACTGGATGATACATGTCACTAACTGCCCCACTCTGTGATTTCTGCTGCATAGTACCAACTGTATACACTCTCACCTGCACAACAAGTCCCATAGTGGGACAGTTAGTGACATGTAGCATCCGGTCACCTGCACAACAAGTCCCATAGTGGAGACAGATAGTGACATGCAGCACACTATGTGTCAGAGCAGAGCATGTCACTGTCTCCACTCTGGGACTTGTTGTGCTGGTGACCGGATGCTACATGTCACTAACTGTCTCCACTGTGGGACTTGTTGTGCAGGTGACCGGATGCTACATGTCACTAACTGTCTCCACTCTGGGACTTGTTGTGCAGGTGACAGAGTGGAGCAGATTGGTCCCATGCAGCGTCCGGTCACCTGTGCTGCTGGTAGGATTATATGATCACACTGCCGACACCGCCCGCTCTCCTGATAGCTGAGCAGAGCGGGCGGGTGGACAGTGTGATCACATACTTGCGTGACAGGGGGGATTTCAGTGGAGGAAACCCCCCCTGTACTCCACACTGGAGCCCATACCTCCCACAGCTGACGGAGGGTAAGAGCGCGCTCTGCCTTCACCGCTCCACACTGGCGTCCTCCGGCTCCTCCCCTCGATGCTGTGCTGTGACGTGCGGTAGTCACCGCCCACAGCCCAGTCAATCAGTGTGAGTGGCGCCGGCATCCTGTGACGTACCCGTCTAGTTTGAGAGTCCGGAAATGCCGGGACGTCAGAGGATGCCGGCGGCCACAGCTCCAGGGGGTCATGTGACAGGCACTGAGCGTGCAGGATAGCGCCGCTCAGTGCCAGAACTGGAAACAGAAGACAATGCAAAAGATGCATACAATGGTAAGTGACAATCATTGGTGAAAAAAAAAAAAATGGGTGAACCACCCCTTTAATTAAAAAATGAAATGGCAATTTTTAGCTCAAACACAGAATGTCCACTATTTAGATGAGGAAATGCCAATTTTTAGCAGGAGGACTGATTTTCCACTATTTAGATAATGAAATAGCAATTTTAAGCTCGACCACAGAATGACCACTATTTAGATAATGAAATAATTTTTTTTTGGCTCCACTATAGAATGGCCACTATTTAGATGAGGAGATATCAATTTTGAGTGGAAGCATGTCCTTGCACTCAACTATTCTACGTTCGTCCCAACTATCTCAACTACCTATGATTAAATCCCCTAGCTAAGCTAACTGTCTAGCAGCAGCACCATCCCTAAGCTCTAGCAATCAAAAAATTACAGATACAGCATGTCTGCTTTTAGTATGTAGAGGGACATGTGACTTAGGCAGCTTATGACACGAGACCTTGTGTCTGAGTGTTACGGATGGTTTCTGCGCCCTGCTTGACTGACGGAACATACATAAAAGTTAAGAAAAAAAAATTTCTACCACTCCACTGATTATTTCCCACCCCCTCATCTCATCAAACACGTCAGCCCGGTCATAATACAGCACCACTATCATAGCCAAAGTAATAGTAATTTATTAGAAAAAATGTGAACAATTACCGAACAAAAATGAACATTACTGACTCCTAATAACAATACTTGGAAATCCAAGCATGAGCCAAGTGCGCCAAGGTTTGTACCAAATTTGAAATTGGCAAGCCTTTTTCGAACAAGCTTGCTCATGTGTAACCTGGTTCATATTGTTTTTTTTTATTTTTTAGGGTTGGCTACCATGACGTTAAAAACATTTTTTTTTTTTTTACAAAATTTTTTAGTTTTAATTAGGTTTTTTTTTATTTTTCTGCTGTCGGCGTCATCTGAGGGTTTGGTTTTTGCAAGATAAGTTGGAGTTTTCAATGGTTTCATTTTCAACCACATATTGTTTTGTGTTTGCTTTCTATTTCAGTGTGAAAATAAAAAGACACCTTTATTCTTTGGGCCAGTTCGAATATAGCAATAACACATTTATATTATTGTTTTTATGTTTTACTGCTTTTACACCATAAAAACTATTTTATAGAAAAAATAACAGTTTTTGCATTACTGTATTCTGAGAGCAATAGCTTTTTATTTTTTGTTGATGGAGCTGTTTTGAAGCTTGTTTTTGTTGGGACAAGATGATGTTTTCAGTTGTACCATTTGTATTTTTATTTGACTTTTTAATTATTTGTGTTTTATTCACTTTTTGTAAGCTGTATGATGAAAAGGCAGTTTTTGCAACATTTTTTTCATTATTTTTCATGGTGTTCACTGAAGGGGTTAACTAGTGAGACAGATTTATAGCCCGGGTTGTTATAGATGCAGCAATACAAAAAATGTGTCCTTTTATATGTTTTATTTTTTTTTACAAAAATGTAACTATTTATTGGAAGATTTTTATATTTTATTAATCTGTACTTTCAGATTTTTTTAAATATTTTTACATTTGTTTTTACTTTTTTTAACTTTTTACTTAGTCACTATATGGGACATTAACTTACAGTAGTCTGATCGCAGCTGCACTATACTGCAATAATTAAGCTGCACTTTAAGCACTTTAAGAATCAAGAGGGATCATGCTGCAGCCATGATTCCTCAGGCTTCCCATCATTAGGTGACGCGGAGGTCATCACGATGACCTCATGTTACCATGCAATGATTGGGCCTTTGCGTTTGCAATGTGTGGGCTTCGATCCGAGGGGAGAGGGAGCGCGATCCCTTTCCCAATACACTAAGTGAAGCAATCGATATTGATTGCGGCACTTAGGGAGTTAAACAGCCAGGGGTGACTCGGGGACTGTCCGTGCCTTTGAGAGCTGAGGATCAGCTGACGGGAAAGCCGAGTCCCCAGTGGTGATCACAGTGGACACAGTGCCGATGCATAAGTGATTTGCTGTACCAAACCCATACATCTTTGGTCAGGAACTACTTTCCTTACAAGATGTATAGGCACATTCATGGTCGTAAAGGGGTTAAAAGCTATTTTATACAGACAGACCATTGTAAACTGTATGCATTAAATAATTAATCTTTAATAGATCACTCAGTGTGCATAGACTATAGTTATTCTTGGCAACTAGTATTTTGCACTACACAAAAGATCATTTCACCAAAAGAGCATTTTGCTCATTCTTTGATCGGCAGCCGATTTACAATGAAAAATTATCAATAATCTTTTAATGCCAAAGCAGCATAACATAACTAAGGTTTTTATATTCTAAATCTGGGTTCACATGATCTTATGGAAAATTGACAATTTTACATCCCGAAAAAAATCCTAATTTTCATCCATATGCCTTTTGTGTGTTCGTTTTTACTTCAATGTGCAATCTGTATGGCCATTTTGTACATCTGTATGGCTGTTATGTTTTACATGAATGCCTTAATAAATATTAAAAATCAAGCACAGTTTCCTATATTTATAATTGTGCTGTTTCTGTGACGTATTATTAAAACAAGTATAGGATTCATTGCTCACGCATCCATTAACTAATAATAGGTAGACAATCAAAAAATCCCTAAAAACGGTGCTTCAGTACATACATGATCATTTCAAAAAGACTCCCATAGACAAGAAAGGACATGGACTTGCCCTCAAGAGTCAAAACACCATCTGATAAAAAATATATATAATTTTTATTCTCACATATATTAAAAAATAACAATCTTAAAAACTTTGAAGAAGCAAAATATATAAAAATAGACAGGGTAGACATATAGGGCAGTATGTGAAAATATAAATACCAAAAGGACTACTATAAATAGTAAAATATTCTAAAGTGTCTAGTGACAATATACAAGTGTTTATAAATAACTAAAAAAAATTCAACTATATGATACATCGAATTCAGGATAAAAATATTTCCCCTTGTGAATTCAAAAATAAGGTGCCCAGTGCTTAGGGATAAAAAAAGTGTCTAGTGACAATAAACATGTGTTAAATAGCCACAAGAATCAAATAAAAAATACAGCCAATTTTAAGTAGATATTTCCCCGTATAAATGCCTAAATAAATGCTCAAATAAAGTGCTTGGTGCTTAGGGAGGAAAGTGCTGTGCAGAATATACGTTGTACAGAGATTGAGATCAAAATGTACGATACCTATTTATGGAGTCCGTGGAATTTGCCTGCCCACTGCCCGACGTGCGTTTCGTCCTGCATTGGACTTTCTCAAGGGAGGGTTATACTGTGATTTTTGCATGTAAAAACATTCAAATCAACTAACAGATTGATTTTCATTGGTCACCATGTTGTCCATATGCATTCAGTTTTGATTATGGACAGCACAGACATGTTTAATAAGTTTGACAGAACAATCTATGATTGTCTATATAGAGCCAAAATTGGCCATGTACTGGTGTTATCAGATACTTGTACACCATGCAAGTTTGATAAAAGGGGATTTCAGTTTTCAGAAATAGATAAGCCACATGTATATTTAAGCACTCATATCTATGACATAAATATGGTAGCACGACTAAATACAAGGTTGGCCGTAAATGGGTAGCTACAGACTGACGAAGCATACACCAACAGTCTATGACGTAATTGAAACAAGTTAATTTAGTTGCAACTTCATATTACATCAAGAAGACTCTTTAATTTTGTAGAGCAATCATACATTACACAGAGGTTGCAAAATAATTGTTTTCCTAAATCCATTAAATAAACAGTTTTACTGTCGATGGAAACACAGAATGCTGGCTGTGCTTTCTTTCAGCTTTCCAAGATTGTAGAAGGTGATGGGATTGTAAAAATCTAGAGAATATATGCATGACAGCATGACCACAGCTGGTTCATGCTTCTATTGTCATCAAAATTGCTAATGAAAGGGATTTAGAAAACAGAAAATGATTATTGTGACAACGCCTGCTCTATAGCTATTTTCCTGTACAACTGGAAGAACATTGTAGCCTTACCACCAATCAGGACAGTGTAAGAATATGCACCATTGCAAGAAATTATACAATTTAATTTAGCTTAGGTAGCAACTTAGTATCATACACTGTATAAGGCTGACAAATTACATAACACCATTCAATTCAGCCTTTAATTCTGCAACATTAATTCATAAGAGGTCAAAATAAATACCAAAAATAAAAAGGCAGTTTTCTTAATCTTTAGAAAAAGATTCCTTAATTAATCTAATGCCATCAAATTAAATTTTAACCCCTTCAGCCCCCGGGCACTTTCCGTTTTTGCGTTTTTGTTTTTTGCTCCTTTTCTTCCGAGAGCCGTAACTTTTTTATTATTCTGTCAATCTTGCCATATGAGGGCTTGTTTTTTGCGCGACGAGTTGTACTTTTAAATGAAACCATAGGTTTTACCATATATTGTACTGGAAAACAGCAAAAAAATTCCAAGTGTGGAAAAACTGCAAAAAAAGTGTCATCGCACAATAGTTTTTGGGATGTTTTATTCACCGTGTTCACTATATGATCAAACTGATGTATCTATGTGATGCCGCCTTTCGGTTCGAGTTTGTAGACACCAAACATGTATAGGTTTACTTCTATCTAAGGGGTTAAAAAAATTCACAAGTTTGTCCAATAAAAGTGGCGCACGTTTTGCGCCATTTTCCGAAACACGTAGCGTTCTTATTTTTAAGGATCTATGGCTCAGTGATGGCTTATTTTTTGCGTCTCGAGCTGACGTTTATAATTGTACCATTTTTGCGCAGATGCTACCTTTTGATCGCCTGTTATTGCATTTTGCGTAAAACTTGCGACGACCAAAAAACGTAATTTTGGCGTTTGGAATTTTTTTGTCACTATGCCGTTTACCAATCAGATTAATTGATTTTATATTTTGATAGATCGGGCATTTATGAACGCGGTGATACCAAATATGTGTATATTTATTTATTTTTTAACCCTTTAATTTTCAATGGGGGGAAAGGGGGGTGATTTGAACTTTTAGGTTTTTTGTTTTTTTTTTATTTTTTTAAAACTTTTTTTTACTTTTTTTTTTTATTTTACTAGTCCCCCTAGGGGGCTATAGCAATCAGCAATCCGATCGCTGATCGCTATCTTCTGATCACAGCAATCAAGCTGTAATCAGCAGATTCGGTCACTTTGGTTTTCCCTCTGCTCTCGGCCGAGGTAAAACGAAAGTGAAACATCGTAGCAGCAGGCGTCTTCACATGACCCTGTGCTACGATGGCAACCACCGATAGTCACGTGATAACACACGTGACTTCCGGTGGGGGCGGCGGTAAGTAACAAACATGGCCGCGCGCATTTAAATCTTGCTGCCAGACTTCGGCAGCAAGATTTAAGGGGTTAATGGCCGCGGATGGAAGCGATTCCACCCGCGGCTAGGAGGCACACATGTCAGCTGTTGAAAACAGCTGATATGTGTGCCGATCCACGCCGCCTGCCCGCGGCAGGGGGCGGGGCTTAACGGGACACGATCCTGGACGGATAGATCCGTCCAAGGTCGTGAAGGGGTTAAACTCCAGGGTTAAAATTAATTGTTTCAGAGATTTGTGTTGACTAAAGGTGATCAAATATTTCGAAAACCAAAATTTACAGGTTTAACAATTTTTTTTAAAAAAAAAAAGTTAATTTGCAGCGAATCAATTTAACAAATCACAATAGTGCAATCAAGCAATTACCTTGAAAAGATGTGTATAAATCTCTGAGGACATCTAGGTCTGTATCCAACCCATTTTCAAGCTCTTTAACATAAATACAGCCTTAGTAATATCTTAGAAACTTATGGTAACCTAATGTTAACTAAAAGTTAATTTAAAAACCCAGTGCATTGACATATATTTTATTAACCCAAAAAAATGTACCAGAAAACACTCAAAAAATAAATATATAATTTACATCTTTATTGATAACACAGAAATCAATTTAAAAATAACTTTTTTATATATATATATAGATATATATATATCTATATATATATATATATAGATATATATATATATATATATATATATATAGATATATCTATCTATATATATATATATATATAACAATATATATATATATATTAGGTAAGAGGGAATAAATATATTATTAAAATTACTTAAATCCCCTCAGACAAAAAACTACAAACCGCCATCAGTCCAAAACTGCCAATATTGCTAAACTGATATGACTGCAAAGTAAAAAGGCAGTGGCTGTAGAAGGAGAATCCCTAGTAATTACCTGCTGTCATGTTCAGAGAGCCAGAGTGTGATGCTGTTCCCCCGTCACGCACTCCAACGCGCATTTCACTAACGCTTTCTCAGGGAGTTATTTATTCTCTCCACCTGCTAAAAAATCCTATCCTACTCTTATCAAACTTTAAATAGAGTCTGATTAGCATAATCAGACCATTTGTTATGGCCGGAGAGAAAATTATCTTGTGCACCTACCCTAAATCACAGACTGCTACTCTATTTTTCTTCAACCACTGCAGTTATTTGAAAAACATTACTATCTGGAATTGTTGTACAATGCTTTAGTGCCTTCCTTATATTATTATTGATGAGCTCTGACATTCTCCCACTATCACTAAATGTCACTATCACTAATCACTAAATTACTTTAAAATGGCTGCTGAATTCTCTATGTCCTATTTTACAGGCTCTGATAGTCATTAATGACTGGCTGTACGGTACCATGTAATATGATAGCTCCAAGGAATAGGTCCACACAGTCTCATCTAAGGTAAAGTCAACCTTCTGTGGGTGATGCAATCTTCGTCAATGAGAAACTTAAAATAGAGATCCTGGAAAGTAATAAACTTTAATGTCCTGTAAGCATTCGCCTGCGCATGTGATGGGGGTCACTCACTTGGCTGCGTTTCAGAGGTAGCACACAGGAAAACACAGTCTTTTTAAAAGTCCAAACGGTTTATTGCAACTCATAAATTGTTTCTCTAAACCAAACAAAAACATAACACACAGTCCAGTTACCAGTCCTTAAACTCCAGAGAGGTGTATATGCCTCTTTCTCTGAGTTCAACAGCCACTTTACCTCTTACTGGCTGTTTCCCCAGGAACACAGATTTGTGGTCCATTTTTGCTGTGGTCTGCCTGCTCAGGTTTGGACACTTCTAGCATCCAAGTGGAGCTCCCTCAGCCTCCACTCACTCACAAATGAAGCCAACCCTCTGCTCATTCAGGTGAGTTCCTTCCAGAGGTTTCAGACCTCTATGAGATAAACAGCCTCTTTTCCCTCAGAGGCTGCTTCTCAGGCAGCATTTCTCATACACTGCTCCACACACACAGATCTGCCATGTGCCAAATAAGCTAATTAAGAAATGTCAGACACACCCATAGACAGGAGTATGTGGTTGGCTAGACTTCCCCATCTCTCAGTTATCTGTCATCCTGGCTTATTCAATACTATAGGAAGCACCTGTGGCACTACAAGTGCCAACAACAACTCCCAGGATCACACCACTTCCGTGGTACATACATGCTATTCACAATATAACCAGTCACTTTGTTACAGTCCCCACAGGTCACCAATATAACAAATACAACCGACAAGAGAAAAAAATGTGTCGGGACAAAATAAATCAAAATATAAAATAAATGTTAAACTTTTATTGAAATAAACATTTTAAAAATAATGAAATAGCCAACAGCACCGGAAAATCCTGCCAGAACACACATAATTTAAATAAACCATTCCTTTTCTGGTATTAGTTTGCATGCAGCAGCTCTAGCTTTGAGCCACAGACCAAACTTGGCAAGATAGGTGAGCTATTGCAGGCATTGAATCCAGAATCAGATCATACAAATATGTAGAGATACAGCTGTACATAGCAGTGTATCTCTATGTCCCTGTATAGTACAGTGGTAGAAATAATCAGATTGTTTTGTTCCAATAAATTTACTTAATAAAAAGGTTGGCAAAAATATCAATTTCCTTCTTTTTTATTGTGTGTGTTTTCCTGAGACATGAACCCAGAACCTTTACAACGGCAAGCAAAAGCTAAACTTACGAGCCACAGGTTTTGCTGATGTCACTGGAAGAATTGTGTTTATGGATTATACAGCTTATAAAAGAACATAGAGCTACGTTATACATAGTGTATTTCTATGTCAATTTCTTAGCAATCAGGATACACAAATTTGTTACCCAGCTCTGACAGTAAAATATCACAGGAATTAACTAAGAAAAAGCCCCACTGTGATTAATAAAATATACCTTTTAATTAGACACAGTTAAGAACTCAAGAAATAGATATGTGAACAAATATCCCTGACCCTAGATAAAATAAGACTTCACAAACATCATAAGAGAAGAAGTGATCAACACTATCCCACAGTGTTACAGTTCTTGGATACTGAAATGATCAACCTCTTGATCAGAGAGTGGGGAACAATAAAATACAAGACAAGCACCTACTCAAAGGAGTGCAGGATAAATTGTTATAAGGAGATGTCAGACATGCCCCTGTATTCTAGAGAGAGAATAAAAGAGATTTTTCTTCTTCCTGTAAAAATACTAAATAATTATAGCAAATTAAAATAGATTTTCAATGCACTTTTTGAAAAAATATAAACATAATAAACATCACAAACGAGCAAATAACTTGTATGAATTTTTTGTAGGCTCTACATGGACACCTTTACAGAAAAAATGCACCAAAGCCGCACAATTCAGCAGTGTTGTTAGATGCACTGTAGATGGATTCATGAAATAACATTAACGCTATGTGCCCACGTTGTGTAATTTCATGCGTTTACGCTGCGTATTCCACTGCAGCATAATCGCATGCGTCCTGCATCCCCAGCACAATCTATGAAGATTATGCAGAATCCATCCGCACATTGCGTTTGAGAGCGCAGCGATTGGATGCTGAAGTTTTGATCCAAATCGCTGCGCTCAAAAAAGCAACATGTTACTTATTTGGTGCACTTTGGATGCAGCTCCTGCTCTGTCTATGGCAGAGCAAGCATCCAGAACGCGTGAAATCGGCATTTATTCTGCACACACTGAATCCATTACACAGTGTTTCTGCAGCGATTCTGTAGATTTTTCAGCATGGACACTATGCAACGTGCACACATAGCCTAACATTGCTTTGACATTTAGGCCGTGTTCACATCTAGCATAAATTCTGCATTTTTTTTTCCTGCATTTTTGGCACAGAAATTCTGCTTTAATATCCTGTCCAAGCAAAGTTGATGTGATTTAGTAAAAACTGCACCCACTTAAGATATACAATTTTGTTACTTTTTTACTTTTTTATGTAGAGGTTTCTATATGGAGCCTAAAGAAACCCACAAATAATAAACTGCAGCTACTTTTATAAGTGCAAAATCAAAGCTTTTCTGTACTATAAAAAACATTTAAAAATGCAGCAAAACATCTTCACCAAAAACACATCAAATAACGGGGATAAGGCATACAAAATGCTGCAAAAATTCAATAATCAGAAATTGTTTTGTGTAGTTTGGCGCACACACACCTGCAGAAAACAAAAAACACAGAATTTATGCAAAAATAGAAAATGGCCTTAAAGACACAGAAAAGTGAGATGTCATCTAGCGGAGCTTACATAAAAATTAGAAAGTTCTGGCTGCCACAACTATGAATAAATGTACAAAAAATAAATCCATAGATCCAAACTAGAGGCACCAGGTACACTAGAAGGTAAGAGGTTCACAAGCCTCATATGCAGACACCAGGTACCACTGACCTGGATGCTTTACCGGAGTCCTGGGAATTGATTTACTAATCTCTGATACCAACAGTCCTGGATACAATCGACAGTCTTGTATCTGGGTCTACGTTTTGCAGTCTCAGGTGTTTACTGAATATTTCTACCTGCTGCCAGTCCATTCTGACAACTCCTCATGCTAAGGTAGAAATTCAGTCCACCACTGATGCTGGTCAAGTATTCAACACCTTTGGCCGTAAAACACCATATCATCAGGATTACTCCACTGAACTTGACTGTCCTTCAATTTCTCTATCCGTTACAATTTTTTTTCCCTTCCATCTTCCAGATGTATTTACACCAGAGTCTAATTTACTGACTTTCATCTCATTGCTTCAAATCCCCCATTTTCAATCTTCTATTGTCCACTTATTATACTTTTTTCCAATTTTGAGCCAACATTTCTTATGATGATATTGAAGTTGAGGCTTCTTCCATCTTCACCATTCCTAGATCCACCATTCAAGACTTTTGTAAATTATGTCCTACAGTGCTTGCATGGACGTCCATGATCTCAGTATTACGAAGCATGTGATCCACTACCACTGCCATATTTTTCATACCAGAAATGATAGACCTTTTCATTGAACTGACTTGTTTACTTAGATACATACAGAACAGACCAAAGGTTTGGACACACCTTCTCATCTCTAGAACAACTGTTAAGAGGAGACTATGTGCAGCAGGCCTTCATGGTAAAATAGCTGCTAAGAAACCACTGCTAAGGACAGGCAACAAGCAGAAGAGACTTGTTTGGGCTAAAGAACACAAGGAATGGACATTAGACCAGTGGAAATATGTGCTTTGGTCTGATGAGTCCAAATTTGAGATCTTTGGATCCAACCACCGTGTCTTTGTAGAAAAGGTGAACGGATGGACTCTACATGGCTGGTTCCCACCGTGAAGCATGGAGAAGGAGGTGTGATGGTGTGGGGGTGCTTTGCTGGTGACACTGTTGGGGATTTATTCAAAATTGAAGGCATACAGAACCAGCATGCCTACCACAACATCTTGCAGCGGCGTGCTATTCCATCCGGTTTGCATTTAGTTTGACCATCATTTATTTTTCAACAGGACATTGACCCCAAACACACCTCCAGGCTGTGTAAGGGCTATTTGACTAAGAAGGAGAGTGATGGGGTGCTACGCCAGATGACCTAGTCTCCACAGTTACCAGACCTGAACCCAATTGAGATGGTTTGGGGTGAGCTGGACCGCAAAGTAAAGGCAAAAGGGCCAACAAGTGCTAAGCATCTCTGGGAACTCCTTCAAGACTGTTGGAAAACCATTTCCGGTGACTACCTCTTGAAGCTCATCAAGAGAATACCAAGAGTGTGCAAAGTAGTAATGAAAACAAAAGATGGCTACTTTGAAGAACCTAGAATATAAGACATATTTTCAGTTGTTTCACACATTTTTAAGTATTTCATTCCACATGTGTTAATTTATAGTATTGATGCCTTCAATGTGAATCTACAATTTTCAGAGTCATGAAAATAAAGAAAACTCATTGAATGAGAAGGTGTGTCCAAACTTTTGGTCTGTACTGTACATACAGTACATACCTGCCACATCAATATTTTTGGCAATTACATATAACCCACCTAACATTTCTGGTTGATATATTTTTCCAAGCTTCTATCACTGCAGAAACAAATTACAAAAAAAATCCAAATTTTTGCAAATAAAATTCAATTCCACTAATCTCTAGGTTTAATTGTTAAAATACATTCCAAATAGTATTAAAATATCTTAATTTTTAATCAGAAATCAAAATATTTTTTGGCCAATATACTAAATGGCAGAAATATGTGTTTAATATTTGAAAAACTGATAATACCAAAAGGAGTGATGATGACAATGATGATGATTCAGCAAGAACAGCTCAGCTACTAATAATTTCTAATGAAACATGCTAAACTGAATATATGATGTTACTGTTATACAGGGCAATTTACTATCCAAACATTCCTGCCAAGTATTGAACAGTCCAATGCCAAAAGGCTCATTACATCATTAAGATCAATTATTGTGAACAGATTGCACAGGTAATATAATGCAGTATTTTAGCTCATCTGACATATTTACCTAAGTGTAATTATTTTTACCTGAAACTTTTATATAATAAATAATACAAAGTATTATATGCCTAGTTCAACATGAATTCACAATATTGTGATGTCATTAAATATTCTGTTATTAATAACTTTAAAATAAATGTGATCTTGTGATATGCTTTTACAATATTTTTATGCAATGTGTTTTTGCACTGCAGAAGTAAAAATAAAGCAGAAGGCAGAATGTAGCAATTAAAAATCTTCCTGAAAGTAGGTTGTCACTACAAAAAGTGTTAGGGAATACCAATGATTTTGTGTCTTCAGAAAAATGAAATATTTAAATCAAATTCTAAATATTTTTTTTCCAATATTGCAATCTATATGTGTACAGTCATGGCCAAAAATGTTGGCTCCCTTGCAATTGTTCCAGATAAAGAAGTACTTCTCACAGAAAATAATTTCAATTACACGTTTTGTCATATACATGTTTATATCCTTTTGTGTATATTACACCAACACAAAAAAGGGGAAAATAAGACAATTTCACACTGGCTCAAAAACTAGATGGCCAAAATTGTGCCCCTTTCTAAAATTGTGGGTAAACACATTTGTTTCAAGCATGTGATGCTCGTTCAAACTCACCTGTGGCAAGTAACAGATGTGGGCAATATGAAAATCACTCCAGAAATCAGATAAAAAGGGAGATGTTGACTCAATCTTTCCATTGTGTGTCTGTGTGTGACTCACTAAGTATGGGGAACAAAAAAATCCTATCTACTAATATACTGGAACTAGGCAAAGGAGGCCAAGTATAGACTGATTTTGTTCTACTACTTTCTAGACAAGCGGTCTCAGTGAAGGTGATGGTGATTTTGCTGCTTTTAACAACTCCAAAATTTTTAGCTATGGTATTTTTTTTCTTTCACATGTTAAAAACAATTGTCTAAAAGTTTTTTGTTTCCTTTTTTTTCTGATGTAACATCTAGTCTAGTACACATCCAATCTGCTTTGGTTGTTGGATTTCCTTTTTGTTCCTGGTGACGTGCGGCAGCAACTTAGCAATTGTTTTTCCCTAGAAGTTTTGGTGCTATTCAGTCAGGAATTTATGGGGTTAATTCTTGGCTGTGGAGATTCCTACTTTATATGAACCCTGAGTTGGGCTGACTACAATTTAAGCTATTGAACCTTTGATTACCACTACCAATTAAAAGTACTTTTTTCTGGTCAATACCTCATTGATATTGCCCTTATTGTATTATTTTGATCATCCCATTGTTTTTTTTTACCTTGGATTGTTTTTGATCACTTGCTTTTCTGATTTTGTTTTTGACATCTTAGTACTGACCTGGCATGAGAGTCACTCTTGCTGCCAGATTGCTCCACTGGTCAATAGCCAACTATATAGCTCCAAAGTATTGGCTCTGTGTAAGTCCAGATCACTTTTCAGTGGTTCAAAGGTTAAAGGCAGGGCAATCCCTTGGATCTGGTAAATGCAGTGGCTTGTGCTAAGGCCAGAGTCATACTTGCGAGTGACTTGCGCAAGTCTTGCATCGCATCACCCAGCATGGCCACACACTTTCCTGACAGAAGCGGGTCAGCTGCATGTATTTCTATGTAGCTGAGACGCTCCTGTCCAGAGAGTGTGCGGCCGTTTTGGGTGTTGCAATGCAAGATTTGCACGAGTCTGTTGCAAGTATTTTGTGTATCTAACAGTTGCTAAACTGCTTCTTTACCCCTGTCACAGCTATTTCTTTTAGTAAAATTCTAACCCTAAACCTAACCAATAATGACATTTATTAAGAAAAAGTAAAAGGTGCTGCACTGGTATAGCAAGTAGAAATGTAAAATTTGGGTCGAAAAAACACATGTGCAATAAAAAAAAGTTTGGTGCTATATGAGAGCTTATTTTTTTGTGGTATGAATTGTCTTTTTGTACTTTTGAATGACACCTTTAATTCTGCCACATAGTGTACTAAAAAACGGGGGGGGATTCCAAGTGCAGTGAAATTTCAAGCAGTGCAATTCTACAATGTTTTTTGGATTTTTTTTTCATTTACCATGTTCATTATATGGTAAAACTGACCTGGTAATATGATTCCCAAGGTTCAGTAGGAATACATAGATCAAAAACATGTATAGTTATTTTGTCTATATACATTGCAAAAAAAAAAAAAAACAGAAAATTGTTCAAAACATAATTTTGATTTTGTCACCATTCTTAAAGACGCGTAACGTTCTTATTTCTTGGGATCTGGGGATGTGTGAGGGTATTTTTTTGTGTTTTGAGTTTTCTTAGGGTAGATACAATATTTTGATCATTCTTTATTACAATGTTGCAGTAACCAAAAAAGGAATTCTGGCATTTTGATTTTTTGTCTCATTACCCCATTTACCAATCATATTATTTATTTTATACTTTGATAGATAGGACAGTTATAAACGTGGCAATACCAAATTTGTGTGTTTTCTTGGTATTATTTTTAATGGGGCAAAAGGCGAGTGATTTCAACTTTTGTGTTTTTTTATTTGTTAATTTTTTTTTTACTTTTTACAGAATTTAATAGTCCTTTTAGTGGCTTAAATCTACGATTGTCCAATTTCATGTGCTATATATAACAGTACATCAGCAATCCTGTGTTTAGCAAAAATCCCGATCTCCTATGAATGCCGACGCTTGCAGCCGGCATTCACACAAGGATCATTATGACAGCCCCATAACTCATCAGCTGACCCCGGTAGTCATGACAAGCCATTGGTGCCCCATGATCATGTGACAGGAGGCTGATAAGCAGGATCAGTGACATGGTTCCTAACAGTGAGTGTTAATGCCACTGTCAGAGATTTAAGGTGGCATTTAACTGGTTAACAGCTGCAGGTAGTTTCCGTCCACCCATGGCTGTTTGAGGCACTTGATGGCTGACTAAGTCAGATGTCAAAGTGACATGAAAGATGTGCACTCAGCATGTGAGCCTAAAGAAAAGGTAGAAACATGGCCGATGACATACATGTATGGATAAACAGAATGCAGACTAGACTACAAGAGATGAGAACAATTGTCTCATTAAGAGCTCACAATCCCCATTAAATTCTATCCCTTTTCTCCAAAATACTCTAGTGTTTTCAATGGTTAGACTATATATGTATGTCTTCTTTCCTGTTGGAGCTTTCAGTGGGATGTAAGTTGAGAAATGATACAATCTCAGACCACAGATCCTGCTGCAGTGTCTTGGAACTAACAAATCTCCCTCTGAAGAAATGAAGATTGTGGGTAAATAAATCCCTTCTTGAAAGTAATCCTAACATGAAAATCTTTTAGATCACTTAAAGACCATCTTTGATGCAAATATGACAGATAATTGCAGTGCCCCGCGGATCTAGTAATCACATAAATGTTATAAGAGAATACTTATTACATAAAGCGCAAAAGATCTAGAAAAAAAACAAACAACTAACAAGAAATTAAATCCTTTCTAGCACAAATTGCATCAGTGAAGAACATACACAAAACAGCCAAAGACCTATTAGAACAATGAGAACTCAATTACCTCAGAGAAAAACTAAAGAACATTTTAAATGCTAGAGTGACTAAACACCTTCAGCATTTCCAACATATAATTAAGGTTTATCTAAAAATGGAGGAAATGCTCATGTCAGCTATCATTAAGGAAGCTAAATTGAAAACCTTCATTGCTGACATAAATTACGAGAAAGAAAAGACAGAAAAACAAAAACAAATATTTAGTGAGCACTTTTCAGCCATATTATCCAATGAATTTGGAAGAATCAAAATCCCTAAATGATGAAATACTAGTAACAAACAATACTGAATCTTTCCTACATTATGTAAATTTCCCTAAGCTCAATTATCAAGACATAGCTACAAATCCAATTCAGGGTAGAAAAGGCAGCAACATCATATATTCATTCGTGTTTTTTTTATTTTTATTTTTTAAGTTACATGTGGATCAGGTACAACATAGGGGGGTGAGGAGAGGCAAATGTGGTAGGAGGTTTTGTCCTACCCCATTTGCCTCTCCTCACCCCCCTATGCTGTACCCGATCCACATGTAACTTAAAAAATAAAAATAAAAAAACCACGAATGAAGATACAGTGTTGCTGCCTTTTCTACCTTTGATTGGATTTGAGCATATGGACTTCTCTCTTGGATGGTGCACCCGTACACTCCGTGGTCTGGTTACGATCCATGCAGTGCCCGGTGAATCTGATTGTTTTCTTTTGGAGAAGACATAGCTACACTAATTGACCCTGGAACTAGAACAACTAATTTTTTTTTTCTACAATTTCCTACCCATTAATAGCCCAGGATCAGATGGCCTTTTTCCCCTTCTGCGTTGCAGTGCTGCAGCCATGGGTTCAAATCCCACAAAGCCCCATATCTGCACAAAGTTTGTATATATTCTTCATGTTTGAATGGATGTCCTCCTGGTACTCTGGTTTATTTCCAAAAACAAACTGATATGGATTATTAATTGTGAGTCTTAAAGTAGAAAATGATGATAATGTCTGTAGAGGACTGTGAATACAAAAGTGCTATGTAGATATTTGGAGGCCATCTGCTAAAGCAAACCCCAGAGACCCATGGAAAACTAATTGTAACAGAGCAAAATGATGATGAAATGTGTGGCTGTTATATGCCTCTATATTTCTCTCTTTGAATTTACAACTTAAGATATAGGTCAAGCTTTATCCATCAAACTCACTTATCACATTGTTTATATCTTGTTTGGTAGCTAAAGAAAGCTCGTACTTTACCCATAGAAAATTAGACTGATTCTTATTTGCATAGATGCTGAAAAGGTCTTTGATAGAGTTAATTGGGCTTTCATGAAGCAAACTGTCATGAGTTTATCCAGTAAAGGTGGTGTCACACACAGCGACGACGACAACGACGTCGCTGCTACGTCACCATTTTCTGTGACGTTGCAGCGACGTCCCATCGCTGTCGCTGTGTGTGACATCCAGCAACGAGCTGGCCCCTGCTGTGAGGTCGTTGCTCGTTGCTGAATGTTGTGCTTCATTTTTTCGTCGTCGCTCTCCCGCTGTGACGCACACATCGCTGTGTGTGACAGCGAGAGAGCGACGAAATGGAGCGAGCAGGGAGCAGGAGCCGGCGTCTGGCAGCTGCGGAAAGCTGTAACCAAGGTAAACATCGGGTAACCAAGAGAAGACCTTTCCCTGGTTACCCGATATTTACCTTCATTACCAGCCTCCGCCGCTCTTGCTGCTAGTGCCGGCTCCTGCTCTGTGCACATGTAGCTGCAGTACACATCGGGTTAATTAACCCGATGTGTACTGTAGCTAGGAGAGCAAGGAGCCAGCGCTAAGCAGTGTGCGGGGCTCCCTGCTCTCTGCACTGTGACATGTAGCTGCAGTACACATCAGGTTAATTAACCCGATGTGTACTGTAGCTAGGAGAGTAGGGAGCCAGCGCTAAGCAGTGTGCGCGGCTCCCTGCTCTCTGCACATGTAGCGACGTTATGATCGCTGCTGCGTCGCTGTGTTTGACACCTAAGCAGCGATCATAACAGCGACTTACAAGGTCGCTGTTACGTCACAGAAAATGGTGACGTAACAGTGACGTCGTTGTCGCTGACGTTTAGTGTGACCCCAGCTTAAGTCCCAGCAACTTTTCAAGATAACTTCACATTGTATGAGAAACCTTAAGATACACTTAAAATCACTGGGACTTGTCTTCCCATTTTGAAATAATTAATTGGACTACGATTGATTGCCTTCTTACCTATCATGATTCACTTTTGGATCTCCTCTATTAAGAACCATTATGTCCTAGGTGTTTTCTTATTGTCTGTATTCTCCAGGTTCAGGCTGGTGGAAGGGCCTTTTTGGTTGTGCCTCATTCCGGGTGATTGCTCTGCCTTATCTTGGCAGTAATAGTCCTTATCGCCGCCAGTAATAGTCCCTGCTCTGCAGTTTATGCTTCTGGTTTTCGTGAGTTTTCTGATCTTGTCCCATTACCTTGCGTACCACTCCCTGACCTGTCCCTACCGTATTGTCTGTATGCCCTGTTTCATTGACCCTCGACCTGTTTGAGACCCCAGCCCCGCTTTCTCCTCGGTACTTTTGTGTCTTCTAGGCTTCCAACCCCTGCTTGTTCTCTGACCATGGCTTTGCGTTCCTTCTATATCTGATACTACTTCCTGGCTTCCAGACCACCAACTTGCACGGGACCTCAGCTTCTTTTGCTTCTTTGAACTGACATGACCTCCTGTCTTCTGACTCTTGGTTTGATCTACTACTCTGCAGAATGTCTCTGCCTTGGTACTATTGACCCCTAGCGGGCAAGTACCTCACTACACCTAGGAACTCTACAGCATTCCACTGTAACTGTGCCTCCTAGTGGTGATAATTACATTAGCTTTATGATCTTTATCTTATTAAGCAAATGGTTAGTCCAGTAGGTGAGGCAGGATCCCACAATACAAAAGCGATCATTTAGGCAAAATGGCTTAAAGGTCACAGGTTTTCCAAATATCCACATATTTATTGGCACAAACTAGGTCCCCCTAAGCTAAATTAAGTGCTCGAATAGTACGTAAGGATTTCCAACTTTAAAGTAATGTGCAAAAAGTCTAAGGTCTTGAATAATTCCCTACTCCAAAAATTGAGTCTTTATTACATATTACCTAAAACTTTCCAGTGACTTCTAAATATATCAAGTATCTAAAAAAAAATAAAGTGAACCAGAGCATAAGTTGCTATACATGTAATAGGAGCATGTTTACACATTGGCCATTTTACAGATAAAAACCCAATAGAAAAACACAAAAAGCATATGCCCTTTAATAAAGTAAATAAGTAAATAATTGAAGTAGATTTAAATGCATAAAGTATTTGGGTAACATTGATCAAACAGCGCAAAAAGTCATCCCATTATGACAATGTGTACCCATCGGAACTGTCCTATTGTAGCGTTAAAACCTTACATTGCTTGAGGCAGAAAAGCACAATTCTCTGACTACAGCAATCTATCTTGTAAAGATGGGCAAACTAAATTTGAGCATGAAATTTGCAAGTCCCAGCAAATTTGAACAATTTGCGATTTGCACAAATAAAAAAAAATCCTACTGACTTTGTATACATTGCAAAAGTTTGCTTCAGCCACAGAAAGCTGACACGACTTAATACGCAACCTTCTTGGTATAGCGTAGCCAATCAGGACGGACTATGAGAGACTGTATAATAGCCTATGCAGGGAATGGAGCTGGCATTTTAGGGTGATTTAAACTAGTGAAAGAATGTCAGAACTTACAGCTAGGCGATAGAGATAGGAAGAGAAAGTTGCAAAGCATTGGACAATTACTCCAGATAGTAATGTGGGGCAGTCTGTGAATAATACAGATTGTTACTTGATAATGCAAGAGAGAAATAGCACAGGTGCTAGCAGTAGCTTTTGTCTTTCTTCATTTAAATTACAATTAAACATTTGTTTATTCATCCATAATGCATTAGAAAACAACAGCAAGGTATCACAATATTGTTTATGAGAAAATAAATAAATAAATCAATCAATCATTATTTGTCAGAAATGGGGTGCTTGCTAGTCTCTAGTGACTGTCCTGAGCTTTTGCATTTCTCATGCAATCCTTTTGGTGAAGGGGCAAGAATTAGTTTTCAAAAAACTAAAAGCAAATTCCTCAAAATCCAGACTGTTAACTGCATCTGTCTGCTCTACAAAGCTTACATGTCATAAAGAACTGTTTTTATAAATACACAATAATAAAAATCACAGGATAAAGGTAGCTACCTAAACTAACAAAATAGCTATAGATTTTAAAAAAAATGTAGCGTGCTAAAAGTAACAAGATACATGTAAAAAAATAACACACCAAATAAAGAAATATGTACATATATAAGTACTATATTAATAAACATCTAAAACTAACACATTTTTCAGACTATAACATGCACCGTTTTCCAACAATTTTGGGAGGAAACTGGGGGTGCATCGTGTAGTCCGAAATGTACCTGGCTCACAGAGGGGGTTGAGATGACTCAGCATTTCGCCACTTATCAGGGGGGGATGAAATGTTGTTAATTAGGCCAGACATGTTTCCTTTGTTTGGTATATCAAGAGAAGTAAGCCATTGTTTCACGTGAGACTGATGAGAGCCCTATTGTCTGTAAATGTGGATTGTTTAAAGCTGGTGTCACACTAAGCGACAGCGACAACGACGTCGCTGTTACGTCACCATTTTCGGTGACGTAACAGCGACCTTGTAAGTCGCTGTTATGATCGCTGCTTAGCTGTCAAACACAGCAGAAGCAGCGATCATAACGTCGCTGTGCTACATGTGCAGAGAGCAGGGAGCCGCGCTTAGCGCTGGCTCCTTGCTCTCCTAGGTACAGTACACATCGGGTTAATTAACCCGATGTGTGCTGCAGCTACATGTCACAGTGCAGAGAGCGGTGAGCCGCGCGCACTGCTTAGCGCTGGCTCCTTGCTCTCCTTGCTACAGTATACATCGGGTTAATTACACGATGCATACTGCAGCCACATGTCACAGTGCAGGAGCCGGCACTGGCAGCAAGAGCGGAGGCTGGTAACCAGCGTAAACATCGGGTAACCAGGGAAAGGTCTTCCCTTCGTTACCCGATGTTTACGCTGGTTACAGCTTACCGCAGCTGCCAGTGCCGGCTCCTGATCGCTTCATTTCGTCGCTCTCTCGCTGTCACACACAGCGATGTGTGTGTCACAGCGGGAGAGTGACGACCAAAAAATGAAGCTGGACATTCAGCAACGACCGGCGACCTCACAGCAGGGGCCAGGTCGTTGCTGGATGTCACACACAGCGACAGCGACGGGACGTCGCTGCAACGTCACAGAAAATGGTGACGTAGCAGCGACATCGTTGTCGTCGTCGTTACGTGTGACACCAGCTTAAGCCCTTCTGACTGCATAGTTTAAAGGAAAATTATGCAGTTGGATTGAACTTGCAAACAATGAGAAAACATCTCTCCACCATTCCTGTAAAGCCCCTGTCACATTTAGCGATTTACCAGCGATCCCAAAAACGATACGATCTGATAAGGATCGCTGGTAAGTCGCTGGGAGGTTGCTAGTGAGATGTCACACAGTCAGACCTTACCAATGACTCACTAACGATACAGGTCGCAGTAGTGACCTGTATAATGATCTCTGCTGTCATTGGGACCCTGTCACACAGTGCCAAACATAGCGATGCGTCCTGCCCAGCAGGACATTGCCTTTGAAGAAAATGGTCTAGGACATTCAGCAACGACTGGCGACCTCACAGGAGGGGCCAGGTCATTGCTGGATGTCACACATAACGAGATCTCTAGCAAGATCGCTGTTGCGTCATGAAAACCGTGGCTCAGCAGCGATGTCACTAGCGATGTCGCTTAGTGAGATGCGGCCTTTAGAGAACTGAGAGGTTTGAAAAGGGCCTAGCTTCTGTCACCAGAGAGTTATTCTACATGACTCCAATCGAGGAGCTATGGTTCCAGCTGGGGGAATCACAGAACTCATTCAAGATTCATTCTACAGGATTTCAACCTGGGATCTTTGGTTCCAGCTGAAAGTTTACACAACTGCTTCACTGCTCAATGCTTAGCCCACAAATTCACTTGGAGAGTTTAGGTTGGAACAAAGTTGATAGTCTAGCTACATATCTTGCTGTGCTCAGCCAGCTTCCTAAGCTTGCCGACGCCTCCTTTCAGTGAGTGGCCACCGAAAGCTGGGTGCTGCTGGCTGGGATACTTGGCTCTGGAAGCCCTGAAGTGATGATGTTGAAATCCCTGGCAGGTCAGAGAGAGGGTGTGACTCTGTTGCTTGTACTATCTTGTGTTCTTGCTGGGAATGTACAATATGTATTTGTCTATTTGAGAAAAAATAAAGTCTTACCAATATGTGGTTCCCTTCCCCTGTCTTGTCTGGGCAGTGCTTTGCCCATAGAGAAGGAGTGTGGATGTTCATTGGCATATGTACTGGTCCATGTGGACTTTCTGAAGACTGTCAGGCCAGTTGACAAGATTACCCACTGACCCGCGTATCTCCACAGGGGGTCACAGTGGCAGTGGAGCAAATTCACAAGGACAGGAGCATGCTTGCCACTGCAGAAAGCTGTGAGTAGCAGAGTGGGGCAATCTTGTGTGTTTGCAATTAAAGAAAATGAATATTCACTGCTCTTCAAGCACATAATCTCACCCACCTCTTAGCACCAAGGTAAGTGATAGCAAATGACTATGAAGATTTTTACTATTACTGACACTGGTGATGAAAAGTGGGTGCCATAATGGGCATGGGAAGCAGTGAATATTCATTTTGTTAGCAGGTAGTTGATGTCATTGTGTGACTATAGGCACATAGCAGTGAAGTAATGCCCTGCCCATCGCTTACATGCCAAAGTAATTTACTGGCATAAGAAATGGACATGGATCTCCTGGAGCATGGAGGGAAAGAGAGTCTAATTATTTTTTTTAATGTGTTAGAAAAGTTGTATAACAGGAGGTGTATAACAAGCAAAAGGGTAACAATATTTTGAACTCTTGATTTTCAGGCTCCATATCTCACCATCCACTACAATTTTGAGCATGGACTACCATCATTATATAGGAAATCATCTTTACTATTGCATTCATAAATTTGACTTGCAATTATTAAAGGAAACCTGTCAGGTGCAACATGCACCCAGAACCACAAGCAGTTCTGGGTGCACATTTCTAATCCCTGTCTAATCATCTCTGTACATACTAGCATAGATAAAGAGATCTTTAGAAAAAGTATTTCTAAAGATTATTTATAATATGCTAATGAGGCCAGAGACTAGTCATGAGGGCGTTACTTCCCCTGAATAACCACCCTCTTAGCATATAAGTATGCCCAAAGGGGCATGCTAACATGCTATTCAATGCAGTATCACCAGTGGTGATGCGTGTACCTGTGTCCATGGTGAATGCTGAGCTGAATGTCCTGCATTTCTGGTCATGCACACTAGACCTGTCTGAAGCCGGGACGCGTACACTCAGCTTCATTCTGCGCATGACATTCAGCTCAGCGTTTACCGCAGACACAGGTACGTGCATCACCGCTGGTGATGCTGCATTGAACAGCATGTTAGCATGCCCCTTTGGGCGTACAACATGCTAAGAGAGTGGTTAGTCAGAGAAGTAACACCCTCACGACTAGTCACTGGCCTCATTAGCATATTATAAAGAATCTTTAGACATACTTTTTCTAAAGATCTCTTTATCTATGCTACTAGATACAGGGACTGCTAGGCAGGGATTAGAAATATGCACCCAGAACTGCTTGTGGCTCTGGGTGCATGTTGCACCTGACAGATTCCCTTTAAGTATATGACTAGTTATGCAGATTTTTGTCATGTCACTGCATTGTTACTGTTTTGCTTTTAAAAAATGAAATTTAATTTTTTTTAGTATTTTGTAAATCTTCTTTGACTTTCAACACTACCTGAATCCTTCTGGGTATGCTCCAAATCAGATTAAAGCATGTTTCGACCAAAATATTACCCCAGTTCTCTTCTACATGGTCCCAATGTTGGTACATACTGGTCGACTCAATTGAGTTGTCACCTGTATGTATACAGGTTTTCTACAACTATACCCAAAATTTTTTGGGTTGAACTCTGCAGACTGTAGGGACCATTCCAGCACCTCTACTTCTTGGTCATTGAACCATTTCTTCATCACTCTTGACATATGATTCGAATCATTGTCCTACTGGAACACTGTCATTTGTTTTCATACCCATAGTACTCGAGTATATGAAGTAACTTGTCTTATAGGATATTCACATATAGCTCAACATTGAGATCACCATCGATCCTGGCCAAGCCTTTGGTTGTGAAACATTTTTCCGTATTTTTCCTTTTATAAGGCGCACTGGATTATAATACGCACCCCAATTTTGGAGAAAGAAAGGTAGAAAAAAAATATAGGTCGTTTTATAATCTGGTGGTATTTTATCAGGGAGAGGGGGCAGCAGCGGAGGGGGGTAACAGGAGACTGGGGCAGTACTGGAGTACTCCAATGCTACCATTGGTACAGAGGGGTGCCCAGGAACTCACTGTGGGTGCTGCTCTATGCAGGACTGGTGACACAGCGCTGCTGTGCGTGGCTGGTGATGCGGTTCTACTGTGTGGGGCTGGTGACACGGCTCTGCTGTGCGGGGATGGTGATGCGGCTCTGCTACGCAGGGCTAGTGACGTGTCTCTGCTCTGCTCGGCACTGGAGGCGGTGAGTCACCGGCCATTCTGAAGATGTTGGCAGTCGGTGGTGAGGGCTTCAAATTATGGTGGCCGGAGTCGGTGCGTTTGCAGATGAGAGCTTGAGCTGAGAGCTCCATCTGCGCATGAGCTAACTCTAGGCGCCATTATTTGAAGCCCTGACCATGGACATCTTCAGAATGACCGCCCGCCGCACAGAGAAGTTCTGCGCAGAACAGAGCAGAGCAGCTCCGCACAGAGTAGAGGAGCCCCACAAAGAGCAGAGAAGCCCTGCACAGAGCAGAGCCACATCACCAGCCCCACACAAAGCAGAGCTACTCCACCCGATGCATAGAACAGCACTGCACAGACCAGCGTGGGCAACACACTGCATAGCATTATCCTTGCCTCCTTTGACCCATCTTCACCATCCCCCTGTAAACTACATTCAGATTTTAAGACGCACCCCCTCATTTTCCTCCTAAATTTGTGGGAGGAAAAGTGCATCTTATAATCCTAAAAATATGGTATATATATATACATATATATATATATATATATATATATATATATATATATATATATATATCAGTACAGACCAAAAGTTTGGACACACCTTCTCTTTCAAAGAGTTGTCTTTATCTTCATGACTCTAAAAATTGTAGATTCACATTGCAGGCATTAAAACTATGAATTAAAACATGTGGAATGAAATACCTAAAAAAGTGTGAAACAACAGAAAATATGTCTTATATTGTAGGTTCTTCAAAGTAGCCACCTTTTGCTTTGATTACTGCTGTGCACACTCTTGGCAACCTTTTGATGAGCTTCAAGAGGTAATCACCGGAAATGATTTTCCAACAGTCTTGATGGAGTTCCCAGAAATGCTTAGCACTTGTTGGCTCTTTGCCTTCACTCTGTGGTCCAGCTCACCCCAAACAATCTCAATTGGGTTCAGGTCTGGGGACTGTGGAGACCAGGTCATCTGGCGTAGCACCCCATCACTCTCCTTCTTAGTCAAATAGTCCTTACACAGCCTGGAGGTGTGTTTAGGGTCAATGTCCTGTTGAAAAATAAATGATGGTCCATCTAAACGCAAACCGGATGGAATAGCACGCCGCTGCAAGATGCTGTGGTAGGCAAGCTGTTTCTGTATGCCTTCAGTTTTGAATAAATCCCCAACAGTGTCACCAGCAAAGCAACCCCACACCATCTCACCTCCTCCTCCATGCTTCACAGTGGGCACCAGGCATGTAGAGTCTATCCGTTCACCTTTTCTACCAAGACACGGTGATTGGATGCAAAGATCTCAAATTTGGACTCATCAGACCAAAGCTCAGATTTCCACTGGTCCAATGTCCATTCCTTGTATTCTTTAGCCCAAACAAGTCTCTTCTGCTTGTTGCCTGTCCTTAGCAGTGGTTTCCTAGCAGCTATTTTACAATCAAGGCCTGCTGCACAAAGTCTCCTCTTAATAGTTGTTCCAGAGATGACTTTTGGTCTGTACTGTATATATATATATATATATATATATATATATATATATATATATATATACATATATATATACACATACACATATATACACACAGTTGTAACCAAACGTTTACTTACTGTATACAATAATACACATATGCGTGTTTTTCACACTATCTGACAGGAAATAAACTTTTCCTGTTTTAGGTCAATTTTGACCTAATACAGGAAAGATTTATTCTTATTTTATGTCAGATAATGAGAAAAACATGCATATGTGTCTTTTCAGATAGTGTATGTAAACTTCTGGTTTCAACTGTATATCAGATACAGTATATATTTTATTATTAATATTATTGAATCTTCTACTTGTTGTATTTACTAGAGTTGAGCGCGGTTCGTGGTTCGCCAGTTCGCGGTTCGAGTTATTTTGGGGGGTGTTCTAGATAGAACTAGAACTCGAGCTTTTTGCTAAAAGTTCGGCAGCTCGAGTTGCGTTCGAGAACGGTTCTATCAGCAAAAAGCCTAGCTAATTACTAGCTAGCTTTTCACTGTATTAGTGTGAGTCACTCTGTGATTCACACTATTATGTAATTTCAGCATATAGTGTGCGGGGGGGACGGGATTTAGATCTATGTTGCTGAGAGAATGCCGATACATTTTTTTTTTTCCTAAGCGCGTGTAGTGGGGCGGGCCAGCATTTCAGCCAATCCCAGACACACACACGGTTAAGTGGTCTTTTTGCCAGACAAGCAAGGGCATGTGTCATAGGCTGTCCATGTCACATGCACTTGCATTATAAATACGGACATTTTGCCTCAGGACGCCATTATCTGCCTTCTGTGTCTGGGTGTCAGTCACTACTCACGCAGCTCCTGTCGCCAGTCCTGCTGTGTATGCTCTACACACAGCTCTCTACAGATTAGGGACAGAAGTTTATTTCAGCCCCTTTCAGGGCTAATTTCATCTGGATCAGAGCCATAGAAGACAGTCAGGTCCGTGGAAATGCTGTATACAGCTTCTGGTAACAGCGCCTGTGTACCTAAGCTCAGGGAATTCCTTGCTGCATTTCACCATTAGGAGGGATAGAAAGTGAGGCTTCCTTTCCTCTACACTGACCCACAATCCTGCCACTGTACCCTCCTGCACATTTTTGCAAAGCCATTTTAATTGAAAAGAGTGCTGCCAGTTGGTGCCATCAAACGAGTGGCTGCTGTATGCCATTATTGTGCCACTTGTGCCAAGCAAGTCCCACCACCTCTGCATTCTCCCCTCCTGCACATTTTAGCAAAGCCATTTTAATTTAAAAGAGTGCTGCCAGTTAAAGGCATCCAAAAAGTGGCTGTTGTACTCCATTATTGTGCCACTTGTGCCAAGCAAGTCCCAACACCTCTGCATTCTCTCCTCATGCACATTTTTGCAAAGCCATTTTAATTGAAAAGAGTGCTGCCAGTTAGTGGCATCCAAAAAGTGGCTGTTGTACTCCATTGTTGTGCCACTTGTGCCAAGCAAGTCCCACCACCTCTGCATTCTCCCCTCCTGCACATTTTTGCAAAGCCATTTTAATTTAAAAGAGTGCTGCCAGTTAGTGGCATCTAAAAAGTGGCTTTTGTACTCCACTATTGTGCCACTTGTGCCAAGCAAGTCCCACCACCTCTGCATTCTCCCCTCCTGCACATTTTTCCAAAGCCATTTTAATTAAAAAGAGTGCTGCCAGTTAGTGGCATCCAAAAAGTGGCTGTCGTACTACATTATTGTGCCACTTGTGCCAAGCAAGTCCCACCACCTCTGAATTCTCCCTCCTGCACATTTTTGCAAAGCCATTTTAATTGAAAAGAGTGCTGCCAGTTAGTGGCATCCAAAAAGTGGCTGTTGGACTCCATTTGTGTCCCACTGGTACCAAGCAATTTCCAGCACTTCTGCATTACACCCTCCTGCTCATTTTTACTAAGCTATTATAAAAGCAAACACTGAGGAAACTTAGTGGCATCCAAAAAGTGGCTGTTGGACTCCATTAGTGTCCCACTGGTGCCAAGCAATTTCCAGCACCTCTGCATTACACCCTCCTGCTCAATGTTACTAAGCCATTATAATAGCAAACACTGAGGAAACTTCGTGGCATCCAAAAAGTGGCTGTTGTACTCCATTAGTGTCTCACTGGTGCCAAGCAATTTCCAGCACCTCTGCATTACACCATCCTGCTCATTTTTACTAAGCTATTATAATAGCAAACACTGCTGCCAGTTTAAGGGCCATAGTTGCATTGTCAGGGATAGTCAGTGTTGTTTCTTCAGCTGTCAATAAAGCTAGACCACCACTGCAATCTACACCACCTCTCAATTTTTACTAACACATTTTAAGTGGCCAATCTTGTCGCTATCAAAATAAGTGGCAAAATGACAGATGCTGGTGGAAAGGGGAACAGGCGTGTTGAAAAGGAAAAAAAAATTTTGTCCGTGGGGAAGGTGGCAAAGCTATATTAACATCTGCTGAAGATAAGCCATCTTCCAGCAAAAGTAAGATGTCTACTACTTTCCGTGGACAATCCGATGTGCTCCCTTTTTTACGGACTCGAACAACTGTAAGAAAGGTAGATGATGCACAAAAAAACAACATGCTTAAATGGATCTCATGTGCTCCAACAAGTGCCCTCTCCTCCACCTCAACTAATGCATCCAAAAAAAACCACCAGTCCTCTGAGTTGTCATCCCAATCACACTTGCCTTCTCCCAGCTCTCAAGTCGCCATCCGCCCTGCACAGTATGGTGGAACTGAGATAGCTGAGTCTGCCAAGTTGTTCAGTCCCACTATTGACTTGGAATCAGAGGTACGCTCCCAAGCTACAGTGAGTACAGACCAGGAAATGGTCTGCAGTGATGCCTGGAACCTTTGTGACTCAGATTCAGGCCATGGTGACCAAGTTTCTGAGCATAATGTTGACCCTTATTCACAAACTGTAACACTTGTTGTTAAAGACAATGAGGAACATACTGATGATGATGAGACGCAGATACCAGATTGGGATGACAACTTAAATTTTCGGTCAGGGCAGGAAGAGGCTAGGTCTGAGGGTGAGGAAAGTGCAAACACAGCGCTTGATGAGGAAGTTCTAGATCCCACCTACTGTCAACCCACAGTCAGGCACTCGAGGAGGTCCACATAGGCGGTGGAGGAGGATGCAACTGACGACGAAGTTACCTTGCGCCTTCCTGGACAGAGGAGGAGTACTGGTAGCATGTCTACAACTGCATCCTCAGCCACCACTTTGCCTCTGAGCACTAGTCGGGGTGGCTCAGCAGGTCACATATCCTCTAAGCCTTGCCTAGCCTGGTCCTTTTTTGACCTTGCAAAGGATCGCCCAAATCATGTGATCTGTAAAATTTGTCGGGAATCTGTTGGTAGAGGCAAAAACTTCAGCAGTTTGACAACTTCTTCCATGAATCGTCACATGAATAAATATCATATGTCCCAGTGGGAAGCTCACCGTGCTGCAATGCGGCCTAGCGGAGCGTACCCTCCACTGCCTGCCCCTTCCAGTGCATCCGTGCGCTCTTCATCTTCTAGGACTGTGTGACAGTCATCTTCTAGGCTGTCACATTTGGTTTTCCACACATACCTTCCACCACTGTAACCGCAACAGGCAGTTTACTTGGTAGGTCGTCAGTAGGTTTGGAAGGGGAAAAAAGTGCGTGTGTACAGCTCTTTCAGACATCGATAGCACCTACGTTGGATGAAGGCAACATCATGTATACGCCTGCACTTTCCTCACAAACCTGCATCTTTCCAGGGACACCCTACTCACCACCGTCTACACACAGCAGCCAGATCTTTGTCCCTCAGATGTGGACAAATAAAAGGCCATTTCCTGTGACCCATGACAAACCAAAGAGGTTGACTTTATCACACTGTAAGCTCTTGGCTACCGAAATACTGCCTTTCCGCCTGGTGGACACACAGGATTTTCGAGACCTTATGTCTGTCGCTGTGCCCCAGTACCAGATGCCCAGTCGCCACTACTTCTCTAAGAAAGGTGTGCCTGCGCTATACCAGCATGTCGCAAACAACATCACCGCTTCCTTGAGAAACTCTGTGTGTCAACGGGTGCATTTCACCACCGATACTTGGACCGGTAGCATGGACAGGGATGTTACATGTCGCTTACTGGGAACTGGGTAACTATGGTGATAGATGGTGAAGGGTCTGCTGCACAATTCTTGCTGTCCCCACGACTTGTGTGTCAATCCTCTGTCTGTCCAAGTTCCTCCCCTGCTTCTGCCTCTTCAACCTCGTCTGGGTCCTCCACCTCCGCCTCAAACCTGTCTGGTCAGGCCACCAGCATTGTAACTGCGCAGAAGGAATCACGCACCCCTCATTACTATGCTGGCAGCAGAGCGCAACGGCATCAGGCGGTCTTTAGCTTGAAATTTCTTGGAAAGAAGAGTCACACAGCGGCTGAATTGTGGGCAGCTCTGGAGACTGAGTTTCGTAAATGGTTGTCTCCACTCAACCTGCAGCCTGGTAAGGTCATGTGCGACAATGCTGAAAACCTGGGTGCAGCCCTTCACCTGGGCAAGGTGACACACGTGCCTTGTATGGCTCACGTGTTGAACCTTGTTGTCCAGCAATTTTTAACACACTATCCCGGCCTAGATGGGCTTCTGAACAGGGCACGAAAACTGTCTGCTCACTTCCGTCGTTCAACCGCCGCAGCTGAGCGACTTGCATCGCTCCAGAAGTCTTTCAGCCTGCCGGTTCATCGCCTAAAATGCGATGTGCCGACACGCTGGAATTCAACTCTCCACATGTTACAGCGACTGTGGCAGCACTGCCGCGCACTGGTGCAATACGTCATGACGTATAGCCTGGGCCAATGAGATGCAGAGGTGGGGCAGATCACCCTGATGGAGTGGTCTCAGATCAAGGACCTATGCACCCTTCTGCACAGTTTCGACATGGTGACGAATATGTTTGGCGCTGACAATGCCATTATTAGCATGACAATTTCAGTCATTTACATGCTGGAGCACACGCTAAACACTATTCGGAGTCAGGGGGTGGGACAACAGGAAGGGTAGGAAGTACAGCAGGATTCATTTGCGCAAGTGCGCAAGGGACAACAACATCACCAAGGTCCAGACGTTCATCATCACCAAGGCAGCAGGCATGGGACCATGGTGGAGAGGGATCAACAAGGGCACATGGTAGCAGGCAAAATGTTGAGGAAGGTGCAGGAGAACATGAAGAAATGGAAGACGAACTGTCCATGGACATGGAAGAGTCAGAGGATAAGGGAGACCTTGGTCAAATTTCAGTTGAAAGAGGTTGGGGGGAGATGTCAGAGGAAGAAAGAACGGTTAGCACCTCTATGCCACAAACACAGCGTGGACTTGGTCCGCATAGCTGCGCAAGACACATGAGTGCCTTCTTGCTGCACTACCTTCAACATGACCCTCGTATTGTCAAAATTAGAAGTGATGATGACTACTGGCTTTAGACACTATTAGATCCCTGGTACGAGTCCAAATTTTGTGACATAATTCCAGCCATAGAAAGGGACGCACGTATGCAGGAGTATCAGCAGAAGCTGTTACTCGATCTTAGCTCAGCTTTTCCACCAAACAACCATGGTGCACGGAGTGAGTCTCCCAGTTGTAACTTTACAAACATGGGACGGTCTCGTCATCATCAACAGTCTAAACGTACCAGCAGCACTGTTTCTGGTGCTGATAACAGCAATTTTATTGAATCTTTTCATAATTTTTTTAGACCATCCTTTGCAAGGCCAGCAGAGACAACAAGTCTGACACATAGTCAATGGCTGGAGAGGATGATACAGGAGTATCTCCAAATGAACATCGATGTCATGACTGTGCAATTGGAGCCTTGATCATTTTGGGCTTCAAATCTTGAAAAATGGCCAGAGCTCTCCACTTACGCCTTGAAGATCTTCTCGTGTCCAGCTGCCAGCGTTGTCTCAGAACGTGTCTTCAGTGCTGCTGGGTGTGTGCTGACAGATAAGCGCACGCGTCTGTCCAGTGACAATGTAGACAGACTAACGTTCATCAAAATTAACAAGTCATGGATCCGCAAGGACTTTAGATGATGAACAGAGCTGGGATCAGGAAAGACTTTGTTACTTACCCCTGTGTCATCCTGGGGAGAGTAAATGCTTGTGGATTTGGAATGTGCTTGATGCAAATCTACCTGTGAAATGTACAACTGGGGAACAAGTGCTGCCACTGAAAGGGTGTCTGTGTGGCCCAACTTTTGGAAAAAAGGGAGACTCCACTTTGAATCACTTTGCGGTTTTTTACATGACTTTAGAAGAAGGGCATGCCATGACTATATCTGTGTCTCATCCTCTTTTTTCTCGTAACGCTGTTTTGTTTTCGCATGAGAATTTGTTCTTGTCACTTTCCCATGTGTTTGTGTTGTGAGTTGTTTGTCACCTTTTGGACACCTTTGAGGGTGTTTTTCTAGGTGTTTTTATGTGTTTGTGATTGCCTTCCATTGTTTCCTATGGGGTTCGAGTGGTTCGCCGAACCGGTTCTCCGAACCGATTTCGAACGCGACCGCTGTTCGGCGAACCATGCTCAAGTCGAACCGTGACTGGTTCGCTCATCTCTAGTATTTACGCCTATTAATGTAATTTTACTTATTATTCAGATTTTTATATTGTATTGTAATTTCTGTATATATATACAGAGAATGAAATCATTATTTGATCTCTTGCTGATTTTGTAAGTTTTCCCACTGACAAAAGACATGAACAGTGTATAATTATAAGGGTAAGGTAAATTTAATAGTGAGAGAATATCCAAAATAAAATCTAGAAAATCCCATTGTATACATTATATACATTTTTTTGCATTTTGCAGAGAGAAATAAGTATTTGATGCCCAACCAACCATTAAGAGTTCTGGCTCCTACAGATTACATAGACACTCCTAATCAACTCGTAACCTGCATTAAAGACAGCTGTCTTAAATTGTCACCTGTATAAAAGAATATTGTCCATAAACTCAATTAATCAGTCAGACTCTAACCTCTACAACATGGGCAAGTCTAAATAGCTTTCTAAGGATGTTACAGACAAGATCATAAATCTGAACAAGACTGAAATGGGCTACAAAACTATAAGTAAGACGTTGGGTGAGAAGGCGATAACTCTTGGTGCAATAGTAAAAAAATAGAAAAAATACAAAATGAGTTTCAGTCGACATCGATCTGGTGCACCATGCAAAATCTCACCTCGTGGGGTATCCAGGATCATGAGAAAGGTGAGAGATCAGCCTAAATCTACACGGGGGGAGCTTGTTAATGATCTCAATGCAGCTGGGACCACTGTCACCAAGAAAACCATTGGCAACATATTACTCTTTAATGGCTGAAAATCCTGCAGTGCCCGCAAAGTCCCACTGTTCAAGAAGGCACATGTGCAGGCCCATCTGAAGTTTTCCAGAGAACACCTGTATAATTCTGAGAGTGATTGGGATAAAGTGCTGTGGTCAGATAACAAAAAAAATTGAGCTCTTTGGCCTTAACACAACTCGCCGTGTTTGGAGGAAGAGAAATGCTGCCTATGACCCAAAGAACACCATCCTCACTATCAAGCATGGAGGTGGAAACATTATGATTTGGGGGTGTTTCACTGCTTTTCTCTGCTAAGGGCACAGGACAACTTCACCACATCAATGGGACAATGGATGGAGCCATGTACCAAAAATTCCTGAATGACAACCTCCTTCCCTCCACCAGGAGATTAAAAATGGGTCGTGGCTGGGTCTTCCAGCATGACAATCAACCAAAAAATACAGCCAAGGCAGCAAAGGAGTGGCTCAAAATGAAGCACATTAATGTACTGGAGTGGCTTAGCTGTTCTCCAGACCTTAATCCTATAGATAACGTATGGAGGGAACTTACTCTCTGGTTTTCAAAGTAACAGCCTCAAAATCTTAATGATTTACAGATGATCTGCAAGTAGGAGGGGACCAGAATTCCTCTTGACATATAAGCAAACTTCATCATCAACTACAAAAACTGTCTGACTGCTGTGCTTGCCAACAAGGGTTTTGCCCTTTAAGTCTTGTTTGCCAGAGGGCTCAAATACTTATTTATAAATTTATATCATTTATACAATGGGATTTTTTGTATTTTATTTTTTATATGCTATCTCTCACTGTTAAAATTAGCCTACCCTTAAAATTATAGATTATTCATGTCTTTGTCAGTGGTCAAACTAACAAAATCAGCAAGGGATCAAATAATTATTTCCCTGACTGTGTGATGAAGGATGAAGGTATTGGCTTTTTGGAGGTGTTCCTACTTTGATATTGTCATTTTTAGGAAGGAGGTTAAATTTTGTTTAAAAATGAGAAAAACCAGATGATTAAAAATCTAGTTATTTAACAGTGCATGTTTAACTGTATTTGCATACCTGTTTTGCTAGTCCAATTTAACAAGAATTCATGCCACATATATAATACATTTAGAAAAAACTTATGAACTATCAGACAATATATGAGAAATGCAGCATCAAATCCAATATTTTATTTATCACCATTAATACAAAACACACACAAATCAGCTGAGATACAGATAAAATACCCCCACACCCATAGAAACAAAGCAGTATGGTTGAGAACAGCATATAACCAGATATCAATATATACAGATAAACATGTCATGGAATGTGTCACTAATATCGTAATTAGAAACTGTTAAATGCCTGGACCGTATAATAGACATCAGATTACATGAATCCAGTAGATGTACATGCAGATGAAACTAGGCACATATATATTTATATATATATATATATATATATATATATTTAAAAATATAAAAAAAGAACCATTAGTGCAATAACAACAAGTTGTCCATTGAATTAAGACTGGTGAACCAGGAACTGTGACTGGCTCTCAGCTAAGGTCGCTGGTCAGACCAGATCCCCAGAAGGACTCTAGCTCCCTAAGTGCACAGCGACCACAGGTTCCATACACCTGGCCTACTAGCCAGTGACATCAGAGCAGCCAGCTCTAACCCCCATGGACTCCTTCCAGGGTGCCTCCAGGAACTAAAATCCTTCCAAGCACCCAGAGATCATGTGAACAAACAAACAGTCTCTTAAATCAGACCAGACACACCCAGGGGTGGAGGTATGGGATTATCCAGACCTGTCCAGCACTTTTGCTATTCTTAAAGTGAATCTGACCCTTAAATACAATACCAAGACTTGTGAAACTACAGGTCCAATAGTAACATTTTCCAATACATTTTACAAGGGACCTTCTTCACTGCGACACATACCAACCAGTTACAACATCGGTTGTCGCTATCTCACACTTCTTATTTTTCATTACTTTATTTGTTCTTTCTGGCGAGGATTTGATAATTTTTAAAGATTGTCAAAAATTAATAATAGGATGTTATAAAATTCATGAATTAGGAAAAAAGGGCAATATCAATTGACAGGGTAGTGCTAAAGAGTAAACACCCATGTCACGACAAAGCATGTGGGAGAAGCTAGCAACTGCAAAATCATCATCACCAGTGACACCAGTCATCTTGGCAGTAGTACTATCAATTGAAGGCCACCACTGGTCCCCTTTGCCTCAGTCATATGATTAGTAGTGGGGAGGAAGTAAATGCATTTTAGTATATATGGCACATCACATGTCTCAGTCACTGCAGAATGATGTTACATCTGACAACGACACTATTAGTTTAAGTATTCTGCAAAGAGCAGTCTGCTGATCATATAATTAAAAAGGATAATATTTGCCCGACACCCTCAGTTTGTGAGTGTTCTGAAAATAATTGTTTTTCTGATCACAATTGACTGAAAGAGATAAGTTTTTAATTTAACAAAACAAAATCTGTTAGTGTGCTTTTTTAATTGATTGGGGTTTTGGCTACTACCAATTATCATCTGTAACTATGTTGAGGTTACTTTGAGTTTACTATGGCTATGTTGAGCGTCGGACTGGCTACCAGAGAAATCTCCAGTAATGCCAGGCCTGGATTCAGTTACCTGCATTGCACTCTGGAGATCTCAGCTGTAGCCTGGTCTGATATCAGAGTCTGCAGGACTGCACCGTGAGAGCCGAGTGATTGATTCCGCGGGGATTGCGGTTCAATTCATAACAGCTGCGGACAGGCCGGGCTGCAATCCGTAGTTCAGGTGAAAGCACCAGAGATCAGCCCGGGATGTCTTCAGCTGTCATGAACTGAACCACAATCGCCGGGGAATCAATTACTCGGCGCTCGCAGTACAGTCTAGGCTGCACTCTGGAGCTCAGGTGAGAGCTCCGGAGTGCAATGCAGATAACTGAATCCAAAGGGTTTGCAAACAAGTATTGCAGTTTGTGGCAAATTGATGAGGTGGCTGCAAATGGAACTTTTTGAAAAACTGAAAACACTGAGGAATTTAAATTTCAAAAGTTATAATCATCTCTACTTTATTGGTATTAGCCTGTCAAAAAAACATTTCTATTCTACATCAACTTAACTATAAACATCTACTGTCAGATATTTAGAGACTGTTAAAATCTTATGATTTTCCACAAGTTTCATAGATGGCCAGGAAAAACTTACACTACGTAATCAATTCTATACTTGCTCCAAAATATCGCCATACATCTTCCAATTTATTTTTTCATCATAAGTCCAAGAATCTTCCAACAATATGTGTAGAAACAGAAAATGGACTAACATATTCTCTATTAATTATAACCTAAAACCTTGAAGAGCATCCAAGAAGAATTATCACCTTTGCCTTCTTTATTATTACCTTGAAGCCTCAGAATGAGTTTCACACAAAAAAAAAGACAAAATGGAGCAGTATGCTTTCTGTGTCTACTTATACCTTTATACAGTGTTGTACTGTAATGAATATATTAGAGGACAAGATATTTCCAGTTAAGGAGGATCACAGGAAGTTCACCCTAGCATATTTATCTGGCACATCTACCATCCTATGCTACCAGCATTTTAAAAGGTCTTGCATAGAAAATGTAGCAACCCCCACACTTTTGATACAGGCCTTTAAAAAAATATCAACACTTTTCATTAAAAAAAACCCTCCCTTTTTTAATCCTGGGAGAAATAATAAGTTATAACAGGATGATAAAGCAAAACAGACCATGGGGAACTCACAAGGTTTTTCATATTGCACTTTTAAAACAGAAATGGTATTAGTTGATAAGGTGGTAGCAAAATAAAATGCTATACAGCAATAAATTAGTTAACTCCAAAATCCACTGGCTTTGCAAAAGGCAAAAAAGTTGATTTATCAAGATTTGCTGGGATCTTCAAAACAATGCTCCTTTCTGGATACAAAAAAAATCAAAGGGTGAAAATCACCAGACTTCACTGTGTGTGTCATTGTAGAGAGTTTACGAAAACTGATTCACTGTACACCTGCTCCAAAACTGGACAAGTCCTTACCAATCACCCAAATGGGCACTGGCAAGGATTCAAAAACGCAATAGTCGACCAAGGAAACTTAATGCTGCAGATGATAGACATAATGGCCCTGATTCATTAAGGTGTCTACTATAGATGCAAGAATATATTTTGAATTTGGTTCTTTTCAAGTTTTACAAAAATACATAGTCTAAAGAGAACTCACCTTACCGCTCACCATGACAGCTGTTAATGCTGGTCATAGCCCAATATCATGTCATCTGTGCCTCCATCACATTCTCAAGCCCAGTTTTTACTCTAGTTTAGGACTTCAAGACACGAGCAGGCTGTAAAGTTCACTACCCCTGCTCTAGGACCTACTCGAAACATGAAGTTCCAGCCTAGCGTCAACAAATGAGGTCACTGCACATTCTCCTGAGTATTTTTTATCGTCTTTAATTCTGTTCACCAACGTGTAAGATTGTCCACCATATTCAGAACTTTAAGAAGGAACTTAAAAAGCCCCCTCATTAAAAAATCTTACAGCCTACAATAACCCCCTTGCCACTTCACCACCATGGAAGCTACTGCAATCTCGCTAACCTATTATCACCTTCCCAATTTTTGCGTAGACTGTGTAAATTCAGCCTTTAATCAAGGCCAGACTAAGAAAAAAAAATACTTATAAGGCATAGCTGCAGACTCAAGATGACATGGAAACAAAACCGATGCAAAGGAGTGAAAACCCACTGTGGAAATCAATCCTGAAATATCCAAAAAGATGCTGAAAAAAGGCAAAACAAAACCTATAGGGAAAGTCAAAAGCCTAAAGGCTGGAGGACAAATTCAGGACATCTTAACATAGAGCAGAAACAATTATCACCGGCAAAGGTTAGACAGAGACTGCTTTCCTATATCCCCCCAGGCTGGACTCCAATGGCTTCCTGAAACAGTAATCATCTCCAATACCTGTCTGAGCGACAGATGTAGAATCAGACTCACTACCAGCCCTAGCCACCAGAGGGAGCCCAGAAACACTCCCGGGAAAAGCATAATCTCTGATGATATTCACAACAAACCACCTCTATCCATTTAAAGCCGTTTCCTTCCTGCATCAACCATAACTCAGCCCATAAGGCTAATTTTTGTAAACAGTGCACATTGTGCACTGGATAAACCAGGACAGTAGTCATGCTAAACTAATTTTTGTCATTGGAGACCCTTGTAATGGGTTGTCTCACATTGTGACTGAGATAAGGGCAACATATTCGATATAAATTTACAATTACTGTTGATGAACAACCGATGATGGCCCTTTGAAAACTTGAATTGGGGGCTGCAGAATGACATGGTGGAGGAGGAGGGCAAAGTTCAATGCCACAATGGGAACATTGTAAACTTTTATGGAATATGTATTCCACTATCTGAGTCTCAGTGACGGAGGGACCACCCAAATGTATAAGAGCAGTCCCTTCTAAACATATGTTACTAGGCCACCTCTAGCCTAGCTGAAAATACGCTCTGTCATCACAGTAGAAAACAGGCAGGCCTGCACCTCCAAGGTGTAAAAGGAGAGGTGTGTTTAGTGTATCAGGCAGCACAAAATGGTAGAGTCCTGCTTTGTATTTGCAAAGGCAACTTGCAATGTATTAATGTGGCTGATGTGGACAGAAGGCACAAGTCAGGCTGTAAACCCCTAAATATTGTGGAAACAGGAGCGGTGCTTTCCTGTATCAGGCAGCAGTAAATGCTACAGTACTGCTTTGTAACAATTTGCAAAAGCCACTAGCAACATATTAATCTGTCTGATCTGGATGCCACAAGTCAGACTGTGAACTCTTAAATAATGTGGAAACAGTCACGGTGCTCTACTTTATCAGGCAGCACTGATTGCTAGAGTACTGCTTTGTAATTATTTGCAAAAGCCCCTAGCAACGTATTTATGTGGCTGATGTGGACGGATGGCACAAGTCAGGCTGTGAGCACCTAAATATTGTGGAAACAAGTCCCTACCTAATCTACAATCGCTCCCTCCATACTGTGACTTTGTTCAGTGCTTTCAGCTCTTAAAAGAGCTATTGTATTCTGTTTTTTGGATGGTACTATGGAAGTAGTGACGCACATTGCTTTAAAAACTGACCCTGCTCAGAAATCTGTCCCTCCTTACGCTACACTTACTTGCACTACAGGTAGCACTGAAAAAGGCTTTTTGTGTTATTAAGAGGCCTACACTCTCCCTAGCAGCTGCTCGCTCTATCCCTTTGCTGATACATCGCTGGCTCCGGATGCAATTTGCGCAGAATGGTTGTGGATGGTGTTTTATAGACCCTATGATGCTGAGCGGCTAGCCAATCACAGTACTGTCACAACCAAGATGGCATTACTGTGATTGGTTTAAAAGCCCAGCATGTTTATTGACTGCAAATCAGATGCCAAAACAGCTTGGCGGGACATCCGAATATAGCGAGGTGAATACACCATTACTCGCAATATAACGAATAGCCTGAATACCGTACTATTCTGCAAATAGCTAATAGTGACAAATACATTCACTCACCACTACTAGAAACACATTTATGGAGAATAAAACTGTTATTTATTAAAGAAATCTAAAATCTCATCACATGAGATTAAAAGAAAGGATTTGGATAATACAATATAATGCAGAAATAGGTAGGCAGGTGATACATATATTTATGGTCAATATATAATTCTAAAAAAATGATCTGATACTGATAATTGTTTGGAAAGGGGACTTAAATAGTCTAATACAGATACTGTATGTATTGAAAAAGGGGATTCAATATGATGATATTGATGATTGTTTAAAATACTGAATTATAATCAAATTCTTTAAGAAAGTGCTTGTGTATTATTGTAAACAGACCTAATTAATATAGTAACAAAATTGATATATTAGTGCATATAATTAAATACTGGCCTGCAAAAAGATTTGAAAAAATAAGATATAAGTTTATAAATAGACGTAATGAATATATTCACAATATTAATATTTTAGTGCATATAAATAAATACTGATGCATAAAAAAATAATATAGCAGTTATAGATCCAAAAGTAAGTGCCTGTGCAATAAATACAAATAAATAAGTAATAAAAAATTAATAGTAGCAGACCTAAATCTTGCTTGATTCACAAAATAGTACCTATGTGTACCAAAGCACAACCACAATATCTATTTAAATGGAACCATAGATAAATTAGATAACTGATGTACGCTATAGAGCACAATGACAAATACAGTCCCCAGAAAAAGGTTTGTACACATGAATTAAACATGTAAGTAGTAAATGAGCAAACATGAAAAGTGCACATACCAAAAGTAACCTCTGCTCTGACTCTTGGAATGTCCCTTGACGCGCGTTTCGCATTTATGCCCGTCAGGAAGGAGCATCAGCAAAGCTCAGAGCAGGTGTTACTTTTGGTATGTGCACTTTTCAGGTTTGTTCCTTTACCACATACATGTTTAATTCATATGTGTACATACCATAGTTACTGTATATTACATTAGCATGTTCTCTTCCAGACAAAGATTTCAAAGTAATCTGGATTTTCAAAATGTGCTGTTTAAGCTCATTTGAAAATGCATGAAGAAATAAGCAATGTTGAAGATCAGAGACCCTGAGGCTGACTAAGGAAACTTAGTGCAGAAAATGAAAGCCACATCATGCTTACCTCCCTCCAAAGTTTGAAAATGTCAACTGTGCTATCTGCTCAGAACTGGAAGCAACCAGTCAGACCCAGTTATGTCCATATAGTATTCAGAGAAGTCTTTCCAAAAGAGGGCTTCCTGGAAGAATTGAAGACTGAGTTTTGACATGGAAACAGGGCTAAGAGACTTAACTAATGTATGCATTAAAATATAGGAAATGGAGTGCAGAAAGAAACAGCTAGTGCTTTAGAATGAACAGTCAAAATTTTAAATATTTGGCTGTTAAAGAAGGCAGTATGTGTACCAAAGACTGAGGAGCAGTACAATGACTAGGTTATTTAGGTAATGCCAAAGTATAATTGAGGTTGCTTTCAAGTTTGAGGCTTCATTTTAGCAAAAGGTATTGGGGATTTGATCAGGATTAACAGATCCCTTAATGCTGAGAAATACAGGCAGATACTTATCCATCATCCAATATGGTTAGGGAGGCATCTGATTGACTACCACTTTTTTACTCAACAGGACAACACCAAACATACAGCCAATGTGATTAAAAACAATTTTATAATAATTCATGTTTCTCTAGTGCCAACATATTCCGCATCACTTTACAATTTACAGGGTACAAACAAGATAAGACATTGCAGAATAACAAATAGTACAAAGCATACTAAGAGGAATACAGCTTAACTCGAAAAATTTACAATTCAGGCAAAATAGGGGTAACACAAAAGGTAAAAATAAAGTGCTTGTTGTGTAAGGTCCAGCCATCAGAATAAGAAATAGATTAATTCAAATAACACTGCATTAAACACTGACCAGCCAGTATCCAAATAATTACAGGTACAAAAGTTCTAATAAGTGCATGGAAGAGAGAATAAGGGATAGTTAATTAGATTTCTGAGGTGAGCTGATAGGCCAGTCTAAGTAAATGTTATTTTAGAGCATACTTAAAATTGTGGATACTGAGAATTAACGAAAACTGGTGAAGCACAAAAGAAGTCCTGGAAACTAGAATTAGAGGTTCAGATTATGGGGGATGTTCGCTTTTGGTCATTAGTAGAGTTGAGTGCGGTTCGCGGTTCGTGGTTCTCTAGTTCGCGGTTCAAGTGATTTTGTGGCTGTTCTAGATCGAACTAGAACTCGAGCTTTTTGATAAAGCTCGATAGTTCTAGTTACATTCGAGTACGGTTCTAGCAGCAAAAAGCCAAGCTAATTACTAGCTGGCTTTCCGCTGTAATAGTGTAAGTCACTCTGTGACTCACACTATTATGAAATTTCAGCGTATAGTGTGCGGGAACAGCGCATTCAGATCACTGCTGTTGGGATAATGGCGATCGCCATTTTTTTTTTCCTTGTCTTCCTTCCCTAAGCGCGCGCATGTAGTGGGGCGGGCCAGCATGTCAGCCAATCCCAGACACACACACAGCTAAGTGGACTTTTAGCCAGAGAAGCAACGGCATGTGTGATAGGATGTCCATGTCACATGTCCCTGCATTATAAATACGGGCATCTGCCCGTCTGGACGCCATTTTCTGCCTTCTGCGTCTGGGTGTCAGTCACCGCTGGCGTAGCTCCTGTCTCCGATACTGCTGTGTACGCTCTACACACAGCGCTATACAGAATAGGGATAGAAGTTTCTATTAGCCCTTGTAAGGGCTAATACCAGCAGGCTCAGAGCCATAGGTGACAGTCAGGTCCGTGAAAACAGATTTTAACAGCTACACAAGATAACAGCGTCTATGTAGCTAAGTTCAGAGATTTTCTCGCTGCATTTCCCCATTAGGAGGGATAGAAAGTGAGGCTTCCTTTCCTCTACCCAGACCCACAACCCTGCCACTGTACCCTCCTGCCCTTTGCACACTCAAGCTCATTGTTACTAAGCCATTATACTAGCAAACAATGAGTAAACTTAGTGGCATCCTAAAAGTGGCTGTTGGACTTCAATTAGTGTCCCACTAGTGCAAATCTATTTGCAGAACCTCTGCATTGCAAACTCAAACTCATTGTTACTAAGCCATTATACTAGCAAACACTGAGTAAACTTAGTGGCATCCTAAAAGTAGCTGTTGGATTTCCATTAGTGTCCCACTGGTGCAAAGCTATTTGCAGCACCACTGCATTGCACACTCCTGCTCTGTTTTTAATAAGCTATAATAATAGCAAAAAATGCTGCCAGTTAGTGGCATCCAAAAAGTGGCTGTTGTACTCCATTTGTGCCCCAATGATGCCAAGCTATTTCTAACACCTCTGCATGACACCCTCCTGCACATTTTGCAACGCTATTTTTATAGCAAACTCATGGAATTCCTTGCTGCATTTCACCATTAGGAGGGATAGAAAGTGAGGCTTCCTTTACTGTCCTGGTACACACAGAACACGGCCACTGTACCCACCTGCCCACTTTTGCCACGCTATTTAATTTGCCCAAAGAGCTGACACTTTTTCTGCCATCCTAAAATTGTCTGGAATACTCAGTTAGTGTTTCTTTGCTGCCAAGCAAGGTACAACACATGTGCGTTCTACACTCCTTTCCATTTGTGGAACGCAATAATTAACTGCGGGTAGTCCAGCCAATCTTTCACGAAGGTGCAGGCGTGGATATAATGTTGCCTTCATCCAATGGTGGTTTTCTCGATGTCTGACAGTTCAACAATACCTTCTGTTTCCACTTCCAAAACAAGTGACGACCTGGCAATCACACTCCCGCTTACGGGTAAAGGGGTGGAAGTTCAACGTGAAAAAGCATGTGCGACTGCTGTCCCCACAGTCACAGAGGATGAAGAGCACGCAGATGCACTTGATGGGGCAGGCGGTGGTTGCACAGCCCCGCTAGGCCGCATTGTAGCACAGTGAAATTCCCTTTGCGACTTATGCTTCATTTAAAGTCTTGTATTTGGTGGGATCAACAGTATGCAGCAAAACCACGCAATATGAAAAGCACTGTTTGCAGTTGGGTTCATAAATGATTATTTCACTTTCCCAAAACAAACAATAAGAACCATGCATTAAATTGAAATAATAGAAAAATCTAATCAGTGGCCTACAGCTTGCTAAGCCTTCTGCGTAGCAGCAGTAATTGTGTGTTTGTGCGTGTGTGTGTGTGTGTGTGTGTGCGAAGACAACTAACTAGTGGCGCATCACAAGAGCTTCCCAGTTATCTACCTAAACATAGACAAAACACATCACCCACCCTGAATACCCTTATTAGCTGAAGCCTCACAGATAAGGCAGAGGATAACAGTGTGAATGCAAACCACACAGCTCTGCAACACAGTCATGTAAATATTGAAAAGCAACATTCAATGCAAACATGTGTCACTGTCCCTCTATGATTTAAACTGTACGTGACAATTTGACAGTGCAGAGGCAGCAAGTATGATTGTCTATATAGTCGTCCTACCCAGAACAGATATGTGTTTTTATAATAAAACAAAGTGTTGCGTGCACGCATTACTGTCTGGGCACAGCCTACCGTACCCGGGTAATGTGATGTCCAGTTGCCATAAATACAGACTTTACGCTCCTATCATGGTTAACAGTATAGACAGCACCGGAAGAATGTTGGTCTGTGGCACAGGATGCTGCTCACTGGCGTTACGGTACTCCTCACAAAACTCCAAAATGACTACCCTCACAATTGAACAAAGTGTTTCCGCGGTTGCTCCTTCCTGTGTGCCGATTTACCCCAGCCGCAGCCTAACTCCAGTGTTTCGCCAACTGAGTATGCTCTGCCTGACTGTGTCATTCCTGAGGCAAAGTCTTACTTTTGGGCTACAGCGCATGCTCGTTTGGACTGTGCCTGAGTCATTCTGCGACCTGCGGCTCAACACACTTACACAGGGCCCTGATGCTTGACTCACTCTCGGGAGGCCATTAAAACTAACTGCACCCAACATCAGCTCAGGTGTCCCCTTACACTGCAGTGGCGGTCCTCACTGACCGCAATACCAGGAGTGGCGTCACGAAAATACATATAAAGAAGCAACCTAAGTGTGACCAGACTCTTCCTCCACGTGGAGTCCCTGAAGGTAATGCACCAACACAACACATGTGGGACTTCACACTGACTGAGAAAAGCCTCTTTGCACAGGTACTTGCACTCTGTGCCGGGTCTAAGTCCTGTGTTGTGCCTAGACAGCATGCTGAAGCGGATAGTCTTTTTTTCAGAAACTCTATTTCATGCTACTGAGCATGCTCAGGCACTTACTGCATCAGAGGCTAGGTCGGGTAATGAACTCTTTGGCCCTGCCCCTGATGTGGGGAGCCCATATAGACCACAGGGCATCAGGTGTCCTGACAATTTGGCCAGGCCACTCCCAACAGGCTTGCAGAGGGCCGCCCCTATGACTTGTCACCTCATTGTTGTTGGTCAGACGATGACTGTTGAGGTGTTTTGGCTGTGGCAGCCATGAGATCATCATTCAAGTGGCAGTTCAAAATAGGATGCTAGTTATGCCACTCATGACGTGTCACTCTGCTTTTGTCTCCAGGAGGTGCATTGTGGTCCACCCTGGTTTCGGGCGGACCCAGGTTATAAAAGGGGCTGGAGCCAAGAAGAAGGTGCCCAGTCTTCTATTATGCTCCGAAAGAGCACACCTGCATGTGTTGAACCCATTAAGGCTTTAGGCCAGAGGTAAGCAGGGATAGGTCATCGATTCAGACCACAGTTGGTAACGCAGAACGTTTAAGAACAGCTCCTGTCCTACCAGTCCTGCTAGTGCAGCCCAGTGGCATAAACAGGCCTGCTGCTGCTGATGCGCCTGCTGTCCACAGGTGTGTCCCCTATGCACACGGACTGCGTAACCAATGGCCCCTGTGTTGTTAACAGGGAGTTCCGGGGCTGGGTGGTCGTGTGGACCCTGTCACGCTAACAGGGCTCCAAGTCTCCAGATCCGAGTTGCATCTAACTCGGTTCAGGCTACTATTTGTTTGAGAGTCAACCTGCTCTGTATCCTCCACCTAACCTTCCAGTTGCCAACCTCTCCTTTTCCATCTGTGAGCATGGTGGACACAGAATGGCGATTGGGATATCTACCTTTCTCTTTCTTTTCTTCTTAATATTTTTGATATAGCGGTAACATAGTATATACCACCTTATCCAAATCTGCCAGTCCCACCATACCAGATGTTGTTTCTTCAGCAAATGTTAATGTTGCTTAACCACCAAACCCATGGACACAAACTTTTTTACCCTTTCCAACACACCTGTTCCCCTTTCCACCAGCATCTGTCCTTTTTCAACTCAGTTTGTATATGACTAAAAATGCAACTCTGCAGAGACACCGTACTCATTGCCGTTTCAGCACAGCAGCCAGCCCTCGGTCCCTCAGATGTGGACAAGATGTGGACCATTTCCTCCTATTGATGAAAAAGCGTTGAGATTCACGCTGTGGACCACTGGTGGTTAGTGGAAAAGCAAATGTAAGATTGCGTACCACCTTCTGCTGATACTCCTACATACGTGCGTCCCTTTCTATGGAAGGAGTTATTTCGCAAAATGTTGTGTTGCACCGGGGATCTAACAGTGTGGCAACCCAGTAGTCAGCATGACTTGGAATTAGTACAATCCGAGGGTCATGTTGTAGGTAGTGCAGCAATAAGGCGCTCATGTGTCTTGAGCATCCAGGAGGACCAAGTCCTTGGTGTGTTGGTGGCGGAGAGGTGAGAATCGTGCCTCCTTCCTCTGCCCTCTCCCCACAACCTCGCACAACCGAAATGTGAGCAAGCTCTCACTAATCTGCTGAGACTTCCATGCCCATCGCCAGTTCGTCCTCCATTTCTTCCTGGGCTCCTTCACCTTCCTCAACTGTTTTGCTGATACTATGCTCCCTTGATAATCCCTCTCCCCCACCGTACCATGACTGCTGCCAAGGTGCCGCTGACCGTCTGGACCTTGTAGATCTTGTTATTACTTTCGCATATGACTCCTCCAGTACATCCTCCCTTCTTCTTGGACCAACACCTGACTCCGAATAATACTTACAGTGTGTTCCATCATGTAGATGACTAAAATTGTCACGCTGAGAATGTCATCGCCAGTGTTAAACATCTGTGTCAACATTTGTAAACTGTAGAACTGTGCATATGTCCTTGATCTGACACCACTCCAGCAGCGTGATCTGCACCACCTCTGGATCAAGTTAGCCCAGGGTATACGTCATAACGTATTTCAGCTGGGCTCTGTGGTGCTGCCACAGATGCTGCAACATGTGCAGATTAAAATTCCTGCGTGTCGGAACATCGCATTTCTGACGTTTAACCGCCAGACCTTAAGACTTCAGGAGTGATGAAAGTTGTTGAGCTGCTGGGTGCGAACAATGGAAGTGAGCACATAGCGAGCGTGCCCACTGTACAAGGCCATGTAGGACGGGATGTTGTTTTAAAAATTGCTGGAGAATCAGATTAAACACGTGAGCCATACAAGTCACGTGTGTCACATGGGCCTGATGAAGGCACGCTGCCATGTTTGCATCATTGCCGCACACGGCTGTTAAGTAACCACTGTAGTCCGCTACGTCAATTTGTACTCCTGTCACAAGGTGACAACGTATTCCTGTCGTGCATAGTGCTGATGATGGGAGAGGAGTCGACGCCAGCGGCGCAGGTGGACACAGGTTATGCTCACCCACTGGGATGCGTTACGTTGACAGATGCAGAACCACAGGCTGAATGCAGGTGGTGGGTATCTCACAGATGAAGTACCATCATTTAGCTACAACCAATGGGAAGACACAACACCCTTTTTTAGGCCCCTCCTGTCTGAAGACCACTGCCAGACATAGCTATGAACCTCTGGTTACTGTTACCCCCAGTTTAGTTTTATGAGTTTGTGTGCTTGTTACCTGACTACTTTTCCTAATTGCTGTTTAGGTACCTCGTTGGCCGATTTGCATTTCACCTCTGCTTGTTTTCTGATTAAGTCCTGTCACTCCCATTCCGTTCCTCTTCCTCAATTAATGTTTTGACCCTGTATGACTACTATTCTCTGAAACTGCAGCCTTCCACAGGTATTGATCAACTTGGGCCCTTTGTCATTCAACATCACTGTATAGGTATTAAAGGGTTTCAGGGTTCTGGGGGTCCAGCTTGGTGAGTGGGTTCCCTCTAGCCTATCCTTTATAGCCCGTCTGAGTGTGTCGATCCAGGCAGGCGTTACACCGTGCCCTTGACAGAAGGACATGTAGGCCGGGATAGTGTTTTAAAAATTGCTGGAGATTCGGATTCAACACGTGAGCCATACAAGCCACGTGTGTCACATTGCCCTGAAGAAGGGCCGCAGACTGTTTAACATCATTGTCGCACCCGGCATTCCCTGGCTGCTGGTTGAGTGGAGACAACCATTGATGAAACTCGGTCTCACTCTACAGAGCTAACCGTCCACAACTCCTCAGCAGTGTCTCACATTTCCCCTACATTTCAAAGTAAACATTTGACCTCCTGATGGCCTTGAGCTCTGCTGCCAGAATAGTAAGGAGGTGTGTGGGATTCCTTGGGTGCAGTTACAAGGAAGGGTGGCCTGACCACACAGGGTTTTGGCTGAGGTGCAGGAACAACACGAGGTTGATGAGGCAGAAGCAGTGGAGGAACTTGTACATACAGAGGAAGGATTTAAACACACAACTTGTGGGGACGGAAAGACTTGTACAGCAGACACTTCTCCATCTATCACAATAGTTACCCAGTGCCCAGTCAGCGACATGTAATGCCCCTGTCCATGCTTACTGTTCCAAGTATCTTTGGTGAAATGCACCCTGTCACACAGAGTTTCTCAAGGAAGCGGTGATGTTGTGTGCGACCTGCTGTGTTAGCGCGGGCACCCCTTTCTTGGAGAAGGAGTGGCAAATGGCCATCGGCTCTTGGGGCACTGCAATGGGCATAAGGTCTCGAATAGTGATGAGCGAGTACTAAAAAGCTCGGGTGCTCGAAGCTCGGGCCGAGCCTCCCAAGATACTCGTGTACTCGGCCCGAGCAACGAGCCCAATGTTATCCTATGGGAGACCCGAGTATTTTTGTGAAATGACCTCCCGGCAGCATGGAGAAACCCTAAAAATGTCACAAAAGTCTCAGAAGAGTGCTCAAATGACATGGCAACAGCATGGGGAAGACCCCTTGAAGCATTTATCACTCAAAAGTCACAGCTGTGAACAATTTTGTCCGCGTTTTACGCCATTTTTACGGACTCACCAGAAAACCTTCCAAAATGACCCCAAAATGATTTTTCATGGCGGAAATGTTAAGGGCACATACCCAATAGTGAGATAGAGCTGGTGTATGTTACTTTTTGAGATCAATACATGAAAGATTTTACGTGAAAACATTGTGTGGCACTCCGATGTCCCTGAGAAGAGACGTACATGAAGGCCTCTTGAGTCTAATGTGCCCATTTTGAGGAAGTGAGTCTTTGTAGTATTTTCCTTTGCCAGGGCAGTCCTAAATTGTGAGGTTCACCAATGCCCCTGCATACAGACGTGCATGAGGGCCTCAAAACATTAAGTGTCCATTGTCAGGAAGTGGGTGTATTATAGTATAGCCCTTAGGCAGGGCAGCCAAAAATTGGGAGGCTCCACATTGTCCCTGGGTAGAGACGTGCATGATGGCCTTTAAACCTGAAGTGCCCATTGTAAGGAAGTGGGTCTATTTCAGTATAGCCCTTTGCCAGGGCAGCCAAAAATTGGGAGGCTCCACATTGTCCCTGGGTAGAGACGTGCATGAGGGCCTCAAAACATTAAGTGTCCATTGTCAGGAAGTGGGTGTATTATAGTATAGCCCTTAGGCAGGGCAGCCAAAAATTGGGAGGCTCCACATTGTCCCTGGGTAGAGACGTGCATGATGGCCTTTAAACCTGAAGTGCCCATTGTAAGGAAGTGGGTCTATTTCAGTATAGCCCTTTGCCAGGGCAGCCAAAAATTGGGAGGCTCCACATTGTCCCTGGGTAGAGACGTGCATGATGGCCTTTAAACCTGAAGTGCCCATTGTAACGAAGTGGGTCTATTTCAGTATAGCCCTTTGCCAGGGCAGCCAAAAATTGGGAGGCTCCACATTGTCCCTGGGTAGAGACGTGCATGAGGGCCTCAAAACATTAAGTGTCCATTTTAAGGAAGTGGGTGTATTTCAGTATAGCCCTTAGGCAGGGCAGCCAAAAATTGGGAGGCTCCACATTGTCCCTGGATAGAGACGTGCATGATGGCCTTTAAACCTGAAGTGCCCATTGTAAGGAAGTGGGTCTATTTCAGTATAGCCCTTTGCCAGGGCAGCCAAAAATTGGGAGGCTCCACATTGTCCCTGGGTAGAGACGTGCATGAGGGCCTCAAAACATTAAGTGTCCATTGTCAGGAAGTGGGTGTATTATAGTATAGCCCTTAGGCAGGGCAGCCAAAAATTGGGAGGCTCCACATTGTCCCTGGGTAGAGACGTGCATGATGGCCTTTAAACCTGAAGTGCCCATTGTAAGGAAGTGGGTCTATTTCAGTATAGCCCTTTGCCAGGGCAGCCAAAAATTGGGAGGCTCCACATTGTCCCTGGGTAGAGACGTGCATGAGGGCCTCAAAACATTAAGTGTCCATTTTAAGGAAGTGGGTGTATTTCAGTATAGCCCTTAGGCAGGGCAGCCAAAAATTGGGAGGCTCCACATTGTCCCTGGGTAGAGACGTGCATGATGGCCTTTAAACCTGAAGTGCCCATTGTAAGGAAGTGGGTCTATTTCAGTATAGCCCTTTGCCAGGGCAGCCAAAAATTGGGAGGCTCCACATTGTCCCTGGGTAGAGACGTGCATGAGGGCCTCAAAACATTAAGTGTCCATTTTAAGGAAGTGGGTGTATTATAGTATAGCCCTTAGGCAGGGCAGCCAAAAATTGGGAGGCTACACGTTGTCCCTGGGTAGAGACGTGCATGAGGGCCTCAAAACATTGTTCCCATTGCAAAGGAGCGGGTCTCCTGTCGTTGTAATGTCCATTCTGCAAAGAATGGGCGAAAAAATTTACCACTGGGGGTATACCTGAAACAAAGACCTAACTATTGTAACGGTCATCATGATGGCGCATGAGGAGAAGGAGGAGCAGTCCAGCGATTATCCAAAGTCGAGAAGTGTACCCATGGGTGAGTGGAGGTACATGGCAAACTTTAAATTCCGCTCTCATTTGCTGGTGGTGTGGTGAAGTCTGGCCCAATCCAACCCTTGTTCATCTTTATCAGAGTCAGCCTGTCAGCATTTTCAGTTGACAGGCGGGTGCGTTTATCTGTAATGATTCCACCTGCGGCACTAAAAACACGCTCTGACAAAACGCTAGCAGCAGGGCAGGCCAGGACTTCCAAGGCGTAGAGAGCCAATTCATGCCACGTGTCCAGCTTGGATACCCAATAATTGTAAGGCACAGAGGAATGTCGGAGTACAGTTGTTCGATCTGCAAGGTACTCCTTCAGCATCTGGGCAAACTTAGGATTTCTTGTGGCACTACCCCGCACCTCAGGGGCTGTGGTACGTGAGGGGCTGAGAAAACTGTCCCACATCTTAAAGACTGTTCCCCTACCTCTGGCGGATTGGACTTGTGCCTCTCTCGGCTGTACGCCTCGGTTGTCCACTGATTCCTGACCTATGCCGCTAGCGTTTTGTGAGGGGAATGCTTTGCCTACTTCCGTGAGTATGGCCTTCCGAAACTGCTGCATTTTGGTTGACCTCTCCTCCACGGGAATAAGAGACAAAAAGTTCTCCTTGTAGCGTGGGTCTAACAGTGTTACCAACCAGTAATGATTGTCGGCCAAGATGTTCTTAACGCGAGGGTCACGAGACAGGCAGCTTACCATAAAGTCAGCCATGTGCGCCAGACTCTTAACAGCCAGGACTTCAGTAGCCTGACCAACAAGATGACTGAACATGCTGTCCTCCTCCTCCTCCTCCTCCTCCTCCTCATCTACCCTGTCCTCTGGCCAGCCACGCTGAATCGAGGATATGACTGGTGTGCATGTCATATCCTCAATTTGGCCGGAGAGTTGCTCCATGTCTTCATCCTCCTCCTCGTCATAGTCCTCCACTGCACGTTGTGATGAGACGAGGCTGGGCTGTGTGTTATCACCCACACCCACTACTGTTTCTTGCTGCAACTCATCGCGCTCCGCCTGCAATGCATCATGTTTGTTTTTCAGCAGGGACCGTTTTAGAAGGCAGAGTAGCGGTATGGTGACGCTAATAATGGCGTCATCACCACTCACCATCTTGGTGGAGTCCTCAAAGTTTTGGAGGATGGTACATAGGTCTGACATCCATCTCCACTCCTCAGGTGTTATGTGTGGAGTTTGACCCATTTCCCGACGGCTTAGGTGATGCAGGTACTCAACAACTGCCCTCTTCTGCTCACATATCCTGACCAACATGTGCAGAGTTGAATTCCAACGCGTGGGGACATCACACACCAGTCTGTGAGCCGGAAGATGCAAACGGCGCTGAAAGCCGGCAAGGCCGGCTGAAGCAGTAGGTGACTTTCGAAAATGTGCAGACAGGCGGCGAACTTTTACCAGCAGATCAGACAGCTCTGGGTATGACTTTATAAACCGCTGAACCACGAGGTTGAGCACATGGGCCACGCATGGAACATGTGTCAGCTGGCCTCGCCTCAAAGCCGCCACCAGGTTCCGGCCATTGTCACAAACGACCTTTCCTGGCTTTAGGTTCAGAGGTGTGAGCCAGTGATCTGCCTGCTGTTTCAGAGCTGTCCACAGCTCTTCTGCATTGTGGGGTTTGTCACCTATGCAGATTAGCTTCAGCACAGCCTGTTGCCGCTTCGCCGAGGCAGTGCTGCAGTGCTTCCAGCTTGTGACTGGTGTGGAGGGCACAGTGGATGAGGATGCGCAGGAGGAGGAGGAGGCTGAAGAGCATGACATTCCGGAGCTGTAGAGTGTGGGTGAAACACTGACTGAGGTAGGGCCTGCAAACCTTGGTGTGGGAAGGACGTGTTGCGTCCCTCGCTCAGACTGGGTCCCAGCTTCCACAATATTAACCCAGTGTGCCGTCAACGAGATGTAGCGGCCTTGCCCACAAGCACTTGTCCACGTGTCTGTGGTTAGGTGGACCTTGGGTGAAACAGCGTTGTTCAGGGCACGTGTGATGTTTTGTGACACGTGGTTATGCAACGCGGGGACGGCACACCGGGAGAAATAGTGGCGGCTGGGGACCGAGTAACGTGGGACAGCTGCCGCCATCAGGTCACGGAATGCTTCTGTCTCCACCAGCCTAAAAGGCAACATTTCCAGCGCAAGCAGTCGCGAAATGTTAGCATTTAGAACTGTGGCATGTGGGGTGTTGGCAGTGTATTTGCGCCTGCGTTCAAAGGTTTGCTGAATGGATAACTGAACGCTGCGCTGGGACAAGGACGTGCTTGATGATGGTGTTCTTTCTGCGTAGGCAACTGTAGGTGCAGGAGTGGAGGAGGCTTGTTCGCAGGCAGCATGGACAGAGGATTGGCTCGCATGCACAACCAGCGAAGACGTAGCAGTGACATCAGCAAGCACTGCTCCTCGACTCTGTTGTACTTCCCACAAAGTCGGGTGCTTGGCTGACATGTGCCTGATCATGCTGGTGGTGGTCAGGCTGCTAGTTTTGGTACCCCTGCTGATGCTGGCACGGCAGGTGTTGCAAATGGCCTTTTTTGAATCATCTGGATCCAACTTAAAAAACTGCCAGACTCGTGAAGACCTAACATTTGGACAGGCACCTTGTGTCGTCGTGTTGTTCCGGGGAACGGTTGCCTGACTTCTGCCTGGGGCCACCACCCTGCTTCTTACTGCCTGTTGTGATGCTACGCCTCCCTCCCCCTGTGCACTGCTGTCCTCGCTCTGCATATCCTCCTGCCAGGTTGGGTCAGTTACTGGATCATCCACCACGTCGTCTTCCTCTTCCGCACCCTGCTCCTCCTCCTGACTTGCTGACAATTGTGTCTCATCATCGTCCACCACTTGTTGAGACACGTTGCCAACTTCGTGAGAACGTGGCTGCTCAAATATTTGGCCATCTGTACAGACGATCTCCTCATGACCCACTTCAATATGAGCTGGCGAGAGGCCAGAATGTGTGAATGGAAACGTGAACAGCTCTTCCGAGTGTCCAAGTGTGGGATCATTAATGTCCGAGGAGGACGTGTACTCAGCCTGGTGGTAGGAAGGAGGATCAGGTTCAGAAATGTGCGGTGCAGTATCACGGCTACTGACACTTGACCGTGTGGAAGACAGAGTGTTTGTGGTGGTGCCAATCTGACTGGAAGCATTATCCGCTATCCAACTAACAACCTGTTGACACTGGTCTTGGTTCAAGAGCGGTGTACTGCTGCGGTCCCCAAGAATTTGGGACAGGACGTGCGAGCGACTAGATGTGGCCCTTTGTTGTGGCGAAATTAGAGCTTGCCCACGACCTCGGCCTCTGCCTGCACCACCATCACGTCCACTTCCTTGTTCCTTGCCAATGCCCTTGCGCATTTTGCAATGCTGTGCACTGCTGACGTGTATATTCACTACTTGTGCGTTATATCAAAGTTTCTGGAAATTGCACACAAGTGCACCTGTACGCTGCCACCGACAGGCACACACGTGCGGTTTTTAAATGCAAGCACGGACGCAATAATAACCTAACACAGGTTTTAGGAGCAAAAATTAAGAACTCTGACACTATCAGCCACTGCTGACTGACGTGTATTATACACTACACTTGTGCGTTATATAATAGTTTGGTAAACGCACACCAGTGCACCTGTACGCTGCCACCAACAGGCACACACGTGCGGTTTTAAAAACCAAGCACGGACGCAATAATAACCTAACACAGGTTTTAGGAGCAAAAATTAAGAACTCTGACACTATCAGCCACTGCTGACTGACGTGTATTATACACTACACTTGTGCGTTATATAATAGTTTGGTAAACGCACACCAGTGCACCTGTACGCTGCCACCAACAGGCACACACGTGCGGTTTTAAAAACCAAGCACGGACGCAATAATAACCTAACACAGGTTTTAGGAGCAAAAATTAAGAACTCTGACACTATCAGCCACTGCTGACTGACGTGTATTATACACTACACTTGTGCGTTATATAATAGTTTGGTAAACGCACACCAGTGCACCTGTACGCTGCCACCAACAGGCACACACGTGCGGTTTTAAAAACCAAGCACGGACGCAATAATAACCTAACACAGGTTTTAGGAGCAAAAATTAAGAACTCTGACACTATCAGCCACTGCTGACTGACGTGTATTATACACTACACTTGTGCGTTATATAATAGTTTGGTAAACGCACACCAGTGCACCTGTACGCTGCCACCAACAGGCACACACGTGCGGTTTTAAAAACCAAGCACGGACGCAATAATAACCTAACACAGGTTTTAGGAGCAAAAATTAAGAACTCTGACACTATCAGCCACTGCTGACTGACGTGTATTATACACTACACTTGTGCGTTATATAATAGTTTGGTAAACGCACACCAGTGCACCTGTACGCTGCCACCAACAGGCACACACGTGCGGTTTTAAAAACCAAGCACGGACGCAATAATAACCTAACACAGGTTTTAGGAGCAAAAATTAAGAACTCTGACACTATCAGCCACTGCTGACTGACGTGTATTATACACTACACTTGTGCGTTATATAATAGTTTGGTAAACGCACACCAGTGCACCTGTACGCTGCCACCAACAGGCACACACGTGCGGTTTTAAAAACCAAGCACGGACGCAATAATAACCTAACACAGGTTTTAGGAGCAAAAATTAAGAACTCTGACACTATCAGCCACTGCTGACTGACGTGTATTATACACTACACTTGTGCGTTATATAATAGTTTGGTAAACGCACACCAGTGCACCTGTACGCTGCCACCAACAGGCACACACGTGCGGTTTTAAAAACCAAGCACGGACGCAATAATAACCTAACACAGGTTTTAGGAGCAAAAATTAAGAACTCTGACACTATCAGCCACTGCTGACTGACGTGTATTATACACTACACTTGTGCGTTATATAATAGTTTGGTAAACGCACACCAGTGCACCTGTACGCTGCCACCAACAGGCACACACGTGCGGTTTTAAAAACCAAGCACGGACGCAATAATAACCTAACACAGGTTTTAGGAGCAAAAATTAAGAACTCTGACACTATCAGCCACTGCTGACTGACGTGTATTATACACTACACTTGTGCGTTATATAATAGTTTGGTAAACGCACACCAGTGCACCTGTACGCTGCCACCAACAGGCACACACGTGCGGTTTTAAAAACCAAGCACGGACGCAATAATAACCTAACACAGGTTTTAGGAGCAAAAATTAAGAACTCTGACACTATCAGCCACTGCTGACTGACGTGTATTATACACTACACTTGTGCGTTATATAATAGTTTGGTAAACGCACACCAGTGCACCTGTACGCTGCCACCAACAGGCACACACGTGCGGTTTTAAAAACCAAGCACGGACGCAATAATAACCTAACACAGGTTTTAGGAGCAAAAATTAAGAACTCTGACACTATCAGCCACTGCTGACTGACGTGTATTATACACTACACTTGTGCGTTATATAATAGTTTGGTAAACGCACACCAGTGCACCTGTACGCTGCCACCAACAGGCACACACGTGCGGTTTTAAAAACCAAGCACGGACGCAATAATAACCTAACACAGGTTTTAGGAGCAAAAATTAAGAACTCTGACACTATCAGCCACTGCTGACTGACGTGTATTATACACTACACTTGTGCGTTATATAATAGTTTGGTAAACGCACACCAGTGCACCTGTACGCTGCCACCAACAGGCACACACGTGCGGTTTTAAAAACCAAGCACGGACGCAATAATAACCTAACACAGGTTTTAGGAGCAAAAATTAAGAACTCTGACACTATCAGCCACTGCTGACTGACGTGTATTATACACTACACTTGTGCGTTATATAATAGTTTGGTAAACGCACACCAGTGCACCTGTACGCTGCCACCAACAGGCACACACGTGCGGTTTTAAAAACCAAGCACGGACGCAATAATAACCTAACACAGGTTTTAGGAGCAAAAATTAAGAACTCTGACACTATCAGCCACTGCTGACTGACGTGTATTATACACTACACTTGTGCGTTATATAATAGTTTGGTAAACGCACACCAGTGCACCTGTACGCTGCCACCAACAGGCACACACGTGCGGTTTTAAAAACCAAGCACGGACGCAATAATAACCTACTAACAGGTTTTTTTGGGGAGCGACAATTACAGTACAGACAAGTCAGACACTATCTGGACTGTTTTACACTGTGTACACCAGCCCCAGATATGAAGGCTGGTATACGGTCACCACTACCCTGCCTGCCTGCCTGCCTGTATACTGCTACAATAGTCCTGACAAGGACTCTTTTGGTCACTAGCCTGTATTCAGACCTGGCTATACCCTGCCTGTATATAGCAACAATAGTCCTGAGAAGGACTCTGCTACTGTACTCCGACCTGGCTATACCCTGCCTGCCTGTATACAACTAGAATAGTCCTGAGAAGGACTTTTGGTCACACTGTTTGCAGCCCTGCAACTGAAAAAGCTATAAAGGGCCGCAAAGCTTTCCCTGAATCAGCGACACTCTCCCTACACTCACTGTCAGAATAGCTGTGAGCAGAGCACAGCGCGCCGGCCGATATAAAGGCTCGGTGACGCTGTGCAGGCCGGCCAATCACTGCAATTCCACAACTAACAGGGCTGTGGCATTGCAGTGGTCTGCCAGCCAATCCCTGCATGAGGGCTGGCTCTCAAAAGAGCGCCAACATGCAGAAATGAAGACCACGAGTAAAGCACGAGTATCGCGAGATTACTCGGTCCCCGCCGAGCAGCCCGAGTACAGTGATACTCGTGCGAGTACCGAGTAGTGACAAGCATGCTCGCTCATCACTAGTCTCGAAAATCCTCGGTGACAAAAGGGTGTAAAGGCAGCCTTTCTGTAGCCAACAAGTTTGAGATGCCAGAACAAAACCTCTTAGGCATGTCATGCACTTCGAAAATCATGTAAAAAACAGCGAGGGGACTCCAACCACAGTCTCCTTCATTTCCACTAATTGGGCCACACACACCCCACTTGACTGGCATCAGTTGATCCCCCTTTTCAAAATGAAAAAGATGCTTTGCATGAAGCACTCTCAAAAATACGCATGCCTTTCGCCTCCTCTGGCTGACCCAGGGGAAGAAAAGTCCTCTGAGAGCCATGTCCACATTGTCAGTGGACAGACGCATGTGCTTATCTGCCAAAAGACCCCCAGCAGCACTGAAGACAGGTTCCGAGAGAACGCTGGCTGCAGGACACGACAAGATCCCCAAGGCATACGTGGCAAGCTCAGGCAATTTATCCAGATTGGAAGCCTAAAATGAGCAGGGCTCAAGTTACACAGTAATGGCATCGATGTTTCCTTGCATATACTCATATATCTGTGTCTCCTCCTCTTTTTCCTTGTTCAGCTCTTTAGTTTTTGCATAAGTATATGTCCTTGTCACTTTCCCATGTGTTTGTGTTGTGAGTTGTTTGTCACCATTTGGACACCTTTGAGGGTGTTTTCTAGGGTTTTTTTTGTGTTTGTGATTGCCTGCCATTGTTTTCTATGGGGTTCGAGTTTTTCGCCGAATCGGTTCGCCGAACCGAACTCAAACGGGACCTCCGTTCGGCGAACCGAACTCGAGCCGAACCACGGCCGGTTCGCTCATCTCTAGTCATTAGCAGAATGGAGAGGTTGGGTAGGGTGGTAAAAAGATATGAGGAAAGATATGTAGGGTAGAGCAGAATTGTGGAGAGCTTTATTTTTTAAAAATGATAATTTTATCTTGGATTCAGTAGCAGACCAGCCAATTGGTTGCAACATCACTATAGTGGTCGGACAGAAATATGATACTAGCTGGTGGCATCATGATAGATTGAAGAGGAAAGGGATTAAGAGGGAGATAAATTATTACAGTAGTTCAAGTCAGGATGAATCACAGCAACAGTAAGTTTTTGCAAACTCAAAGGTAACAGTAGGTTGAATTCTAGTGATGTTTTGATATGAAGGTGGTATGAGTGAGTGAGTAATTAGATATACAGAGTGAAGTAGAGATGTGAGTCAAATATAACCCAAGACAGCGGGCATTCTGCTTGAGAGTTATGATTTAATCACATACAGAAATTAAAATTTCAGGTTTCAGTAGTTTTATAGAGGAGAAAATCACAGGGAGTTCAGTTTTTGACAGATTCTATTTTAGGTTGACGGAGGACATGATATTATAGATAGTGGACAATCACTGGTATTATATGATAATACAGGGGTGATGTCATGAGAGGTGTATAATCTTCAGCACAAAGAAACAAAGGTGCCCTGCAATTGATAATATGGCCTACACAGAGGATTGATGTCAGAATCAAAAATGTGTGGGACACCATAAAGACACAAAAAGATTTGTGCAAGTCTACATCCTCAGAAGATCTGTGGTTAGTTCTACAAAATGTTTGGAACAACCTCCTGAGTTTCTTCAAAAATTGCAAGCAGTGTAAAGGAATTTATACTGTTTTGAATGCAGAGTGGTTACACTGCATATAGATTTTATTGGGATTTTACATTTGTTCATTGACTTTACAATTTCTTAATTCATAAAAAAACTATTATCACTTGCATTTTTTAATACATATACATCGATAGTAGCATATTTCTCAATGCCCAGACTTACTGCAGTTATCCTGACTGAAACTTGCATCCTTATAGACAGGTTTGAGGTTGTAAGTTCAGTTTAGTAGACCGGCCATTTGTCTGGGCATTCTGATCAATAAATCAATTGTAAAATATGCTTGTGTGAACATGGCCTTACTTTGCAGTATTTTTTTCACACTTGCGTAAAATTTTTGCACATTGCTTTATTTCAGTCTTTAAGTTGGTACTGTCAACTGCCAATGGCACTTTGTTTGCATGTGTGTCAGAAACAATATTACAAAGCCATGATTAAAATACATTTTTCGGTATACTTTATGTGCTGTTAACTAGGGATGAGCAAACCTGAACTGTAAAGCACCTAGTGCCCGGTGCTCAAACCAGAACTCTTCCCGATAGCCTGTGTCTGAGTTTGCAGATTGGTGCAGAGTAAAGCTTGTTGAAAGGCTGCAGCACAGCCAATAATCAATATTTTCAGCTGTGGGCACTACCGCAGCCATCACAGCCGTGCCAAGTATTGAGAAGAGAGGCTGAGTGTGGCCACTCTTCACCAGGCTCTGTGGCATTACTCATAAATAAGGAATCTGTGGTGGCAGTCGTAAACAATGGTTTGTGGGGACCCTCTTAAAAAAGAATTTGTGTGGGTTCTCTTAAAAAAGGGTTTGTTGGGGCCCTCTTATAAAAGGCCTTGTGTGGCCACTATGCACCAGTATTTGTGTGGGTACTCTTAAAAAAGGGTTTCTTGAGGTAAATTTTATAAAGTCTCATTGCAGCCACTCTGCACCAGGCACTGTGGGGGTGCTCTTAAAAAAAAGGTCTGTGTGGGGATTTTAAAAATTCTCTGTGGGGGTACTCTTAAAATTGATCTGTGGGGGAATTTTAATAAAGGGTCAGTGTTGCCCTCTGCACCAGGATCTGTGGGACTACTCTTAAAAAAGAGTCTGAGTAGGGAAATTTAAAAAAAACTCTGAGGGTATTCTTAAATAAGGCTCTGTGGGGTTACTCTTAAAAAAGGCTCTGTGTGGCCACTCTGCACCAGGTTATTTGGGGGTACTCTTAAAAAGGGTCTGTAGAAGGAATTTTAATAAAAGGCTTGTATGGCCCATTTGCGTACAGACAGTGTAATAACCTGCTGCATTCTCTCTCTTTGTATATAGGCTTTGTAATATTCTGCACATTTGGGGTATGATTACAATGAGGAGAGCATCAAATAGGAGACATGGATGTGGCCGTGGTGCTGTTGTTGGTGGTGGAACAGTTGCAAGGAGATGAAATGGTCAATCTGTGCCTGCTGCACACCCAAATAATACACCTTCCTCTGGTGCATGTGTGTTGCCCAGGGACAAGGGGTACTCAGATCCGGGCCAAGGGGTCACTTCTGAGGGTATCACGGTGGCGTGACCCGGTCTGTTATCCCAGGCACCACAATAAAAGGGTGATTATATACAGGGGAGATTTTGGTAAAGTTCGTGACACCACCCACGAGATGTGGTGAAGGTGGACACCACCGCTGCAGTTATGGGGGTACCCGGGGGCCGATGGTGATGCAGCAAGATGTTAACCACCTCCGTGGGTAGGGATGGTGGCCCTGGGACCCGTTGGGCTTTGTAGTGCAGGGAGATGGGCAGCCGTATGAGAGGTGCGTGCCCGGTTGGACTGGGGGATGTTGTTACTCACAGTTCGCTTTGCAAGAAAACTCACACAGAGTCAGGAATTAACCAGAAATTGCCGGTGTCCGTAGCCTTTAGTACGGAGGGTGTTCGGATCCCACACCCGGTACAGCAGGGCCCTTTTCTGTCTGTCCACTACTATAGGAAACCTCAACTCCTCGGCTTGGAACGGGGAGTCCACTCCCCAGCGACGATCCGGAGCCTGATTACTATGCCGGCGAGCCACTACCCTGCACCGGCCACCTTGGCTCCTTCCCACCGCTCTACTCCTTCCAGCAATCCTGGAGCTCGCTTCCACACTCCATAGCAGCCGGGAGCTTTCACACTCCTGTCTGCTCTGCTGCCTCTCCTCTCACACTCAGCACCAGCCCCTCCCCTGCTACTCAGTTTAGCTCTTACACTGGGGGGAGGGGTGTGTCTGTAGAACTACCAGTGTGGGATCAAATTACCAAGGAGGATTAGATGTATCTGTGACTCCCTGGTTTTCCCAGGGCATCACACATGCAGGGGACAGGACATTCTACATAGTTTTGCAGGCCTGAGTACTGCTGCATGAATGGGGAGGTCAGAACAAGAAGAGGGGGTTTAAGATTGGATGGCTGAGAATGCCTCCACTTACTTTGTTTTGTCTTCTACCAGGTCCCTTGTTGAAAGTGCAGAGTTTGTACCTGCAGCCCATGGGCATATGTCTTACACCTCACCCGCTAGCAAATCAGCCAAGCAGTCTGAGTCCCGAATCAAGCAGCAGTTACTTCTGCTATTTCATTACTCTGCTGGCTGGTGCTTCGTGGGCCATCCACTAGGCTTTGCCCCAGAAGTGGTAGAGATTGAGTGCCCTGATGCAGGGGCGATTAGTTGGTGGAAGATGGTGTAGGGGATGATGAGGTCCTAGAACCCACATGGAGTCAAAGCCATCTCAATGAAATGACCAGTTCAGAGGGATAGGTAGCGGTCACACTGCCATAGCAAGCTACACAGCAAATGAGGGGGCAGGGTAAGAAAGCACAATGGCCAGCACCTAGCCAGTATGTTGGCTGCTACTGCCCACCATGTCGACAGACTGAGGATGTCAAAGGAGCTCCCTAGTATGGAATTTCTTCAGGGAATGTTCTGACAACAAAACATTGGTAGTTTGCATGCTGTGCCTTCAGACACTGAAGTGAGGCATACATTTTTTTTACCTGAGCCCCACCTACATGATGAAGCATCTGAATGCAAAGCGTAAGCTGCAGTGGAGTAGACCTGAAAAACAAAGAAAGCTTCTCATGCTTCAACTCCTGCTGCAGTCTGGCCTCATGAGAAACAGGGTCACCTGGTTCCTCACAAAGTGAGTATTTGACAGCACCACAACCAGCAATGTCAACAAGCATCTTTCTACTGACCCATGGAAAGGTTCAGCTGTCCATCCCACAAACACTGGAGAGAAAGAGGAAGTACTCAGTACTAGAGATGAGCGAACCGGTCGCAGTTCGGCTCGAGGTCGGTTCGCCGAACGGGGGTCCCGTTCGAGTTCGGTTCGTCGAACGTTCGACGAACCGAACTCGAACCAATAGGCTATAATGGGAGGCAATCACAAACACATAAAAATGCATTATAAATGTACACAAACAGTTAATAAACATTGCCATAACACTTACCAGTCCTCGCGATCCCTTCTGCACTCTGTTTCCTACCGCTATTCCATCCGATGATCGCTGAATCCTCCCGGTGACGGCACTGCCAGCAGAGATGCAGGACCTATCGTGACGTCAAAATAGCCATGTGACCAGTCACGTGGCTATTTCTCATTGGCTACAGACTGGTCACATGACTATGACGCATCATGTAGGACCTGCGGGTGCATCTCTCCGGTACACGGTGCACATATGTGTATCGCCGTGTACCGGCGACATGCTCTAGCACACGGTCGACTCCCTGTTCCGTTAGGGACCGGCTGACACAGCCGGTCATTAACGGAGATCACCGTTGCCATACCAACGCAGTTAGCGGTGACGTCACCGCTAACCGCGGCTCCGAGAGCACCGTTGCTATGGTAACGCGTCTGTCAGCGTTACCGCTGTTACCGCTGACAGCCAGCACTGATCACTCACGGAGTGAAGGCTGCACGCTGCTTCTCGATTGTAGTGAGGATTGTAGTGAGGATGAGGTTCCCCAGCCCCAAGTGATGAGCTGGTGAACCTCATCCTCACTATAATCGTCACTACTACTACACTAGTGAGGATTGTAGTGAGGATGAGATGCCCCAGCCCATGATGGGCTGGTGCACCTCATCCTCACTACAATCGTAACTACTACTACACTAGAAAGAAAGAAGACAGAAGAGCAGGATCGTGGAGGGCTGACAGGGGGTAATAAAGATGGAGTCTCTAATGTGTCTGTGTATTTATTTCTATTAAAGTATTTTTTCTCTGTGTGGTGTTTTTTTTAACCCTTTATTGGAGATTCTTAATGGCCGGGTCAAACGTGCCTGACATTAAGAATCTCTGGCTTAATACTGGCTAGTAAAACAAAGCCAGTATTAACTCATGATTACCCAACAAGCCACCCGGCTCCAGGGCTGTTGGAAGAGTTGGATACAGCCCAGATGATGGCGCTTCTATGAGAGCGCCATTTTCTGGGACGGTTGCGGACTGAAATCCACAGCAGAGGCGCCCAGAAACCTCGGGCTAACCTGTGCTGCGGATTCCAATCCCCAGCTGCCTAGTTGTAACCGGCTGGACACAAAAATGGGGCGAAGCCCACGTCATTTGTTTTTTAATTATTTCATGAAATAAGTGAAATAATTAAAAAAAAACGGGCTTCCCTATATTTTTGGTTCCCAGCCGGGTACAAATAGGCAACTGGGGGTTGGAGGCAGTCCGTGGCTGCCTGCTGTACCTGGCTAGCATACAAAAATATGGCGAAGCCCACGTCATTTTTTTGGTGGGCAAAAAAATTCTGCATACAGTCCTGGATGGAGTATGCTGAGCCTTGTAGTTCTGCAGCTGCTGTCTGCTCTTCTCCATACAGACAGACAGCAGCTGCAGAACTACAAGGCTCAGCATACTCCATCCAGGACTGTATGCAGAAGTTTTTTGGACCCTGAAAAAATTATGTGGGCTTCGCCATATTTTTGTATGCTAGGCAGGTACGGCTGCCCTCAACCCCCAGTTGCCTATTTGTACCCGGCTGGGAACCAAAAATAAAGGGAAGCCATTTTTTTATTATTTCATGAATTTCATGAAATAATTAGAAAACAAATGACGTAGGCTTCGCCCCATTTTTGTGTCCAGCCAGGTACAACTAGGCAGCTGGGGATTGGAATCCGCAGCACAGGTTGGCCTGAGCTTTCTGGGCCCCACTGCTGCGGTTTCCAGTCTGCAGCCGCCTCAGAAAATGGCATTTTCATAGAAGCGCCATCTTCTGGCGCTGTATCCAACTCTTCCAGCACCTGCCTGCTATACCTGGCTAGCATACAAAAATATGGCGAAGCTCACGTCCTTTTTTTGTAGTTTTTTGGCAAAAAAAATAAAAAATGCTTCCCTGGATTTTCCATTGCCAGTGAAGGTAACACCAAGCAGTGGGGGTTAGCAGCCAGTAGCTGCTTGGATTACCCTTAGCTAGCAATACAAAAAATGCAGCGGGAGCCCATATATATTTTTTTTAATTATTTATTTAAATAACTAAAAATAAAATGGGCTTCCCTGTATTTTGATTGCTGGACATCAGTGCTGTAAAAATAAATCTTTAAAAAAATGACGTAGCGCTCCGCGGTATTTTTGATTCTCAGCGCAGATAAAGCAGACAGCTATGGGTTGCCACCCCATCTGCCTGCCATTACCTTGGTTGGCAATCAAAATACAGGGAAGCCCATTAATTTTTTCTATTTAAAAAATAGTTAAAAAAAACAATGACGTTGGGTCCCCCCATTTTTGATAGCCAGTTAGGGTAAAGCAGGCGGCTGTAGCCTGAAAACCACAGCTGGCAGCTTTACCGTGGTTGGGGATCCATTGTGGAGGTCCCCTCAGGCTCTTTTTTATAATTATTTTATAAATATTAATACTTACACAATAAAAGTAGGGTCCCCCCCAAATTGGATCACCAGCCAAGGTAAAGCGGACAGCTGTGGTCTGGTATTCTCAGGGTGCGAAGGTCCATAGTTATTGGGCCTTCACAGCCTAAAAATAGCAGGCCGCAGGCACCCCAGACGTGGCGCATCCACTAGATGCGCCAATCCTGGCGCTTCACCCCAGCTCATCCCGTGCCCTGGTGCAGTGGCAAACGGGGTAATAAATCGGGTTGATACTAGCTGTAAAGTAACCTGAGATCAAGCCCAGCAGTTTGTGATGTCATGGCGTCTATTAGATACTCAACATCATAAACTGTCAGTACTAACAAAAAAAAAAAAAAAAAAAAAAAAAAAAAAATCGACGTAAGAAATTTATTTGAAAAAACAGTCCCCAAAACATTTCCTCTTTCACCAATTTATTGTAAGAAAAAAAATAAAGGGGTCCCACAACGACTCTTGACCGTCTAGAATATGGGGGGAGACACTCAGGGAACGTATCCCCCATTTTCTAGGAGTGCGGACCCTTCATGTGAGGAGTGTGGGTGCAATGAATCTGCACTCGCTCTTCTCTGGTCCACAGCAGCAGAGTTCATGTCGTAATGGTTGCTACCAAAGCTGCAATGCCCTGTTCATGAGGTAAGGGCATGCCTAATCAGGAGAACTACTGTAGAGGAAGCTCTGCTCACTGGTATATAGGTGTTCAGAGGTAATAATAGATAAAATTAGTGAGTAACCTCGGCACTCTAAATCTCCCAGACTAAGTCAGTAAGTCACAACGGATAGTAATGCAAAATCACTCTTTATTTGTCTGTATTAAGAAAAAAAAATTTTTCATAAGCATATATGTTTTTGTCGAAAACAAGTTACAAATGACGTTTCGGCCTGAGCCTTCGTCAGATTGGACTTATCTGCATGTAATCATGAAAAATGACAATAATCAGTATCACATAAGAGTGAGAGAACAATAACATAAACTCGAACAATGTAGAGGTACAATTAAGATGCAGCAAAAAAATTGCAACACAGCAAGAAATGAAACACATGATACAAATGTCATAATACAGTACAAGGACAAAATAGTAATGACAAATATGGGGTCAGAGTAGACTTAGACAGCTCTGGTACGAAAGAGATGTCGATCATAAAGTAACATGTGCAGTAGGTGTAGAGCTACAGTATGCATGGCAGAGTTAATGTGTAGACCGACCATAGAAAAAGAACGGAGAAAAAGTGGAGAAAAAGTGGAGAAAAAAATGGAGAAAAAATGGAAAGAAAGTGGAGAAAAAGTGGAGAAAAAAGTGGAGAAAAAGTGGAGAAAAAGTGGAGGAAAAAGTGGAGAAAAAGTGGAGAAAAAGTGGAGAAAAAGTGGAGAAAAAATGGAGAAAAAAATGGAGAAAAAGTGGAGAAAAAGTGGAGAAAAAGTGGACAAATAGTGGAGAAAAAATGGAGAAAAAGTGGAGCACCCTTTGGTGCCTTTCATGTGGCACTAAGGGGTGCTTAGCTTTGTATTTAGCCAAAAAAAATGAAAAAAAAAAATGACGTAGGGTTACCCCTAGTTTTGTAGCCAGCTAGGGTAAAGCAGACGGCTGCAGCCTGCAGACCACAGCTGGCAACCTCACCTTAGCTGGTAATCCAAAACTGAGGGCACCCCACGCTGTTATTTTAAATTAAATAAATAATTAAAAAAAAAAAGTAGGGGTCCCCCAAAATTGGATCACCAGCCAAGGTAAAGCAGACAGCTGGGGCCTGATATTCTCAGACTAGGGAGGTCCATGGTTATTGGACTCTCCCCAGCCTAAAAATAGCAGGCCGCATCCGCCCCAGAAGTGGCGCATCCATTAGATTTGCCAATCCTGGTGCTTCGCCCCAGCTCATCCCGCGCCCTGGTGCGGTGGCAAACGGGGTAATATATGGGGTTAATACCACATGTGTCATGTCACCTGGCATCAAGCCCTGGGGTTGGTGAGGTCAGGCGTCTATCAGATACCCGACATCACCAACCCAGTCAGTAATAAAAAAAATAGACAAACACATTTTTATTTGAAAAAACACTCCCCAAAACATTCCCTCTTTAACCAATTTATTAGAATGAAAAACAAATCCAGGTCTGCTGTAATCCAAGGGGTTGCCATGACGATCCACACTGTCCCAGTGAATGAAGAGCAGGATGTTCCCCATTGGCTGGGAGAGCAATGCAGTGACCTGAGCTAACATCAATGGGTCAGCCCAGGTCACTGCAGAGGATGACAAGTGCTGCTGTCAGCGAGGTACATTACCTGCGCTGATCTCCAGCACACTGACAGCCCCTGTCACTGAGTTCAATGACCGGCGCCTTCACACCAAGTATCGCGAGAGGCCCGTGATGTCCCCGCTAGTCAGTCTCGGGTCGGAAGCGAGAGGTGATGTGACAAGCGGCGGCCATGGAGGACAGTGACAGTGCTGAGGTCGGGATGGCGGGACTTCATCACCGCAGGTAAGCCGAGCGGGACCATGTGTGTGTGTGTGTGTGTGTGTGTGTTTGTGTGTGTGTGTATATGTGTACATGCCGTGGGCAGGAGGGGGTGGAGCGAGCTGAGCGGGGAAGTGTGGGCTTCCTGCACGTAACTAAGATAAACATCGGGTTACTAACCAAAGCGCTTTACTTGGATACCCGATGTTTATCTTGGTTACCAGCTTGTGGCAGGCTGCCAGCGATGGCTCCTGCACACTGTAGCTGTAAAAAGCCCTGCTTTTTGCTGCTAGAACCGTTCTCGAATGTATCTAGAACTATCGAGCTTTTGCAAAAAGCTCGAGTTCTAGTTCGATCTCGAACAGCCCCCAAAATCACTCAAGCCTAGAACTGGAGAACCGCGAACCGCGCTCAACTCTACTCAGTACCCACCCACGATCCATGGTTCTGAATGACAGCATTTCAAAATTCCAGGGAGTGAAATGCTGCCATTCAGGTTGGGGGAGATGGTGACTTTTAAAAAAAACCTATGACAAGGCTTGTCCCAAAGTATGTGGTTCCCAGCCACCAATACTTTTCCAGGTGGGTCATCCCTGCCCTGCATGAACAAGTTGCATAGAAAACTAGGTTTGCACTGCATAACACGGTTAATGGAAAGGTCTCCATAACTACCGATAGTAAGCAATGGTAGGGAAGTTATATCTCTCTAACTGACCCCTGGGGAAATGTACATTCCTCTATACCGTGTGCAGAATTATTAGGCAACTTGTATTTTAGAGTATTTTTTTGATTATTGATCAACAACTATATTCTCAATTAACCCAAAAAACTCATAAATATCAATTCTTAATATTTTTGGAAGTTGGAGTGTTTTTTTTTTTAGATTTGGCTATCTTAGTAGGATAACTGTTTTTGCAGGTAAGTATTTCTGTGCAGAATTATTAGGCAACTTAATAAAAACCAAATATTTTCCCATCTCACTTGTTTATTTTCACCAGGTAAACCAATAAAACTGCACAAAATTTAGAAATAAACATTTCTGACATACAAAAACAAAACCCCAAAAAATTACTCACCAATATAGCCACCTTTTTTTATGATGACACTCAACAGCCTACCATTCATAGATTCGGTCAATTGCTTGATCTGTTTACGATCAACATTGCGTGCAGCAACCACCACAGCCTCCCAAACACTGTTCCAAGAGGTGTACTGTTTTCCCTCCCTGTAAATCTCACATTTTATGAGGGTCCAGAGGTTCTCTATGGGCTTCAGATCAGGTAAACAAGGGGGCCATGTCATTATTTTTTCATCTTTTAGACCTTTACTGGCCAGTCACGCTGTGGAGTAGTTGGATGCATGTGATGGAGCATTGTCCTGCATTAAAATCATGTTTTTCTTGCACGATACCGACTTCTTCCTGTACTATTGGTTGAAGAAGTTGTCTTCCAGAAACTGGCAGTAGGTCTGGGAGTTGAGGTTCACTATATCCTCAACCCGTAAAGATCCCACAAGTTCATCTTTGATGATACCAGCCCATACCAGTACCCCACCTCCACCTTGCTGGCGTCTGAGTCGGAGTGGAGCTCTCTGCCCTTTACTGATCCAGCCTCTGGCCCATCCATCCGGCCCATCAAGAGTCACTCTCATTTCATCAGTCCATAAAACCTTTGAAAAGTCAGTCTTAAGATATTTCTTATATATAAGAATAAGGCTGCACATCAAACTTAGATAATGGTATAATGCTAGGGACCCCAATATAGAGATGTACCTTGACGAGGTTTTGGGGCTCAGTTACATTGATCAATGCAATTGCTAAATATCTCCTTTTTCCTAATATTCATAGCAGGTATGCAATTCATTATTCACATGTTCAAATTAGCAAGTAGCATTTTTCATTGTATATTCCAATATTTTTCCATATGCTTGAGGCATTATACCATTATCTAAGTTTGATGTGCAGCCTTATTCTTATATATAGTATGTATTTTTGGCTTGCACTCATATATATATATTAGTGCTCACTTCAGTTATCCTATTCAGTTATATGTAGTTTTTTTTCTGAATGTGAACACAGCTCCGCCCCTTTCGGCCATGTTTTTTCCATCTCCTATATAAGAAAGTCCTTAGTTACCCCTCTCCACCCATAGCAGTTTTTAATTGCAATGAGATGACACACAGTTAGGGTCACAGAGCTAGGGACCCCAATATAGAGATGTACCTTGACGAGGTTTTGGGGCTCAGTTACATTGATCAATGCAATTGCTAAATATCTCCTTTTTCCTAATATTCATAGCAGGTATGCAATTCATTATTCACATGTTCAAATTAGCAAGTAGCATTTTTCATTGTATATTCCAATATTTTTCCATATGCTTGAGGCATTATACCATTATCTAAGTTTGATGTGCAGCCTTATTCTTATATATAGTATGTATTTTTGGCTTGCACTCATATATATATATTAGTGCTCACTTCAGTTATCCTATTCAGTTATATGTAGTTTTTTTTCTGAATGTGAACACAGCTCCGCCCCTTTCGGCCATGTTTTTTCCATCTCCTATATAAGAAAGTCCTTAGTTACCCCTCTCCACCCATAGCAGTTTTTAATTGCAATGAGATGACACACAGTTAGGGTCACAGAGCTAGGGACCCCAATATAGAGATGTACCTTGACGAGGTTTTGGGGCTCAGTTACATTGATCAATGCAATTGCTAAATATCTCCTTTTTCCTAATATTCATAGCAGGTATGCAATTCATTATTCACATGTTCAAATTAGCAAGTAGCATTTTTCATTGTATATTCCAATATTTTTCCATATGCTTGAGGCATTATACCATTATCTAAGTTTGATGTGCAGCCTTATTCTTATATATAGTATGTATTTTTGGCTTGCACTCATATATATATATTAGTGCTCACTTCAGTTATCCTATTCAGTTATATTAAGATATTTCTTGGCCCAGTCTTGACGTTTTATCTTATGTTTCTTGTTTAAAGGTGGTCGTTCCTCAGCCTTCGTTACCTTGGCCATGTCCCTGAGTATGGCACACCTTGTGCTTTTTGATACTCTAGTAACGTTGCAGCTGTGAAATATGGCCAAACTGGTGGCAAATGGCATGGAGAGTTATTTTGTGCCTTTTTTTCCCAACACACTTCTTGCGACCCTTTTGGCTATTTGCCATGAAATGTTTGATTGTTCGGTGATCACGCTTCAAAAGTTTGGCAATTTCAAGACTGCTGCATCTTTCTGTAAGACATCTCACAATTTTGGACTTTTCAGAGCCCGTCAAATCTCTCTTCTGACCCATTTTGCCAAAGTAAAGGAAGTAGCCTAATAATTGAGCACACCTTATATAGGGTGTTGATGTCATTACACCACACTCCTCCTCATTACAGAAATGCACATCACTTGATTTAATTAATTGCTAGTTGGCTCTAAAGCCTATACAGCTTGGAGTAAGACAACATGTATAAAATGTACCATGTGATCAAAATACTCATTTGCCTAATAATTCTGCACACAGTGTATTCATGTTCCCTCCTCCACTGACTCCACTTCTACCTTCTCCTCATATGCTCAATGTAATAACTGCATGACCAACAAAAGCACAGCCATGGAGAAATGACAGCAGGCTGTTATGAAACTCATCAGTTGGGTTAAAAATCCCACACAGCAGGAGCTGTCAATAGGGATCGAACAACAGACTGATAAGTGGTTGGGGCCGCTGACTGTGAAGCCCAACCTGGTGCTGTGCGATAATGGGCAAAATCTCATAGCAGCTATGGACCTAGGCAATTTGACGCACATCCCTTGCCTGCTGCATGTGCTGAATTTGGTGGTGCAGAGGTTCCCAAATAATTTCCCCTGGAGGGGTGCTGCAGAAAGTACAGGCCATCTGTGCATACTTTTGGTGTTCTCACCCTGCTGCTGCTTTCCTCTTTGTGCTGCAACATAACTTCCGCCTTCCCGCTCACTGTCTCATATCCAGTGTACTTTCAAAGTGGAATTCCATCTTACATATGCTAGAGAGACTGCACAAGCAGTAGCAGGCAATAGTGAAGCTTCAGCTGCAGCATGCATAGGTGAGCTGCTCTGCAAAACAACACCACTTCACGACAAAAAAATGGACCTTCATAGGGGATATGTGTGCCGTGTGGCACTGCTTCGGGTACTCCATAAACATGGGAAGCGCTGATGACTCTATCATCAGTGTTACTATTTCCCTTCTATGCCTCCTTGAAATAACATTTCAAACAATAATGGATTAGGTATTGGCACAGGAGAAAGAGGAGGAACCAAGGACCATTCACAACATTATCAGGCCAGTCATCCACACATGGCTTGGAGGGTTTTTTCTTCTATCAACAACAATCAAGTACACAATTGTCCAGCCGAGAAAGAAGGAGGAACCGTGTTGACAGCAGGGTGGCACCCAAAGCATCTCATGGGCATCACTGGAGCATGGCTGGGGAGCTACAGCGGACACAGACAATACATATCCTATCGAGGACAGCTTATCTATTCCTCTGAGCAGCATGGCACACATGTGCGAATACATGCTGAGGTGCCTGCTCTAAGAACACCAAGTTGCCTAGATTCTTACCAGTGCGGATTATACTGAAATACCACTCGGCTGGATCCTTGCTACAAGGACAATGTGGCATCCTTACTTCCATCACTGGTGCATGATTGGAAAATGTGGGAATACAAGCACACACTGGTTGATGTACTACTGACGGCATTCTCACCTGACAGCAGGGGCTCATTGGAAGCACAAGGCAGAGGAAAAGAAAGTTGCCAATGCAGCTGGGTGACTGGTCCTACCTTAAAATGGATGGTTAGTCTGGCAAAAATGTTGAAAAACGTCCTCAGCATTCCACAACATCCAGCACAACCATCTTATACAGTTCATATCACCAAGAGGCAGCATTTCAACAACATGGTGGAATACTATGTGTCCATATGTGTCCACATACTGAATTATCAGTCTACCCACTTAAACTTTGAGCCTCCAAATTGTCCACATGACCTGAGCTTGTCCTTTATGCCTTGGAGGTGCTGGTCATCCCTGCGGCAAGTGTACTGTCAGAAGGTGTGTTTAGCATGGCAGGGAGTGTGATGACACACATGTGCATCTGTCTTTCCACAGCCAACCTGCGCAAGTTTACATTCATCATAACTTTAACTTACCACAGAAGTATACTAACTGCACCCATCACCCATTCATTGTTAAGCTCGACCGCAGTTTGTTCATTCAATCTGCCATGCCCAATGTTTTGTGTGTTCCCCACATTAAAAGAAAAAAAATATATTGGCTATCTTCTCCTTCTCTGTCTCTTCCATCTCCAATGGCACGTCCACCTCTACCTTAACCACCTCCTCCACTTGGACCTTCTCCTTCTGGTTCAAGATTTTTTTTTTTTCTAGTTTAATTTAAAGTGGCTGTTTGTTTTGTGGGGAAAATGTAACAAGCTATGTGACTGCACTCTTAAAATGTTAGCTCTGTGGGTTGCTCCATAGCTACAGTTCTAAAATGTTGGCTCTATGAGGAACCCTAAAGACAGGCTCTTTTGCTGCACTCTTAAAATATTGGCTCTGTGGGGATCTGTGAAAACAGGGTCTGTAGAGGCACTCTCAAAATGTCAACTTTGACAACAGTCTCTGTAGTGGGCACTTATTATTTTATCATGATTGCTTTGGTGACAGAACCCATCAAAGTCAATTTCCTATCCACATTTGTCTGCAGGGCAATTATCCTTCTTTTACCCACATTTTGCTTCCTTTGTCAGACCCTATTCCTTACTATGACCATTTTACATCCCAAACGTTTGGGTCCCCATATAGGGTTTGGGGTGTGGGGTCAAGTTCTGGGGTAAAATTGTGGTACCGAACCAAACTTTTAACTACAATGTGGCCTGACCAGGCGAACACGAACATCCACGGATCTGTTCATCCATACTTTTAACTTGTTCTCAACATCCAAGTTTATGGAGTAGGATTATGGAGTGAAGTTGCCCTATACTCAGCTGTTAGTGTCTGTTTATTACAGCCAGGACCAGCATCTACTTATCGCGAGTGAAGCAAAGCACCGCATGTGATTGCTAATTTGTTAAATTGTGCTGTGAAGCTCTAACAGAGGCATTAAAAGTGCACCAGCAAGGGCATAAATCATTCTGTGCACAAATCTATGTCATATTTACGGCTTGGCGATCATAGCCAGGGGTCAGTTGAAGACCCCTGTGCTCCTCATTATAGAGGTATCCTATGGCCTATGGCCACGCTTCAAAGGTAGACCATGGTTGGTCAATACAATACTATAACAAATGCTGTAACAAGCAATCAAAATATCATATCTATTTTAAAGTAACAATGAAGCAATAAAAATGTTGTCTTGCTTTGCAAAAAAAAAGCTGTCACACAGCTCCATTGACTGAAAAATAAAAATATTATGGGTCTTATTACATAGCCACACAACCCCCCTATTTTTTTCAAATTTCTGATTTTTTTCACCACTAAAATAATAAAAAAAAACCCTGAACATATATGGAATCACTGCAATCATACTGATGAAGAGAATCATCTTGCTAGGTGATTTTTCGCAGACACTGTACTTTCTAAAAGGAGTTCTCAAAAAACAATGTCAGAACTACATTTTTTCACAATTTCTCCCCTTTTGAAATGTTTTTCCTGCTTTTTAGCATTCTCAGTGGTAAATTGAATAACGCAATTAAAAGTACAATTCGTCCCACAAAAACTTGTCCCACAAACAACAAGCTCTCATAAGTCTATTTTGACAGAAAAGTAAAAAAGTTAAGGCCCTGGGAGGGAGATGAGGAACAAAACAAAATGAAAACATGGAAATTAGCTGCATTGTCAATGGGTTACATTCTTAGACTTTTTTTTTATCTAAAACATTATACAACTTCTCCCAAATTTAACAGTTAGCAAGGTGTTTGTTCATTAAGTTAGACGTTCTAAATGATGAAGCTTTAGGTTATAAGACAAAAAGGGTAAAAGAGCGATGCCCCCTTGGTTTCCTATAGCATTTGTCTGTTTCATAGAGTTTTAATTTTATTTTGTGCAATATTTTTTGAGGTGAACAAATGTTTTGATGAGAACTCAAGATGCCAAATGCACAGTGATTTTACCCGTTCGGGCCAGGAAGCAGTTCAGCAAGTGGACATGAGTGATGAACAGCATTTCCCTTTTGTGATATTTCAGAATTCTGTATGTTTTAGTTATTTTTTTCAGCAGGGCAGAATGACTTGCTAAATATATATTTTTTTTCATTCAGTTGTACACAGATCAAGATAAAGGAGAACGTAATTTAAAGTATATTTTATCTGGAGATGGAGCCGGTAGTGTTTTTATTATAGATGAAAATACTGGAGATATCAAAGCTGCAAAGAGATTGGATAGAGAAGAAAAGTCAACTTATGTTCTTCGAGCCAAAGCAATAGACAAAAGAACAGGAAGACAAGTTGAACCAGAATCTGAGTTTATAATTAAGATTCATGATATCAATGATAATGAACCAAAGTTTAACCAAGATGTTTATACTGCAACAGTCCCTGAAATGTCAGAAGTTGGTAAGTAAAATTAACATCTTATTTATCACTCATTCCTATTTTAAAAATATACTTGGCACCCAATCAGAAAGGCAAATAATAAGTAATGATCATTACTGGGAACACTCATTTGCTATGTGAACACTCTTGATATGCTGGGTAAAATGATTTTTAAGATGGCCTTTGTAAACAGGAGATGTTCTGCCAATAACCTTATACTTCTAGGAGTTTGCATGTTCTCCCCATGTTTAAGTGAGTTTTTCCAGGTATTCCCTTTTAGTACCACACTCCAAGAACACACTGAAAGAAATTTAGATTATGAGCCCCAAAGAAAATTATGTCTGTAAAGTAATATTTATAATCGCTATACTCGTAACGAGTACTTTGTAATACTCGTGTATTCGTTCCGAATAGCGAGTACAATGCAAGTCAATGGAACATTTTCTGCTGGACCCAACAAAGAGGTCTGGGGGTCTGAGGAAAAGGCTGAAATAGATGGGAAAGTGATGACACTGAATGGGGAGAGCCTGGAGAAGATGCCTGCGTGCATTTCTGACTCACATATGGTTTCTGGGAATGAGGATGCCACAGTATTACGCCACTTTTACAGATGCACAAGAACACCTACCAAACCAAACCTAACTTGCATTTTACAGGCCAAAAAGGTTAACCGTTTTTGCTGCATAATCGCTTGTACATAAGGCTAAATAAAAAAAATATATATATATATATATATATATTCTTTTTAGCAATTGTTCACATGTAGTGTTTTGGCTTTTTTTTACTTTTACAATTGGGAGGGCTCTGACATCCATTTTGTAGATCCCTCTATCATACATAATTTCTAGTTACCTATTCCCCAGGACTTTACAAGGCCAGCTATTATGTGCCCATTGGTATGTTGATCTTTGACAAGTGGTCCTGTAACATATGTTTTAGAAGGACTGCTGTTACTTATACATTTGGGCAGTCCCTCTCTCATTGAGACTCAGATAGTCAAATACATATTCCATAGCAGTTTACAATGTGCTCATTGTGGCAGTGGGCTTTGACTTCCTCCTCCTTCTCCTCCATATCATTTTGTGACCCTCAATTCAAGTTTTCAGAGAGCCTGCAGGTGTCAGGAAACCTGAGTTTGAGCACTCAGAGGTGGCCCAGTAACATATGTTTGGAAGGACTGTTCCTACTAATACATTTGGGCGGTCTCTCCCTCATTGAGACTGACATACTGAATACATATTCCATAGCAGTTTACAATGTGCTCATTGTAGCATTAAGCTTTACCCTCCTCCTCCATGTCATTTTGTGGCCCTCAATTCAAGTTTTCAGATGGTAATTAGTAGTTCATCAAAAATCATTGTAAATTGCTATTGAATATGTATTCGCTGTCTAAGACACAATGTGGGACAACCCAATGATAGTTTTTTGCCAGCTGTGGTGACTGACAGTAGATTTCTAGCAAATATGTATCATATTTGTCTATGTGTCTCAGTCAAAATGTGGGACAACCCATGACAAGGGTTTCTAATGACAAATATTAGTTTGGTGGGCCCATTTCTCCCTCTGTAAGAGTCTTACTCATTTCAAAATAAATTAAGTGACGTTTTTGGCCATGTTAGGTTTGAAAAACTACATATTTGCTCACTGAGTAATTTTGAAAAATGTACCCTTGACAAAAAAACATCAAAAACAGCACCAAAAAAATGCTTCTGTTTCTACTAAAGATTTTTTTTACCATAAAAGTCTTTGCTATGAAACTCTGTGTGAAGATACACTATCATCATGAAAAATGTTGTTAAGCTCACCAATACTACTTAATATATGTAGCATAATTAATCAAGCAGAGTGCTTCACCATTGGCTAATGTTTAAACATTTGCATTTATTTTCCCATATCCTTCATAAATTTTTCTTTAGACAACTGCAGAAAGATTAATTCGGCAACTGCCCCAAAACAAAATGAAGTATTACACAGTGCAGGCACCCATTGTCATATTGATCTATGAGGCATATCCTATTATGTCAATGCATTAAATTTTGCTGAAAAAATGCCTAATGTAATTGCTTGGAGAAAATATGGATCATAAATTAATACAGAAGAAATAAATTGAACATTTCAATAGAACTAGAGATGTTGTTTAGCTGATAAACGGGCTATTTTGTTATTTGTCATATGAACAGTTTACTGTTGTCTTCAACAATTAACTTTTCCTTCAGCAATCTTTGGTAAAGTAACAGTGGCAGCTATAAATTACTTTTGTAATTGTCTATATGTGCTGTATATCTGAAGGTTTTGAAGTTGACAAGAAAGGTTGTAAAAGCATCTGTGAAATACGTGACAATATTCTGAGTTAAATTATGACTTATATTACCTATAAAAGACAACAATAAAGCTGCCCACCTAAAAGTAGTGAAATAAAATACTTCTATGCAGATATATTTTTTATTAGAGTTTTATATATTTATTTTATAACCAGTGTTTACCTTAAATTCATTTTTTGCAAGAAAGTGAGCCCAATACATCCATATAAAGCTCAATGCAAAATGAAAATTGCTGCAAAAGACAATAAACTTGTGACAAAATTACAAAAGGTAAACAACTTTACAACTTTTGAAAATATATAGTGTCTTTGAATAGTCTCTTGGTGTACAAGGGTTACTACATCATTCTTAGGTTTTTACTGTTCCTAAATATCAGAGTAGCTTCAGGAGAGTAAATTTCCAGACCAAGTACTGTCCTTGAAAAACAGATTGCATATGGATAGCTGTCAGACCAATGTTATTCAATAAGTGATTTTTTTTTTACGAACCAAATCTGCACTTGAAAAAAAATGCAGCATGCATTTGTTTCTCTGTCTGATGGGATTCACGCATTCAAGTCTATTGGTGCACTAAAAAATGAATTTTATATAGAGTCACTGTATAGCATCTATTTTTTACAGATAGATTACAATTCTTTAACTTAGGCCGGAGTCACACTTGTAAGTGACTCATGTGAGTCTCGCATTGCATCACTTGGCATGGCTATGCACTCTCCTGACAAGAACGGGTCGGCTGCATGTATTTCTATGCGTAACACCCCGGGGCCTAGGGGGTTAATCCGAATCGTCGCCGGGCCGGGGATGCAGAACCTCTGCACCGTCACGGAGTTGCCTGGTCCGGTTTCGTGACCCCGAGATGTACAGGAGGGGAAGGATGGCGGTGTATGGGAGGAAGGATGGAGGATTGGGGTGGTAGTGATGGTGAGGAAAGTCTTTTTAGATCGTGACGTCACTTGTGGTCCGTGGCCAGGGATGGGCCGCCACTACGGGTGCTGCTCTCCAGGGCTGATAGTAATGGTCGCAGCCGAGATGTTGTCGCTTCCCACAGGCGGAGTGGGGTTACCCCGGGGAGGATGATGGAGAACGGACGGGGGTGGTGGTAGTCCCGTTGGTGCCGTAGCACTGGGTGACAGTGACGGCAAATGAGAGGCAGGGACAGGGGCTGCAGTTCTAGGTCTTTTACTCACAAGTAGTTCAGGCACTGCCCCAGAGTACCGATCTCTGCCACGATAGGCTCCAGTTGATCCCGGATAGTCGACTGTCGCTATTAGTACCCGTGAAAGTCTTTCTAGTGAAGTGTCCCTTGGTTGCTATCCAGAACCCAGGCTGATCCTCCAGCTCAAAGCCATGGGCCCAAGTACTCCCATTATCTGTGTCAGATGTTATCCCAAGCTGTGCCCGGGAAAGTTTGCTCTAGTGAGATGGTAGTGCCTATTTCTTACACCAAGTGGTTCCAGCCCCCAGTGGTTGTCCTAACGACTGGGTAAGTCCCATGCTTTGTGATGGATAACTACCCTGTCAGCCCTAGTCCACCCACCTGTGGGATGTACCTTATTGATTTGTGTGTGTGGTTTGGCGTAGGTACCAACAGTTAATCCCCTCTTAACTCAAGATAGATATTACCCCATAGAAGCCCAGGGGCACCACATATGCAGCTGGGATGATTGTGTCCGGAGTGTGTCTGGCTGTGTCGGGTGATGCGATGCGAGACTCGCTTGAGTTATACATAAGTCACTCGTAAGTGTGACTCCGGCCTGAGCAAAACTCTTTTTAGTCTTGATTCCACAGGAAGAAAAATAATTCACATTTTCTGGATGAAAGATGATTTCTTTAGATGCTCGTGCAAACTCAACGTGGGTCTGCTTTGAGACATTAACATAAAAGGTATTTTTCTGTCATATTCTGAATGAAAAAAGTCATGTCATGTTCATTTTTCAAATAATATTGTATATGTATACACTATGAAAAGCAATTATTTATAAAAACCCTCTTCACTAGAGATGAGCTAACCGGTCCCGGTTCGGCTCGAGGCCGGTTCGCCGAACGGGGGTCCCGTTCGAGTTCGGCTCGTCGAACGTTCGACGAACCGAACTCGAACGTATAGGCTATAATGGGAGGCAATCACAAACACATAAAAATGCATTATAAATGTACACAAACAGTTAATAAACATTGCCATAACACTTACCGGTCCTCGCGATCCCTTCTGCACTCTGTCTCCTGCCGCTTTTCCATCCGATGATCGCTGAATCCTCCCGGTGACCTGCACTGCCAGCAGAGATGCAGGACCTATCGTGACGTCAAAATAGCCATGTGACCAGTCACGTGGCTATTATCTCATTGGCTACAGACTAGTCACATGACTATGGCACGTCATGTAGGACCTGCGAGTGCATCTCTCCGGTACACGGTGCACATATGTGTATCGCCGTGTACCGGCGACATGCTCTAGCACACGGTCGACTCCCCGTTCCGTTAGGGACCGGCTGACACAGCCGGTCATTAACGGAGATCACCGTTGCCATAGCAACGCAGTTAGCGGTGACGTCACCGCTAACCGCGGCTCCGAGAGCACCGTTGCTATGGTAACACGTCTGTCAGCGTTACCGCTGTTACCGCTGACAGCCAGCAGTGATCACTCACGGAGTGAAGGCTGCACGCTGCTTCCCGATTGTAGTGATGATTGTAGTGAGGATGGAGGTTCCCCAGCCCCAAGTGATGAGCTGGTGAATCTCATCCTTCCTCACTACAATCGTCACTACTACTACACTAGTGAGGATTGTAGTGAGGATGGAGGTTCCCCAGCCCCAAGTGATGAGCTGGTGAATCTCATCCTTCCTCACTACAATCGTCACTACACTAGTGAGGATTGTAGTGAGGATGGAGGTTCCCCAGCCCCAAGTGATGGGCTGGTGAATCTCATCCTCACTACAATCGTCACTACTACTACACTAGAAAGAAAGAAGACAGAAGAGCAGGATCGTGGAGGGCTGACAGGGGGTAATAAAGATGGAGTCTCTAATGTGTCTGTGTATTTATTTCTATTAAAGTATTTTTTCTCTGTGTGGTGTTTTTTTTTAACCCTTTATTGGAGATTCTTAATGGCCGGGTCAAACGTGCCTGACATTAAGAATCTCTGGCTTAATACTGGCTAGTAAAACAAAGCCAGTATTAACTCATGATTACCCAACAAGCCACCCGGCTCCAGGGCTGTTGGAAGAGTTGGATACAGCACCAGATGATGGCGCTTCTATGAGAGCGCCATTTTCTGGGACGGCTGCGGACTGAAATCCGCAGCAGAGGCGCCCAGAAACCTCGGGCTAACCTGTGCTGCGGATTCCAATCCCCAGCTGCCTAGTTGTACCCGGCTGGACACAAAAATGGGGCGAAGCCCACGTCATTTGTTTTTTAATTTTTTCATGAAATAAGTGAAATAATTAAAAAAAAACGGGCTTCCCTATATTTTTGGTTCCCAGCCGGGTACAAATAGGCAACTGGGGGTTGGAGGCAGCCCGTGGCTGCCTGCTGTACCTGGCTAGCATACAAAAATATGGCGAAGCTCACGTCCTTTTTTTTCTAGTTTTTTGGCAAAAAAAATAAAAAATGCTTCCCTGGATTTTCCATTGCCAGTGAAGGTAACACCAAGCAGTGGGGATTAGCAGCCAGTAGCTGCTTGGATTACCCTTCGCTAGCAATACAAAAAATGCAGCGGGAGCCCATATATATTTTTTTTAATTATTTATTTAAATAACTAAAAATAAAATGGGCTTCCCTGTATTTTGATTGCTGGACATCACAGTGCTGTAAAAATAAATCTTTAAAAAAAATGACGTAGCGCTCCGCGGTATTTTTGATTCTCAGCGCAGATAAAGCAGACAGCTATGGGTTGCCACCCCCATCTGCCTGCCGTTACCTTGGTTGGCAATCAAAATACATGGAAGCCCATTAATTTTTTCTATTTAAAAAATAGTTAAAAAAAAAAATGACGTTGGGTCCCCCCATTTTTGATAGCCAGCTAGGGTAAAGCAGACGGCTGTAGCCTGAAAACCACAGCTGGCAGCTTTACCGTGGTTGGGGATCCAATGTGGAGGTCCCCTCAGGCTCTTTTTTATAATTATTTTATAAATATTAATAATTACACAATAAAAGTAGGGTCCCCCCCAAATTGGATCACCAGCCAAGGTAAAGCGGACAGCTGTGGTCTGGTATTCTCAGGGTGGAAAGGTCCTTAGTTATTGGGCCTTCACAGCCTAAAAATAGCAGGCCGCAGGCACCCCAGACGTGGCGCATCCACTAGATGCGCCAATCCTGGCGCTTCACCCCAGCTCATCCCGTGCCCTGGTGCAGTGGCAAACGGGGTAATAAATCGGGTTGATACTAGCTGTAAAGTCACCTGAGATCAAGCCCAGCAGTTTGTGATGTCATGGCATCTGTTAGATACCCAACATCATAAACTGTCAGTACTAACAAAAACAAAAAATCGACTAAAGAAATTTATTTGAAAAAACAGTCCCCAAAACATTTCCTCTTTCACCAATTTATTGTAAGAAAAAAAATAAAGGGGTCCCACGACGACTCTGGACCATCTAGAATATGTGGGGGAGACACTCAGGGAACGTATCCCCCATTTTCTAGGAGTGCGGACCCTTCATGTGAGGAGTGTGGGTGCAATGAATCTGCACTCACTCTCCCCGGGTCCACAGCAGCAGAGTCCATGTCGTAATGGTTGCTACCAAAGCTGCAATGCCCTGCTCATGAGGTAAGGGCATGCCTAATCAGGAGAACTACTGTAGAGGAAGCTCTGCTCACTGGTATATAGGTGCTCAGAGGTAATAATAGATAAAATTAGTGAGTAACCTCGGCACTCTAAATCTCCCAGACTAAGTCAGTAAGTCACAACGGATAGTAATGCAAAATCACTCTTTATTGGTCCGTATTAAGAAAAAAAATTTTTTCATAAGCATATATGTTTTTGTCCAAAACAAGTTACAAATGACGTTTCTGCCTCAGCCTTCGTCAGATTGGACTTATCTGCATGTAATCATGAAAAATGACAATAATCAGTATCACATAAGAGTGAGAGAACAATAACATAAACTAGAACAATGTAGAGGTACAATTGGGATGCAGCAAAAAAATTGCAACACAGCAAGAAATGAAACACATGATACAAATGTCATAATACAGTACAAGGACAATATAGTAATGACAAATATGGGGTCAGAGTAGACTTAGACAGCTCTGGTACGAAAGAGATGTCACTCATAAAGTAACATGTGCAGTAGGTGTAGAGCTACAGTAAGCATGGCAGAGCTAATGGGTAGAACGACCAGAGAAAAAAAATGGAGAAAAAGTGGAGCAAAAGTGGAGAAAAATATGGAAAAAAAGTGGAGAAAAAGTGGAGAAAAAGTGGAGAAAAAGTGGAGAAAAAGTGGAGAAAAAGTGGAGCAAAAGTGGAGAAAAAGTGGAGAAAAAGTGGAGAAAAAAAATGGAGAAAAAGTGGAGCAAAAGTGGAGAAAAAGTGGAGAAAAAAATGGAAAAAAAGTGGAGAAAAAGTGGAGAAAAAGTGGAGCACCCTTTGGTGCCTTTCATGTGGCACTAAGGGGTGCTTAGCTTTGTATTTAGCCAAAAAAATGAAAAAAAAAATGACGTAGGGTTCCCCCTAGTTTTGTAGCCAGCTAGGGTAAAGCAGACGGCTGCAGCCTGCAGACCACAGCTGGCAACCTCACCTTGGCTGGTAATCCAAAACTGAGGGCACCCCACGCTGTTATTTTAAATTAAATAAATAATTAAAAAAAAACACGTAGGGGTCCCCCAAAACTGGATCACCAGCCAAGGTAAAGCAGACAGCTGGGGCCTGATATTCTCAGACTAGGGAGGTCCATGGTTATTGGACTCTCCCCAGCCTAAAAATAACAGGCCGCAGCCGCCCCAGAAGTGGCGCATCCATTAGATGCACCAATCCTGGTGCTTCGCCCCAGCTCATCCCGCGCCCTGGTGCGGTGGCAAACGGGGTAATATATGGGGTTAATACCAGATGTGTAATGTCACCTGGCATCAAGCCCTGGGGTTGGTGAGGTCAGGCGTCTATCAGATACCCGACATCACCAACCCAGTCAGTAATAAAAAAAAAAATACACGACAAACACATTTTTATTTGAAAAAACACTCCCCAAAACATTCCCTCTTTAACCAATTTATTAGATTGAAAAACAAATCCAGGTCTGCTGTAATCCAAGGGGTTGCCATGACAATCCACACTGTCCCAGTCAATGAAGAGCAGGATGTTCCCCATTGGCTGGGAGAGCAATGCAGTGACCTGAGCTAACATCAATGGGTCAGCCCAGGTCACTGCAGGGGGGTGACAAGTGCTGCTGTCAGCTAGGTACATTACCTGCGCTGATCTCCAGCACTGCCGACAGCCCCACTGAGTTCAATGACCGGCGCCTTCCCCTCAAGTATCGCGAGAGGTCCGTGACTTCACCGCTAGTCAGTCTCGGGTCGGAAGCGAGAGAAGGTGATGTGACAAGCCGGCGGCGGCCATGGACCATGGAGGAAAGTGACAGCGCTGAGGTCGGGATGGCGGGACTTCATCACCGCAGGTAAGCCGAGCGGGGGGGGTTGTGTGTGTGTGTGTGTGTGTGTGTGTGTGTGTGTGTGTGTGTATGTATGTGTACATGCCGCAGGCAGGAGGGGGCGGGGCGAGCTGAGCGGGAAAGTGTGGACTTCCTGCACGTAACTAAGATAAACATCGGGTTACTAACCAAAGCGCTTTGCTTGGATACCCGATGTTTATCTTTGTTACCAGCTTGTGGCAGGCTGCCAGCGATGGCTCCTGCTCACTGTAGCTGTAAAAAGCCCTCCTTTTTGCTGCTAGAACCGTTCTCGAACGTATCTAGAACTATCGAGCTTTTGCAAAAAGCTCGAGTTCTAGTTCGATCTCGAACAGCCCCAAAAATCACTCGAGCTTAGAACTGGAGAACCTCGAACCGCGCTCAACTCTACTCTTCACCCCACGGAGCTTAATGGGACTCTGTCAACACAGAATAAGACAGTATTAAGTATTTGGTGAGTTTTTTACTTCAGTACTTCTAAGCCTAAACCAAGAGTGAACCAATCAGAGAAAACGTACGGGAAAATAGAAACACGTGCATCATTTCTGCCTTTCTTTCCCAGTCATGGTGTTGGTTTACAATAACTGAGGTAAGAAACTCAATAAATACTTAATGTTTGTATGTGGCCTTATTGTTCAAACCAAGCAGGCGCTCATGGTTTTATGAAGCCAAAGTTATTAATCAAAGAAGAGGATGGTGAATCTGAATGGCCCTTATTCCAAATTAATAAGAAAGCATCTCAATGCATTAATCAGCTGGAAGCTTCCCGGAAGCTTGTTTACAGGTGATATTTTACCCCCTATAGACTTAGCAAAATATTTCCCAATCTTCTCCTATATGTTGGAGGTGTCAGGAAGAGGTGGGTACTCTTCTCCATGTCTGGTGGTCCTGCACTCACATTCAAGATTATTGGTGCCAGATCCATGGGCTGATTCATTCCATTCTACATGCAGATCATCTGTGGGGTCTTGCCACAGCTCTCTTACCTCTGGATCTTGACAAAATCCTGATGGAGGACACTGGGATCATTTTACATGTACTTATGTGGTACCCCTGAGGCTTCAGGCACCACAGGGTACTACACTTCACTTAAGGTGCAGTATTCATCAGGGATGCAGAGGAGGTTGTTGCCGGTAACAACCACAACCACATTCAACCAACACATAACACGGGGGTTCTGTCACTGGGACTGGGCTAGGGTAGGTGCTGGAGTAGCCATCACAAGGTATGGGAACTCATGCCCACTAGTCAGGAACCCGGGATGTGAGCCACCCACAGTGGGAAGTTAGGAGCCATCCTACACACAATAGGCAATTAGCACCGGACAGTGTCTGTGTGAGATCACACTTAGGAGGAGCAGTCAGAAAATTAACAGTTAAGAGCCTGTGGTCAGAAGCTGGGGGCTCGACCTGGGTTCTTAGGAAAAGAAGGGGAATCCCAGGGTTCACGGGGAGTGCAGCAGGCCCCCATGACCCGTTCCATGGCCCAGGAGCTGGGGTGGAGGGAGACCATTGAAAAAGAACTAACAGAAGGGACCGTCGGTCCCGAGCTCCAAAGTATCCAGGATCGGCTGGAGCCCATCACAGCAGGGATCGGCACTTTCCAACAGCTGAATGTGTGAGCAGTGAGTAAAGAGACCTTGAACTGCACCGCTTGTGTCATCCCGTTACTGCCGGTGCCCATACCATCGCAACCCCAGCACTATCAGCGTCTGAGAAACTACCACCACCATCAACCTCCATGAGGCCTAGCTCTACCGGTGGAGAGCTACAACATCCATGCTCTATAGTCATCCGCCCCGGAAGAGAAAGCACCCACAGTGGCGGCTCCCCTCATAACCGCATACCACAGGTGGCGTCACGACCAACTACCCCATCATCCCCATCCCCAGCCTTTTATTGACACCCGGGGTCACAGAACCGGGCAAGGCCACCACGGCATCCCAGGAGAGCACCGCAGCCCGGTGACGAGTAATCCCCAACCCTGTGGGCTCGTCTCTTATGGTAGCCAGATGTGGAATTGCATCTAATTGTAAATCGTCAAAATTGTTTTCAATGCAGGAAATTATATGTAAAATCCACAACAATTGAATTATGGAACACTTGATTGCTAGAAGTAAAAGCAGTCTGACCAACTTTAAAGGGCGCTTTACATGCTGCGACATCGGTAGCGATATCTAGCGATGTTGCGAGTGATAGCATCCGCCCCCGTCGTTCGTGCGACATGTGGTGATCGCTGCCATAGCGAACAATATCGCTACGGCAGCGTCACACGCACATACCTGTTCAGTGACATCGCTGTTGCTGCCTAACAATCTCTCCTTCAAGGGGGAGGTACATTCGGTGTCACAGCGGCGTCACAAAATGGCCGCCCAATAGAAGAGGAAGGGAGGAGATGAGCGGCCGGAACATGCCGCCCACCTGCTTCCTTCCTTCTTTCCGATGGACGCAGGTAGAATGATGTTCGTCGTTCCTGTGGTGTCACACACAACGATGTGTGCTGCCGCAGGAACGACGAACAACCTGCGGAATGAAACACCAACGACATTATGATTTGGAAAGACGTGTCAACAATCAACGATTTAACGTTTTTGCGATCGTTGATCGTCGCTCCTAGCTGTCACACGCTGCGATGTCGCTAACGACGCCGGATGTGAGTCATAAACACCGTGTCCCCAACGATATATCGTTAGCGATGTCGCAGCATTTAAAGAACCCTTTAGTCTCAGTGGGCAAAGTGGTTTCAGTACTCCAACTACTCTTATGACTAATTTATGTTTTTTTCTTTTTTGTATCTGGATCGGTTGCTATATTCCATTGTGAGTTGTGTTAGAACTTGCTAAATTTTATTTAAGTTGTAAGGTAGTAGAAGAACGTAAGCAATTTGATTTGTATTCTTAGCATGGCACCTTTTCTTCTCTCTTTTAGCTGGTCCCAACTTTTCTGCTTTTCTGCTTCTTCTATCCTCTCTTCTCCATTCCTTATCTACTTTCCTCGCCCCCTCTGTTATGGATATGGTTGTTACTAATGATGTTTGAATTGTACTCTTTACAATAAAGAGTCAAGACAAAATCCGCTTCTTGCATTCGACATAGATACTATGTTATATCTTGTTATACTTTTTGGAAATCAATAAAGTTTACATTATAAAAAAACAGAGGATGGTGTGTTGATAGATGGAAAGCAAGAAGGTGGGAAGGTGTACTTAAATGATTAGCCCCACCATTATGAACAAGCGTCTATATTTGGTTTGAACAGTCATCCTTTTGCTGACAGAGTTCCCTTAAGGTCACATGCCCATGTACACTATTTGGGGAGCTTTTTACCTAAATATTTGTAAGCCAACACCAAGAGTTGGCGAATGATACAGAAGTGATGCATGTTTTTCTATTATACTTTTCCACTGACTGTTCCTCTCCAGGTTTCGGCTACAAATACTGAAGTAAAAAACTTACCAAATACTTAACATGTGCACATGGCACAATGCAACCATGGATAGATTTCTGATTTCTTGTCTCCTCCTAGTTCTGAGATAATTGAAGCAATGTGCTATCATATAATCTCTTGCTCATGGCCTGTTCAAGTAAAGACTTTTACTACAATTCAAGGAAGAAAATGAGTACAATTAATCTAAAATTCTTTAGAAGACTATTAGTCACGTAACCACAGAATAATAACAAAAATAACAAACTACCTTTTAGGGAAGGCAACAGTCACACTAAGGGGTCCTTTGCACACTACGACATCGCAGCTGCGATGTCGGTTGGGTCAAATCGAAAGTGACGCACATCCAACCTCGCTGTCGATATCGCAGTGTGTAAATCCTTTTTGATATGATTAACAAGCGCAAAAACATTGTAATCGTATCATCGATGTAGTGTCCAACATTTTCATAATTTCGCTGCAGTGACGGTACGATGTTGTTCCTCATTCCTGCGGCAGCACACATTGCTGTGTGAGAAGTTGCAGGAGCGAGGAACATCAGCTTACCTGCGTCATCACAGCTCACGCCGGATATGCAGAAGAAAGGAGGTGGGCGGGATGTTTACGTCCCACTCATCTCCGCCCCTCTGCTTCTATTGGCCGCCTGCCGTGTGACGTCGCTGTGATGCCGCACGACCCGCCCCTTAGGAAGGAGGTGGGTTGCCGGCCAGAGCGACATCGCAAGGCAGGTAAGTCCATGTGAAGCTGCCGTAGCGATAATGTTAGCTACGGCAGCTATCACAAGATATCGCTGCTGTGACGGGGGCGGGGAATATCGCGATTGGCATCTCAGGCATTGGCTTGCAAAGTCGTAGTGTGCAAAGTACCCCTAAGTTTAGTCCAGAGGAGAATTTCAATTTTAGCTGTCGCAACTAGTGATGAGCGAGTACCAAAAAGCTCGGGTGCTCGAGGTTTGGGCCGAGCATCCCAAGATACTCGTGTACTCGGCCCGAGCACCGAGCCCAATGTTATCCTATGGGAGACCCGAGTATTTTTCTGAAATGACCCCCGGCAGCATGTAGAAACCCTAAAAATGTCACAAAAGTCTCAGAAGAGTGCTCAAATGACATGGCAACAGCATGGGGAAGACCCCTTGAAGCATTTATCACTCAAAAGTCACAGCTGTGAACAATTTTTTCCCAGTTTTACGCCATTTTTATGGACTCACCAGAAAACCTTCCAAAATGACACCAAAATGAATTTTCATGGCGGAAATGTTAAGGGCAGATACCCAATAGTGAGATAGAGCTGGTGTATGTTACTTTTTGAGATTACTACATGAAAGATTTTACGTAAAAACATTGTGTGGCACTCCGATGTCCAAAACGCACGTTTTGTGCTTTTTACTAGCAATGTCGGTCATTTTTTTTTTCATTCTATCTCCAGTCGGTCGGTCTCGCTCTGTCGGTCTCTCTCTGTCTTTTCTGTCCTCCTCTCACAGTCTGTCAGTCATTCTCCCCCCTCTCTCTTACTTACCGTTCCCCGATCACTGCCGCGGCGCTGCACAGCTGTTCACAAAACTCCAGCGGCTTTTCCTCTTTTGAAAAAGCCGGCCGCTCATTAAACAATCTCGTATTCCCTGCTTTCCTGCTTTTCGGTGCCTATGAATGGTTGCAGTGAGACACGCCCCCACGCTTAGTGACAGGTGTCTCACTGCACCCAATCACAGCAGCCGGTGGGCGTGTCTATACTGTGCAGTGAAATAAATAATTAAATAATTAAAAAAAACGGCGTACAGTCCCCCCAATTTTAATACCAGCCAGATAAAGCCATACGGCTGAAGGCTGTATTCTCAGGATGAGGAGCTCCATGTTATGGGGAGCCCCCCAGCCTAACAATATCAGTCAGCAGCCACCCAGAATTGCTGCATACATTAGATGCGACAGTTCTGGGACAGTACCCGGCTCTTCCCGATTTACCCTAGTGTGTAGGCAAATCAGGGTAATAAGGAGTTAATGGCAGCCCATAGCTGCCAATAAGTCCTAGATTAATCATGTCAGGCGTCTCCCCGAGATTCCTTCCATGATTAATCTGTAAATTACAGTTAAAAAACACACACACAAAAAATCCTTTATTAGAAATAAAAAACACTAACAAAGTCCCTCATCACCAATTTATTAACCCCGACAAACCCTCCATGTCCGGCGTAATCCACAGTCCTCCAGCGTCACGTCCAGCTCTGCTGCATGCAGGTGACAGGAGCTGCAGAATACACAGCCGCTCCTGTCAGCTTCACACAGCAACTGAAGACAGCCGCGCGATCAGCTGAGCTGTCACTGAGGTTACCTGGATCCAGCGGTGGATGCAGCGGTGGCCGCGGGTAACCTCAGTGACAGCTCAGCTGATCGCGCTACTCACCGCCGCTCCAGTCAGCTCCGCGCAGCAACTGAGGTGAGTATAGCGATCAGCTGAGCTGTCACTGAGGTTAATCGTGGCCACCGCTGGATCCAGCGGTGGCTGTGAGTTACCTGACTGACAGCAGCTGATCGCGCTACTCACCTCAGTTGCTGTGTGAAGCTGACAGGAGCGGCGGTGTATTCTGCAGCTCCTGTCACCTGCATGCAGCAGAGCTGGACGCTATGCTGGAGGTCCGTGGATTACGCCGGACATGGAGGGCTTTGTCGGGGTTAATAAATTGGTGATGAGGGACTTTGTTAGTGTTTTTTATTTCTAATAAAGGATTTTTCGGGTGTGTGTGTTTTTTAACTGTAATTTACAGATTAATCATGGAAGGTTTCTCGGGGAGACGCCTGACATGATTAATCTAGGATTTAGTGGCAGCTATGGGCTGCCATTAACGCCTTATTACGATGATTTGCCAACGCACTAGGGTAAATCGGGAAGAGCCGAGTACAGTCCCAGAACTGTCGCATATAATGTATGCGGCAATTCTGGGCGGCTGCTGACTGATATTGTTAGGCTGGGGGGCTCCCCATAACGTGGGGCTCCCCATCCTGAGAATACCAGCCTTCAGCTGTATGGCTTTAGCTGGCTGGTATTAAAATTGGGGGGACCGCACGCCGTTTTTTTAAATTTATTTATTTATTTATTTTACTGCACAGTATAGACACGCCCACCGGCTGCTGTGATTGGGTGCAGTGAGACACCTGTCACTCAGCATGGGAGCGTGTCTCACTGCAACCAATCATAGGCGCCTGTGGGCGGGGAAAGCAGGGAATATGAGATGGCTGTGTGCAGAGCACAGCGCGCCCGCCGGTATAAAGGCTCGGTCACGCTGTGCAGGCCGGCCTATCACTGCAATTCCACAACTAACAGGGCTGTGGCATTGCAGTGGTCTGCCAGCCAATCCCTGCATGAGGGCTGGCTCTCAAAAGAGCGCCAACATGCAGGGATGAAGACCACGAGTACAGCACAAGTATCGCGAAATTACTCGATACCCGCCGAGTAGCCCGAGTACAGTGATACTCGTGCGAGTACCGAGTAGTGACAAGCATACTCGCTCATCACTAGTCGTAACTTTTTTTCTTTAGCAATTGCTTACGCAGCAATAAAATCAAAAAATAAACTTTACTAAAATGCAGCTATTGAATCAGAAAATATTAACCCCTTCTCGTCATTTACTATAGATGGGCGGCGCATATTAGAAGCGGGTGTATGGACTAAGATGAGGTTGCCTCAAACCCAAGAGGTAACGGCTGTGTGTTAGGCCTGTTTCAGACGTCAGCGATTCTGGTACTTTTGTGCTTTTTTATACGTACCAGAATCACTGACATACGCAGACCCATTATAAACAATGAGTCTGCGCACACATCAGTGATTTTTCACTGACCGTGTCTCCGTGCGGCGTACATGTGTGTCTGTGATTGCCGCACCGAGACATGTCCATTTTTTTCTGGCAGAACTGATGTCCCACGGACCACGCAGTGGTGTGATCCATGAAATACATGACAGAGAAACAAGGACATTTAAAATAATTAACATTTTCAACTCTTTTTGCCAAGACATGCCATGCTTTTTAAATATTTTTCTAAAAGAAAATTCTTGCAATTGTCTTTTTGGGAGCATTGAGTCAACGGTGTACTTTTTAAAGTCCCAGCCATTATTGGCATTCTTAACCAGGTTAGATTTTTCATATCTGACATGTCTTTTTTTCATGGGGTTATTATTTTGGAGTGCTAGTACATATCACAGGGATTTTGAGATTTCATTTGTCATGACACTATTAGCGTTGTGTCAGTTACATTTTTCCACTAAAATGATTTAGCCACAAACTTTTTGCTAGATGTATTAGTGGAAAATTAACCCTGCATTTTGTAAAGCAATTTACCTTAAAAGTGATAACACCCCATATTTGGTCAGAAACTACTGTTTGGGCGCATGACATGGCTAGAAAAGAAAGAATGCTATTTGATTTTAGACTGGTATAGATTGGGGGTGTAATGTAAAATTTACAGAGCACCTGAGGTGCAAAAACATAAAAAAAAAATAAGTTACCCATTTTAGAATCTACATTCATCAAGGAATTCATCTATCGGTATAATGAAAATTTTGATCACCCAGATGCTTCACAGAATTTTGTAACTTGAAAAATTATATTTCTAACTCTAAAACTTTGCTTTAGCCTAACATTTTAAAATGGAAACCACATTATTATTTTTTTACACAATTTCTTCCTAATATGGCATTAACCCATACATAGTTGTAAATCAATTTTTCAGTACCTGGAGCTTGAAAGGGAAAGAGCGCTAATTGGCTTCTGAATGCAGATTTTGTTGGAAAAAGTTTTAATTCCATTGTGCCAGACCAACCCAAACCCCAAAAATTATTTTGAAAAGAACATTCTTCTAGGAATTTCTCTATAGATGTAGTAATTATTTTGAACCCAATTTTCTTGAAATAAGCATGCAGTCATTTTTGCAGCGTAAGAATCAAAAATATTCTATTGTGCCCAGCTTTTGCAACTGGAGACATGTTACCTGTAAAATGTTTAGTAGGATCTCCCTGCTACAGTTAGGCAATATTGTATATATGGATGCTCACCTTGTGGTATAATTGATAAGACAACTTTATTACTTGAGGTAGTGTCAGTACAATTAAATTGATGCAAAATTTAGGTTTTTAGTTTGAATACAATATCACAATAAAAAAAACGAAAATATTTTGTTTTTACCCTTTCACCAACTAGCAATTTTCTGTTTTCATTCATTTTTCCTCCCTTTTTTCCAGGAATCAAAACTTTTTTATTTTTCCCTCAACATAGGTTTATAATGTCGATTTACTTTTGAATAAAAACATTACATTTAACATATAGTGTACTGGAAAACAAGAAAACATTCCAAGTATGGTGAAATTGCAAAAAAGTGCAATTCCATGATAACTTTCGGGGTTTATTACAATGTTCACATTATGGTAAAATTGAACTGGCAGTGTTATTCTCCAGTTCAGTATGAATAGATTGATACCAAACGCATAATTTTCTATCAATGTAAATAGTGAAAAATTATGAAGTTTGTAAAAAAAACAGCTTTTGGCGCCTTTTCCTAAGACTCGTAACATTTTCATTTTTTAGGGATTTGGGGCTATGGGATAGCTTATTTTGTGCACCTTAAGATGGCATTTTACTGATACCATTTTTGTGTATATACAATGTATTTAGCATCTCTTATTGCAAGTTATTTAATGTTGTAGCAGCTATAAAACATAATTCTGCCATTTTTTATTTTTTTTTACTGGTTGGATTAATTTATTTAATATTTTGATAGATTGGACATTTTTGAAAGCAGCAATACCAAATATGTGTAATTTTTTTATTTAATTTTTTATTTTAAATGTGGCAAAAGGGGGTGATTTGAATTTTTGCTGTTTTTTCTGTTTTTAAAACTTTTTTCTGACTTTTTACTGTATTTACTAGTCCACGTAGGTGACCTGAAGCTGCGATCAACTTATTTCCTGCGCTGTACAGAGCAATGCTTCTATAAATGTCTAATCACATTTGGCATTCACAGAAAGATTGTCATGACAGACACAGGGATCGTCAGATGTTCTCTGGTGGTCATGACAATCCATTGGTACCTTGCAGTAATGTCCTGGGGCCACTGATGGGACCAGGGAATGATGCGCTCCACTCTGGCAAGTGTTAGACATTGTTTTCAAGGAATTATAGCTGTAGTTAACTAGTTACCAGTTGTGGGCAGGGCTTTGATCCCCCCGTGACTGTTAAAGCAACATCTCTAATAAGATCAGCCAACATGTGCAGGGAAAGATGCGAGTTCTAGTCCGCATCAAAGCAAGGGACTTGACCTAGGACATATCAGTACACCAAAGGTTGTAAAGGAGTTAAGTGGTCATATACTACTAGCTATAACAATTTATTTTTTTTACTGCCATAGCTAAAGAATATACAAGTGCATCTCAATAAATTAGAATATCATCAAAAAGTTAATTTATTTCAGTAATTCAATACAAAAAGGGAAACCCATATATTATATAGAGTCATTACACACAGAGTGATCTATTTTAAGTGTGTATTTCTGTTAATGTTGATGATTATGGCTTACAGCCTTTTGTATTGAATAACTGAACTAAATTAACTTTTTGATAATATTCTAATTTAATGAAAAGCACTTGTAAAGGCTTTTTTATTTCTATGAGGAAATTGTTTCTATTGGCACCAATTTGTGGAAAAAAATATATTTTGCTTGTTTTTTATTAAAAGGAACCTGTCACCAGGTTTTTCCTCTATAAGCTGCGGTCACCACCACTGGGCTCTTTTATATACAGCATTCTAACATGCTGTATATAAAAGCCCAGGCCACTGTGTAGAACATAAAAAACACTTTATAATACTCAGCTAAACCGTTGCTGAGGCTCAAATGGGTGTCTTCATCCTCCGGTGCTGGCGCCTGCTCTTTCAGCCATCTTCATCCTCCTTCTGAAGCCTGTGTGCATGATGTGTCTACATCATACACACTCGCCGGTCTCGCGCATGCGCACTACAATACTTTATCTGCCCTGCTCAGGACCTGAATGCCAGTGAGTGTGTATGATGTCGGACGCGTCATGTACAGCAGCTTCAGAAGATGGAGGACAAAGATGGCTGACAAAGGAGGCACCAACACCAGAGAACAGAAACCCCATATGAGCCACATCCACCGCAGCGACCGGTTTAGGTCGATAAGTATTATAAAGTGATTTTTACATTCTTCACAGCGGCCTGGGTATACAGCATGATAGAATGTTGTATATAAGATCCCACTGGTGAAGACCGCAGCTTATATGCTGAAAAACTGGTGGATTTTTTAGAGGCAGAAGATCGGGGGGGTTTTTTCACTGCTCTCCATTCACTAAAAGTGATAACTTTGTTTGGGTAAGTATAACTATAGTGGAACCAGATTTTTTTTCTACAACGTTATTATCGGAATTATATTTTTTTTAATCTCATTGACAAAGCCATATGAAGTCTATTTTTCCATGAAGTTAACTTTTTCAGTCATACATTTTTTGCATTACTTTTTTTATTGTTTTTTTTTTTCATTTTTTGTGTGTTAGCATGAAGAAAAAACATTTTTGGAATAGTAGGAAAGTTTTATTGCTAGGGTTACTCAGGACTTGAAGATGCCAACTATGTTTATAGATTTTTGATTTATATTTATAAATTAAACTTTTCTTACATTTTTAATTAATTAAGTTTTCATTCTTTATTTTCTCTTTACTTGTTTGCATATTTAATTTACTTTTATATCATATAACAATGGTTTGATACAGTACAAAACTTACTGTAATGTTGAAAATACCACCATTTATAGAGTATGCTACACTTCCGCTGGAAAAAAAAAAAACATGTCAAAACATGACTAAAAAAAGTAAAAAAAAAAAAAAAGTAGGAACACTGAAATGTGATTATTTTTTTCATGTTGTTTTCTTTATCAAATTCATCCAGAAATATTATAGATTTAACACTAATCTGATTTTCTCAAGAGGTTGACACCTTCAGTTCTACAGATTTCTGTTCTCAGCAATCACCTTGCTATCACCACCAGAGGTATAAAATACACTAATATCACCTGCATTATAAAGCTGAAGGCTAAGAACATATATTATAATGATAAACCATACATAATGAGCACAGCCCTCCTCTGCTCCTTTGCTAAACTGTGACCTGTGCATATGTCTCAGAGCAAGTAAACAAAATTCAGCTTCTCAAAATCAAATTTCTAAGCATCTTTTAAGAACTCACAGCAACCGTTCAAGCCAGATGGCTGCCCCTAGATATATGTAACAAAAGTATAAATAAAATAATATTACAAATTCTATTTTGCTGTTCTTTTCAAGGGAATAACTTATTTCACTGTTTTGTCATTCTTTCTTTTGTCTACCTAATTAGAGATGCATCTAGCATCTGTAAAACAATAAAAAATCTTACTTGCAGACAGGTTACATGAGAGTAATAAATAAAAAAACTACTTACTTTTATTCTAAAATGACTGAGATTCCAGCAAGGTTGAATTTCTGTGACAGTTATGTCTACGTAAGTTGTGTTATATGCCAGACCGGGGTGAAAATTATTAGATGCCATGTCTTAATGCAACTATTTGTACTTCATGTCTGACTTTTAATATCCATGCAATGGCAGTCAGGGTTTATGCCAACAGCTAGCCTTTTATTATGCTTTTAAAAAGGTGTGATATTGCACTCACTTAATGTGATGAGGTACTCACTTTTCTTGCTTCAGCGAGGTAGCACAGGAACACAAACCATATTAAAAGTTTAACCAACTTATACACATAAACGACTTCATCAGGATCACAATATGACATGGATTTACAGTCTGTTACATTTGCGGTAAGGCCACTCAGGTTCCACAGACCCCAATTAGTACTCACATCATGACCGTAACCTTCTCCAAAGGTATCTTTCCAGAGCATCACAGCCCTCCATACACTGACCCCTGACAGACAAAGTGAACCTTCTCTTCTCTCAGGGTGTCCCTACAGAGAGGCTCTAATACCTTTTACCATTGTTTCAGTCAGGACTCCCAAGTCATCTCTTCACACAGAGGATTTCTCCAAGAAGCTTCACACACAACCTTCTCATATTGACTGCAATGTGCCAAACAAACTGTCTCATCAAAACATATGAGACACACCCATGGGTGGAGATGTGGGTAGCCAGACCCACCCATCTCTCTAGGTATTCATATACCTGGCCCTTGAACTCCTTTACAAAGTGTGTGGCAGTACAGGTACTAGAGTAGACATTTCAAGTTTACATCCCAGAGGACAATGACCAACCACCTCTGGAATACATACTGGCCATTCATAATGTAGCCAGTCGCCATCTAACAAAGGGCAGATTGGGAGCTCTTTCCTCATTCTGTCAAAGTGGTTAGATGGTGAGGACACTTTGGCATCTAATGTGGGAAATTGCTAAGATTGCAGTAAACCTTAGCAAAGCAATTGCTATAGTAACCTGATTAACTATAATTTTGTTTTTAGTGCCAATCTAGTTTATTTTAAGTTATTTTTATTTATATCCCTTTTCAGATTAGATAAGCTAATGTAAACTATTTTTTGGCTGCACATGCTCATATCATGTCATAATATTAATTGACTAATGTTTTATTAAAGCTGTTTTCATTTCTTAAATGGGTAAAATTGCAAAGTGCATATAAAAACAAGAATATAGGAATTTTTAAGGTTACCAGCCACCACAGAAGTCTATCAGGGATGGCTGGTCTCTCAAATAAGGAGCACAGCACTTGCAATCTTCTTGCTATAGAGCTTGCAGTGGCTTGGATAGATTACTGCTAGTGATGAGTGAGCACTAACATGCTCAAGTGCTCGGTAGTTGTAATGAGCAATTAGATGCTCAGATGGGGGCAACTCGAGTACCCAAGTATAATGGAGATAAATAGGAAACTCAAGCTTTTTTTCAGAAGATTTCCCAGAAAAATGCTTAAGCCACATTGAATTCCATTGTACTCAGTACACAGGTCAAGCCTGTCCAAGCATTCTACTGCTCATTATGAGTAACAAGCACCCGCGAATGGTAGTGCTAACTCACTAATTGCTGTCTCTGCACTCCTCCTGTGCTGAAGAGGTAATACTACCTTGGCTTTCAGCAACAAAAATCAAATCATTCTGGCCGGTGGCTCAACCAAGCTATGCAGGAAGCAAAGGGTGGTGCACTACCAAAGAGGAGAATAACTTTTTAATATCTTTTTAAAAGCCTTGTTATATTATTAATCCCACTATTCTTATTTTTCAGGCACCTCAGTCATTCAGGTAACTGCCATAGATGCTGATGATCCTTTATATGGAAATAGTGCTAGGATTGTATACAGTATTCTTCTGGGACAGCCTTATTTCTCAATTGACCCAGATACAGGTAAGTACAAAAATCAAGCTGTTATACATAGTTACATAGTTACTTAGGTTGAAAAAAGACCTAGGTCCATCTAGTGCAACCTTCCTCCACCAGTTCTACATTTGGTCACTAAGTCATTTATAACCAACAATGTTTTGTGTACTGAGGAAATCATCCAGCCCTTTTTTAAAAGCTGTTATAGTATCTGCCATTACTACCTCTTGTGGTAGGGCATTCCACAGTCTGACTGCTCTAACTGTAAAGAACCCTTTCCTATTTAGCTATCGGAATCGCTTTTCTTCCACTCGCAGTGAGTGCCCCCTGGTCCTTAGTACTGTCTTTGGAAGAAATAAGTCATGCGCCAGTCCTTTATATTGACCACAGATGTATTTATACATATAAATGAGATCTCCTCTGAGACGTCTTTTTTCTAAGCTAAACATATCTAACTTTTTCAACCTGTCATCATATGGGAGGCCTTCCATTCCTTGTAATAGTCTAGTCGCCCGCCTTTGAACTGACTACCTGCTTTACAATTCTGTAACTTCCTACATATTATCTTAAGTGAACCATAAAAAAGTTGTTTTCTTTTCTTAAGCACGTAAAGCTCATATATATTGTTTGACATATATTTAAACATAATTTATTTTATCTTTATGGTCATATTTATATTGATAATCCTGATTTCCCCCTTTATCCCTATAGCGTTCTAGCTTTTAATATCTTTAAATATCTCACACACTTCCTCAGCCATTTCTAATTCTTAGATTTCTTTAAGAAACATTTAGTTGATTCTTAGACCTTTCCTCCTCTCTACCATCTTTAACCTTTATCTTGTTGTGAAAACTAAATTAATGTCCTAGTTTCAGTAGAGTTCATGCTATCATACCAGTTCTTTAAAAAGTCTTAAATCTTTTTCGATCCTACTATTTCTCAGCTTAATTTTGCTCCTTAATCTCCTGGGTCTGTTCATACCTCATTTTAAGCCAACAGAAGTTATATATGAAAAGGTTTTCACTTATACTTACAATTGAAGGCTAAGAACTATCACACTGTGTAGGTATACAGTTAGACATGTCACTCATTAGCTCATACTGTAGAAAAAAAATACTTTACAATACCTTTGTAGGACAATGTAGGAGAATGTGTTGTCCTTTACAGTGAAAAATAGATGTTGATACATGTTAGATACAAATGAGCAAATCAATTTGATGTGAATTGAAATTTAGGAAATTCTTTGGACCCAGCAATATTAAACAGTTTTAATTTGATTTGTGCAAATTGCCAAAAATTCCAAGTTCCATTTAGCACAAAGCAGAAGATTGCATTGACCTAAGAAGGAACACATGACCTTGGGCAAGATTGAGCAGGTTTCATAATAATTCCTTGAAGCTATGACATCATATACGAGTGTATTTTATCATATAATATTATGCAGGCTAGCATAGCATCTATAATATTCTAGGCAAAGAATGTAGGGCAGGAACTATTTTCTAATAAATCTTTTTAGTGAAAGGATACTAAAGCTCACAGCACAGAAATAGAAAGAGGGAGCAAGAAAAACCTCTGAGTAAGCTGTAAAGCTAATATGTGGGACAAAACAGCAGTGAAGAACAAACAGCTACCATCCATTAACTAATAGCCATATATATGGAGGTTACACAGACATTCCTAAGGTATTGTTTGTGTTATAGAGTTTGAAAGGGGTTGTACTATGTATAGTACTGTATATAGTTCTAGGAGACCTCAGAGTATTATGCACGTCTTTTCTGGGAAATTGGAAAATTTCTCTAAGCTAGCAAATTCAAATTTCAAAACATTCAATCATCTCTAAAAATGGACCAGCTTATGCCAAAACAATAACTTTTTAGTATATACTATGTGCATGGGACTTACAGACACATTGTGTACATCAGGAAATAGTCTCAACATTTACAACTGACATCTGAGATGTTATTATGAGAACATAGCCTGTTAGTGCAGTTCTAACTCCAACTTAAGGGCTCATACGCACGTAACTGCAAAATATTCTGCAGCGATTTGACAGGACATGTGCGCTTCAAATCGCTGCAGAAAGACTGCATAATGAATGCAGTTTTTTTGTTAAAAAAAGCCGATTTCATGAGCTCGGGATGCTGCCCCCTCCATAGACAGAGTGGGAGATGCATCCAGAATGCAGAAATAATTGACATGCTGATTTTATGAACGCACAGATTTGGGTCAAAATGTTAGCAGCCTAATCGCTCGTTCATAAAAGCATTGTGCGCACATGTCATGCACAATCTACATAGATTGTGATGGGGAAGCAGGATGCATGCATTTACACTGCAGTGCTATACGCAGCGTAAATGCATGCAAATACGCAAAGTGCTCATGAGCCGTAAATGTTTAGGGGATTCAGTCAGCACTGGTGAGAGCAAAAACAATACACAGGCTTGGAATTTTTAAACTCTCCAAAGAAATCTGGAGCTTCAGAATAGTTTGTAGGCATCATGAATATAGGCGCTCTGTTTATAAATGTATGCAGTTCCAATATAATAGTTAATAGCAGAGTAAATAACTGTACAATAAACAAAGACACTCCCTGTTAAACTGTTAAAAATAAATTTAGTTATATCAAATTTTTAAGTACATTCTCATGAGAACTACTATGCCATATAAGATTTGTCAGGCTTACATACATTAACCCCTTCCATATATATATATATATATATATATATATATATATATATATATATATATATATATATATATATATATATTAAAGTGCCTACAAGTAGTATTCAACCCCCTGCAGATTTAGCAGGTTTACACATTCGGAATTAACTTGGCATTGTGACATTTGGACTGTAGATCAGCCTGGATGTGTGAAATGCACTGCAGCAAAAAAGAATGTTATTTCTTTTTTTATTTTTTTTTTTAAATTGTGAAAAGTTTATTCAGAGGGTCATTTATTATTCAATCCCTCAAACCACCAGACTTCTCTTTGGTTCACCTAAAGTATTAAGAAGTAGTTCAGGCACAAAGAACAATGAGGTTCACGTGTTTGGATTAATTATCTCTTTTTCCAGCCTTTTCTGACTAATTAAGACCCTCCCCAAACTTGTGAACAGCACTCATACTTGGTCAACATGGGAAAGACAAAGGAGCATTCCAAGGCCATCAGAGACAAGATCGTGGAGGGTCACAAGGCTGGTAAGGGGTACAAAACCCTTTCCAAGGAGTTGGGCCTACCTTTCTCCACTGTTGGGAGCATCATCCGGAAGTGGAAGGCTTATGGAACTACTGTTAGCCTTCCACGGCCTGGACAGCCTTTGAAAGTTTCCACCCGTGCCGAGGCCAGGCTTGTCCGAAGAGTCAAGGCTAACCCAAGGACAACAAGGAAGGAGCTCCGGGAAGATCTCATGGCAGTGGGGACATTGGTTTCAGTCAATACCATAAGTAACGTACTCCACCGCAATGGTCTCCGTTCCAGACGAGCCCGTAAGGTACCTTTACTTTCAAAGCGTCATGTCAAGGCTCATCTACAGTTTACTCATGATCACTTGGAGGACTCTGAGACAGACTGGTTCAAGGTTCTCTGGTCTGATGAGACCAAGATCGAGATCTTTGGTGCCAACCACACACGTGACGTTTGGAGACTGGATGGCAGTGCATACGACCCCAAGAATACCATCCCTACAGTCAAGCATGGTGGTGGCAGCTGTGGGGCTGTTTCTCAGCCAAGGGGCCTGGCCATCTGGTCGGCATCCATGGGAAGATAGATAGCACAGCCTACCTGGAGATTTTGACCAAGAACCTCCATCAAGGATCTTAAGATGGGTCGTCATTTCATCTTCCAACAAGACAATGACCCAAAGCACACAGCCAAGAAAACCAAGGCCTGGTTCAAGAGGGAAAAAAAATCAAGGTGTTGCAGTGGCCTAGTCAGTCTCCTGACCTTAACCCAATTGAAAACTTGTGGAAGGAGCTCAAGATTAAAGTCCACATGAGACACCCAAAGAACCTAGATAACTTGGAGAAGATCTGCATGGAAGAGTGGGCCAAGATAACTCCAGAGACCTGTGCCGGCCTGATCAGGTCTTATAATAGACGATTATTAGCTGTAATTGCAAACAAGGGTTATTCCACAAAATATTAAACTATTAAACCTAGGGGTTGAATAATAATTGACCCACACTTTTATGTTGAAAATGTATTAAAATTTAACTGAGCAACATAACTTGTTGGTTTGTAAGATTTATGCATCTGTTAATAAATCCTGCTCTTGTTTGAAGTTTGCAGGCTCTAACTTATTTGCATCCTATCAAACCTGCTAAATCTGCAGGGGGTTGAATTCTACTTGTAGGCACTAATATATATATATATTATATATATATATATATATATATATATATATATTCTAGTGGATGACAATCTGAGATCATTTATAGTTGAGATATTGCAGTAAAGTTGATCAGGTGGCCCTTTTGTTGCTTGAGATGGAGAGAAGTGTTTATTCTTTTCTGGAACAGAACATACACAATTTACATACATCTGGTAAACATTTTTGCACAGTCTGATACAAAGATCATTCTAAGGGTACAGTAACACTTGAGCATGCTAATTACCCTCTAATGGGAGTGTCAGCCATCTTGCGATCGCATCACAGCTGCAGAGAAGAGGGGGGGCACTTTCTCCCATCTGCTCCCCATCCTGTCTCTGCATTGATCGCACTGCGGTTGGATGACATGCGAGTGCAGTGCTATGTTTCACATGCTCCCATAGACTTGTATGGGTATGCGTGAGCAGAGAATCGCTGCCAAACGCAACATGCTGAGATTCCTTTCACAGGCTAATATGGCATGATATATCATTCTCAGATGGACACTGCCTTATAGTTTTTCATTGATGCGAGTGCAGTCCGATGTTTATTCGGATTGCACTTGTCCATGCAAAACGCAAGTGGAACTGTACCCTTATGTGTATCCCCATGTATAATTAAGAATGTAACAAGCATTTGTACTATAAAATAGAAGATTGCTGAAAAACAATCACCTAGACATTTAAATCATTTAGTCATGAGAGTTCTTTACACACCCTACCACTGGGAGTGCTACTACAGTGTTTCTGAAATTACCTGCTAAATTCAGTTCTGTCACGTTACAAAAATCAGGAACAATTAATTTGTCTTCTATCAAATTGATAACTAGACAGGGCATTGACTTTGTCGAAGTTGACGATGATTACAACAGTCTAAGTTCAGTCTGAGCAGATATTAACTGATGGAGTTTTAGCAATTGATGTTCCTACTCATTTTAAAGATGCATGTGTAGTTTCAAATATTTCCACAACTTATACAAATACACAAATAGAGAAGAAGAGGACCATACCCTGATGGAGGAGGACTGTGTTTCTCTGAAATGTGTTTTTTTTGGCTCTTGTGCAATCTGTAGTCTCCTCAGTGACATCACATGCTAGGATCACATGACCAGCATGGCTGCTGGTTGGAGCACTCTGCAAACGGGACTGACAGGACTGAAACTCAACACTATAGATATTTTAATGAGACAGCACTCATTAGACCTTTTATTCACTTCACTACATCAACAACTTCACAATAGGTATTCTCTAAAGACTAAGGGCGGCTTTGCACGTTGCGACATCGCAAGCCGATGCTGCGATGTCACACGCGATAGTCCACGCCCCCGTCGCAGGTACAATATTGTGTGATAGCTGGCGTAGCGAACATGATCGCTACGCCAGCTTCACATGCACTCACCTGTCCTGCCACCGTCACTCTGGCCGGCGACCCACCTCCTTCCTAAGGGGGCGGGTCGTGCGGCGTCATAGCGACGTCACACGGCAAGCGGCCAATAGCGGCGGAGGGGCGGAGATGAGCAGGGTGTAAACATCCCGCTCACCTCCTTCCTTCCGCATATCCTACGGAAGCCGCAGTGATGCCGGTAGGAGATGTTCCTCGCTCCTGCGACTTCACACACAGCGATGTGTGCTGCGGCAGGAGCGAGGAACAACATCGGACCGTCGCGTCAGCGTAATTATGGATTACGCCGACGCTGCACCGATGATACAATTACGACGATTTTGCGCTCGTAAAATAGTATCATCTAGGCTTTTCACACTACGATGTCGCATGCGATGCCGGATGTGCATCACTTTCAATTTGACCCCACCGACATCGCACCTGCGATGTCGTAGTGTGCAAAGCCCGCCTAATATTAAACATGCCATTATTACACTTGTGTAGCAATTGGAAGCTGTAGTGGACTGCATTGGTTTAAAACAGTACACCACGACCAATAGGGATATTATCTTAGGATTCCATTGTGGTATCTCTATTGTATGACCTCTTTTATTGTTTATGATGATCAAGCAATATTAAGAGGCATAAAATGTAACTTTTAATCTATTTATGATAAAAGCTATTGACAAATAGTAACCCAAAGCTCTCTGGACTGCTGATAACCTCAGCTTCAGTAAAATGTCCAGGGAGCCTATGATATATAACAAAATAAACAAAAAAACACAACATACATAACAAAAATTGAATGTGATAATTTCACTCACAAAAATAATCAATTCCTCCTATATGTGTGACGCGCCGATTGACATGCCCACCAGAAAGGTCCGGACGTGACAATCACACTGAATTCCCTGTAATGCACTGGGATATTGTGTATGACGTGCCCACTGGCACGCCCTATGGGGTGATTCTAGATGTGATTATACACCGGATGTTTAGGTTTTGGTGGAACGCACGCTGCATCCCCAATCTCGGACCATGTGCTTGCTCATAGTGCTGATAAGAAACTGTGTGGAGAGTGACCATAATGGCTGAATGTTAACACCTGGTGATAAAACCAGTGTTTGGTAAGTTCCTTAATTAAATGCATTCTATGATTGGCTCTACAATGCTTATATACCCTCTGTTTTGCTTGTCCTGGCTCCTTAGTGTGTTATGTGAGCTTGGGCTTAGGACCTTTGACCTCTAATGTGTTACCGGAGTCCCCTGATGATTCTAGAGAGATGAAATGCGTCGGGATGAGGGCCAGGAACATTGTAGGGGCACTAAGAGAGGGTTAGATGTGGTCTGCCCTTGTAAGGGCGGAAGCTATTGGGGTAACAGATATTACTAGTTTCCTCAGGGATATTATAGGGTCAGTTGGATGTTGTGAGGACCCATACAGAGGAAATCCTGTATACCCCAATCTGCGATGAATGGGTGAGATCGTTTACAACTCATTCTAGCAAAATTCTTACATTGGTGGATTCTTCTTTGAGGACCACCTTGCACTATATGGTTTTCTTATATTGAGTTAATTTGATAATTTTTTTGGCACTCATATGGGACCACTGTCTCTCCTTTGAGTGAAATTATCACATTCAATTTTTGTTATGCATGTTGTGCTTTTTTGTATATTTTGTTATATATCATAGGCTCCCGGGACATTTTACTGAAGCTGAGGTTATCAACAGTCCAGAGAGCTTTGGGTTACTATTTGTCTATAGCTTTTATGATAATATATGCACGAGAACCACGAGTTTTTTTGTGCAAAATTGAACGAATTTTATTAATACAAAAGGGTGAGCAATCATAAAATCACATAAAATCAATGGTTCATGAGACCAGAAACTGGGGTACACATAGTATCAGGGCTCAATTACAGACAAAAAGTGGTATAATGCAATATACTGATGCACCCATTCTAGTGCATGAGTGAAATACACTTGGCCCCAGTGTCAGCATGTCAGAATCAAACAGCCCTCAGAATCCCATCATGTAGAGACAACTGCCATATTCACCTAGGTATATCTACCGGTCAGTGGTGGGATAGTGGGATGGTAAGCCCAGGCCTGGTCACAGTAGGAACCTCACAGTTTCTGGTCTCATGAACCATTGATTTTATGTGATTTTATGATTGCTCACCCTTTTGTATTAATAAAATTCGTTCAATTTTGCACAAAAAAACTCGTGGTTCTCGTGCATATATAATATGTTATTGAGTTTGTGCCATTTGTGGGGGCTTTTACTATTTTGTCCCCACATATTTATACGTTGTGCTCTTAGGAGTAATTGCTCAACTAGCTTTTATGATAAATAGATTAAAAGTTACATTTTATGCCTCTTAATATTGCTTGATCATCATAATTCTAAGTGGTATCCCTCATTGGAGGATTGCTGTGTTCATCTTTTATTGTTTAGTAGTAATGAAACTCAGCACTCAGAAAGAAAAATTTGAGATGATTTAAATAAATGTGACAATCTGAAATTGACAATATATGACGTTTTGGTCTTTTGACCTTCTTCAGAAAAATGTCTGTATATAAATTATAGGAAAAATGAGAAAGAACAACACATTAATGTACATATATGAGAGATATGAGGCAAATTATGGATCAAAAATTACAAAAAGAAACAATACTCTGTATTCTGTACCAGAATGGGGGGTGAGTAAGGATTATGAAGAGGTGAATAAAGGAAGTCGATTGCTGTGAAGAAAAAGGAATATGGTGATTGTGATACTCACATACAATGGCAACATCCCTACATACCCATATGACCTCATCCACTAGGTATATACTTAAATAACACACCTCATGTATATTGACGCCTATGACTGTGTCTTATGACACGTCAATATTCATTTTTTGCCTACATGCATCGTCTATCCACATCATCATTGCTCTACCTATGATAAAACATTGCCAAATGGCGTTGCATAGTGATATTGCTAAGTGACATTCCATTGTCCACCCCATCCTAGTCCCTGATGACCCACTTTGTGTCATCACAACCCACCCCCCCAATCATTCCATTTGATGGGCCATGCATCATTCTGCCCCACTCTTGCACAATATTCCATTGCTCACTCCTCTACCACGTTCCTATGACACTAACGGCGTCATCTAAATGCTCATGCTTGTAATCTTTATTAGACGTACCATGCGTCATCGAGTCTTGCCCATAACATGACATCACATCTTTGTGACCTGATGCATATCACACCCCACTATACACCCCACATCCACATTATGTGGCACTACCGTGACTAATCCCCACTGCTCTACTTTCCTGAAAACGCCATGCCACACAAGGTGACACTACACATATTGTCCACACAGGATACAGCCCTATCCAAGTCTTCAAGCCATCACAATCTGGTAAGCCTTTAGTCCACATATTACACTGTTCCACTGTGCTATTTACAGCATGCTAGCTATAACATTTAATATCTTATTTATATATATTTTTTTTTTCAGTGACGTCTCCACTTGCTCTTCATGAACACAAGTGAAAATATATATTAACTTGCAATCTTCCGGTCAGTTACTACATCTGTATGTTGCCCCATCCAGTCTACTTCATCACAAAATGGCTTCCGCAGTCATGCCCTTAGATTCCCCCAATTTCTCCAATCCATTTTTTCTTTCACTTTCATTCCATTCTATACCTTTTTATTTTTCCTTTTTACTTTTTCTCTTGTTCTTCTGTTCCTCTCTATTCCTCAGCTTTGACCGGTTCCACATTTCTCTGTCGTTTCAGTTCAATTTCCTTTCTAACATAGTTATTCTATATATTTATTTATTTTTTTATTCTTTTAGTTTAACCTCCATTTACTTTACTCTCAACATGTGTTTTTGTTTTGTGCTGATCATCCTTGAATTCACTATCATAATATATAGGCAAGTTAGGAAGGCACAGAAAATATATAGACCACATAAAAACAAAAATTAAATATATAAGCCATTAGTAAACCTTAATAAATAAAGTGAGGGTGCACAATGCCTACCAAACAGCAAGAAAAAAAATGGAGAAGAAAGCATAGGCACAAGGCAGCACTCAAACCCCTCCCTCCACCGGTAAAGCATACAGAGTATTGTTCTGTGTTTTATTTTTTAATCCTTAATTTGATTTATATCTATCAAAAGCAAACAAGATTTTAGGGTGTACAAAAAGAGATTAGATTCCGTGATCCAAACGTATTGTTACCCCTCTATAAATCACTTGTAAGGCCACATCTGGATTATGGGACCCATTGTTTAGGCTTCACAGTTTAAAAAGGATATTAGGAAGTTAGAATCAGTTGAAAAGCAGGAAACTAGACTACTACAAAGAATGGAGGCCTCCTATAATAAGAGAGGTTGAAAAAGATGGATTTGTTTAGCTTAGAAAAAGATGTCTCAGAGGAGATCTCATTTATATGTATAAATATAAGTGTGGTCAATAAAATGACGGGCACATGACTTATTCCTTCCAAAGACAATACTAAGGACCAGTGGGCATACACTGCGAATAGAAGAAAGACATTTCTAGCAGTTAAATAGAAAAGGGATTTTTACAGTTAGAGCAGTCAGACTGTGGAATGCCCTACCACAAGGGGTAGCAATGACAGATACTATAACAGCTTTTAAAAAATAGCTGAATGATTTCCTCAGTACACACAACATTGTCAGTTATAAAGGATGTAATGACTAAATGTAAAATTGGTGGATACATATATCTATATATATATATATATATATATATATTTTTATTTATATATGTATAGATATATATTTATATATATATATATATATATATATATATATATATATATATATATATATATATATATATATATATATATATATATATATATACTGTATGTATACTGCTCATAAAAAAGAAAAAAAGGGAGCTCTAAAATACCATTGTGTTGTTTAAGTGTTCCCTTTATTTTCTTGAGCAGTACATATAATTATGTTGGTTTGGGTTTATGGTGGGTGGGTATTTCAGCTTGTGTTCCAAGGCCTGGAGTAAAAACAGCTGAATGCTGCACTGTGACAAAGTGGATGTGGTTGCTGATGGTGGTTACCAATGTGCAATGACAGGTTTAGGGTGGGAGATGTCTTGGACAATGGATATCTCAACAGGTAGCGCATGGGAAGACACAGTAATTGTGGAAGTTCAACTCACCTAGTCAGATGCTTGAATGACATGCTAGTGGTTGTCAGGTTGCTGGTAATTTAACCCCTTCTAAGCTTGGTATGGCACAGGTGGAAAATTACCATTTTCTTGTCGTCTGCACATTCCATAAGAAAGCACCAGACTGGGGAATGCCTATCTCATGGCCTGTGATCTAGCTGTGTTTGGATGGGCAACAGTTGCAACTTGCCAGCCATCTCCATCTGGCCACTGATTTTTCCTGCCTGTTGCAGTCTTGCAGACCCCTCCCCCTCTGCATTGCTGGGGTCACCCTGCTTGCCACCTTGCCAGGTTGGGTCAGCGACTTCATCATCCACCACTTCTCTCTGGTCCTAGTCCTGACTTGTTGAGTTAACATGACTTGTTGGCAACTGGGTCTCATCATCATCCACCTTTTGTGACAGTAATTACCATTCCCTATTGTCAGCTTCTTCTGATCATAGCAGGTTAAATATTTGGGCATCACTGCACACAATCTCCTAATTGCCCTCTTGTAAATTGCATGGTGAGAGACCAGAAAAAGCCATAAATGGAAAGATAAAGAGCTTCTTGAAGTGTCCATATGTGGGGTCACTTGTCTCCTGGGACTCGTCATGGTGGGAGGACGGAGGATAGGGATGGGGATTATGTAGTCCAGACCCATGGTTAGTAAGACTAGAATGTGTGAAAACAAGGTGGTGCTGGGAAAATTAAAGGAAGCATTAGCTGCCATCCAACCCACAATCTGCTTGCACTACTCTGGCTTCAATAGTGGTGTCATGTGCCTCCATGCAATGTGGGACAGGAATCTAGATATAGATGATGCATTTGTTTGGTGTGCTCCCACAGCAGGCCAAGTTTAACTTTGCCCATGGCCTCTGCATGCACTACCATCAACATGACATCCACGTCCCTTATTGTATGGCTTGCGCAATTTAAACTATGTTCACACCTAAAAGTAGTATATGTTATGTCACCACTGGAGTCTGCTCCAGCGACTTCTGCTCCGATCACCAGGCGACGCCGTGTTCCTGCCGTGGATGGTGCTGGTGATGAGAGAGGAGTTGATGAAGCTGCACCGGTGGGCGCAGGCTCCGATCATCCACTGGGCTGGGTTATGTTAGGAACTGCACTACCGCTGGCTGACTGTGGGTGGTGTGTGTCTTCCAGCTGAAGTTGCCAGAGTTCAGCTACAGCCAATCGGAAGACACCACACCCTTCTTATTCCCCCTCCTGTCACATGGCTACTGCCAGAGATAGTTCTGATTTCCTGGCTCCTGATCCGCCCTATTCTGTTTTTGGATTCCTGTGTGCTGACTTCTGCGTGTTTTCTGCCAACCTTCTTCCTGCTGCTTTTGTACCTCGCTGCCCGATCCGGATTTGACCTCTGCTCCGTTTTCTGATTACGTCCTTGTCTGCCGATTCTGTCCCTGTTCTGCTATTCCTGGTTTGACCCTGCCTGATGACTACTCTCATCGGACTGCAGCCTTCCACAGGTAGTGATCTCCAGGGCTCTGTGTAATTCCAAATCCCTGTATAGGGGTTAAAGGGTTTCAGGGTTCTGGGGGTCCTGCTTGTTGAGTGGCTTCCCTCTAGTCTGTTCATTACATCCCCCCTGAGTCTGTTGATCCAGGCAGGCGTTACATAATATTAAAGAATACAATAGATAGGAACCTGCTAATAAAGAATTAAAATCTCCTAAGGCTAAGGAGCAGGAGTTCTCAATCAGAAGGAATGAGTCTATAATCTAAGAAAAAGACTGATGGCATTTCCTAAAATTCTAGTGTGAATAGGTGCATACTGAGCATGAGCCACACTTACAAAAAAGAGACAGTAGCACTCTGTAGTGTTAAAATATGTAACCAATGAATATAGGAATGTAAACATGCATTACTGCTATAAAAACCATATAAAAATTGAGATTCTAAGCACACAATAATGGCCAGTTTTTTGTGAGCCCAACATCCAACGCCAAGGTGACCTCTTAATGTTGGGTCAGTATGTAACTCTATTGCCCCTCTTTGGGTTAAAAAATCCTCCAAATTATGGGTGGCAGGAACCTGCTAATAAAGAATTAAAATCCGCTGAGGTTGAGGAGCACGAGTGCTCATTTAGAAGGCATGACCCTACAATCTAAGAAAAAGATTGATGACACTTCCTAATATTCTACTGTGAACATGTGCATACTGAGCATGATAACAAAAAAGACTGTTGCACTCTGAAATGCTGAAGCATGCAAACAATGAATAAAAGAATATAGACGCATTACTGCTTAAGGAAATCTAGGAAAAATTGAGATATTTAGCATATAGAAATGGCCATTTCTTTATCTGTCCAGTTGCCGTGTCAAGGCATATTTCATTCACTGGGTACTTACTCTAACGCCTCTCCCTGGAAAAGCCCCTCTCTATGTTTAAAGCATCTTTGTGTATGGGCAAGTAGGAGAGGGCATGACTTCATAATCTAGACAAAAAAAAAAAACTGACGGCACTCCCAACATGCAGTTTGAACAGGTGCAAAGCTGAACATGATTATTTAATAACAAAAAAGACAGTTGCACTCCGAAATGCTAATGCATGCAAACTATGAATGTAGGAAAATAGACATGCATTACTGTTAAAAAAAATTGGGGAAAATTGAGATATTTAGCATAAAAATGGCCATTTTTATATCTGCCCAGTAGTCGTGTAAAGGCATATCTCATATACTGGGTACCTACTCCAACACCTCTCTCTGAGTTAAAAATCTCCATGTGTGTGGGCAAGTAGGAACCTGCTACTAGAGAATAAAATCACCTGTGACTAATGGAGGAGTCATGCACAGTCAGGGAGCATGACTGAATAATCTAGTCAAAAAGTAACTCACAGCCTATTAGAACCGGCTCATATCAAGATCTTACTGGCAATTGTACTTTTGGATCATCATATGACCTCAGGTTAATATGGCAACCATCTGCACCCAAGATTACAATATTGAGGGGCAGATGGTATTAAAGGGGGTCTTTTAACTTCCTTTTATCTACTTAAATGCCACTTTCGCAATTGACAGCAAAGCTTTTAGTGGTGTATTGGCCCTAATTGGTTTCAAACTAGTTGGGACCGATGCCACAGGGTGTATACTGCCATATACCCCTTTCGCCCAGAAAATATTTGCCTGCAGGATAGCTGTTTATTTATTCCTCAACACTGTTTTAATATTGGGATCAGGAATAATTCCTTTTAATACCCACTGTTTTAATATATATATATTGACAGTTATTAAGGGGATAATGCACTACTGCCCATTCAACAACTAACTATACCTATGGCTATGTCTGATTCATCTTTGACATTTTTAGGTTTCTGCCCAGGTTCCATGAGACTAATTTTACGTACCTTGGAAGAAAATGTTAGCCAAGCAATCTGTATAGCTTCTGTAAGAATAATTTAATAAGATCTAATTTGAAATGATCATGACATTTAATAATAATATCGGTCAGTCTCAGTATTCCTTTCCTGGCTTTTAAGCAAATGAAGTACATAAAAAATACTACCAATAAAGCTATAAATGCAAAAAGTTGTCAAAAGTTCAATATGCCTGACATATAGTGTTCTGTTGAGTAAAGAATATATTAGGGGGAAATGTGAATTCTGTCTGCTCACACTTGTGATGTCAGTCACCAGTCTTCTACTGATCTACTGTACATGCAGTGACATAACATAAATCAATGTTTCTTATATATTTCTATATATGTAGTAAATATGTCACCTATGGTGGTTGGTAAGGCAATTGCATGGCAGTAGTGGAACACACACTAGGGACAAGACATGGGACTCTCTAATGCTATGTGCGCACAGTGCGTTTTTCGCGGCGTTTTTTGCACGTTTTTCGGATGCGTTTTTGCTCAGAAAACTACATGACTTTGCTTCCCCAGCAAAGTCTATAAGTTTTCATTTTTGCTGTCTGCACACAGCGATTTTTTTCAGCTGCGTTTTTGTGGTTCCCACAAAAATTCAGCATGTCAATTATTTTACATTTTTCATTGCGTTTTCAACCCATTAAGTTCAATGAGATGTTCAAAAACGCAATGAAAACCGCAAATTGCAAATATAGCTGCGTTTTAGTGCGTTTCTATGGCTAAAAACACAGCTATAAACGCAAGCTATGAGTACTAAAATGACATGTACAGGAAGAGGATTCCTTCTGTTGGTAAACACAGAAGCGTGAATCCTCGCGGTACCGCCACCACTACTTCCACCTCCCATCCAGCGCCAGCTCTGCTCCTGTCCTGTGCCATGTCCAGAAGGGAGGTGGAAGCAGCTGTGAAATCAAAAGTGAACAGTAGAAAAAGAAAATGTGATACTCACCTGTCTGCAGACCCCTGGTGCCATGTCCGCTCCCAGCTCCTCTTTCCGATACCGCTGAAGTGACCAGGCAGGGAGGCCTCTGGCTGTGTAGTCGTGGCAGCACTATGGTGCAGGCACATCCCTGTCTTCATCACTTCTTTAGGGTTAAAACAGTGTGTGTCAGTGTCTTCGTTCTCCATTACACAAAAAGACTTCAGGCAAGAGTTGAATGCAATAAAAGAGAACATTTATTCAGCACAGTCCAATAATCCGAACAGCAGACAGTCAAGAAACAGGCAGTTGTAGACTTTCAGTGGAGCTGGGGACACCCTGACCAAACGCCACCTCGGGTGGGGATATGCCCTCCGTACTCTACTTCCTTCGGGCGCCCACGATTCAGCCAAGCATACACCGGACCCACACCGGCAGAATAGGCTCTGAGGTTGCGTCCACCTCCTTATCTCCGGTGTCCCGTGCTGTTTCGCTCACACTCTGCCCAAGTGCACACACTGCTGTCCCGGATCTCACAGCTTGACAGACACTCCGGTAAAAACCACTCCGGTCAGCGGATCACGGCAATATTAGTGGAGCTGGGGACACTCCGACCAGACGTCACCTCGGGTGGGGATATGCCCTCCGTACTCTACTTCCTTCGGGCACCCACTATTCAGCCAAGCATACACCGGACCCACACCGGCAGAATAGGCTCTGAGGTTACGTCCACCTCCTCCTCTCCGGTGTCCCTTGATGGTCCGCTCACACTATCGCACTTGCCGCTGCAGATGCTCGCACTCCGCTGACCCGGATCTCTCTACCCCACACACATTCAGACCTAGCCTAGATCTCCGGCCGACTCCTCCTCCCCGGTGGCAACAGCCGTCCCACCCGGCCACTAGGGGGTGCCCTAACACATCACATAAAAACATATAATTCAACACTTTTAATAATCACAATGCCGGGTAACTATGTTAAACTAGTAGGGGGGGGTAGGCCCACCCACTACATGCCTCCCCTCTTAAAATCCGAGCCTCCCGGCAAGGCTCTTAAACACATAAAAACATAAACACATAAAAACCTTTCGGTTCAGTCCTCAACAGCGGCACCAGTACAGCGGCGCTCCTTGTCTTAAGGGGCGCTTGATGGCGCAGCAGCGCTCCCGGTCTCTGGATAGCGCCCGGAGGCTCAACAGCGCTCCCGGTCTTAGATGTGCGCCCGGAGGCTTCAATAGCGCTCCCGGTCTTTGCTGAAGGTGCCCGGAGGCTTCAATAGCGCTCCCGGTCTTAGATGTGTGCCCGGAGGCTTCAATAGCGCTCCCGGTCTTTGCTGAAGGGCAACAGGCCCGTAAAACTTTTCAACAAAAGCAACTTTCTGCCGGTTTACAACCATCCCGGTCTTCACAGGTGCTGGAGCGAACAGCTTACTCTGGGGGCCAGGCCCTCTTCCACTCTTCCGCTTGAGCCTGGATATAGGCCCCCAGAGTTTGTCCTGGCTGGCGGCGGATCCGCCTGAAAGACACCGGAGCGTAGCACGGCTCCTCCGGCACAGCTGCTGCAGCACCTCTTGGTGGTGATGGCGTCTCCGCCCGGGACGGTGGTGGTGCGGCGGGCGACGCGTCCAGCATGAAAACTGGCCTGTTGTTGACATTTTGCGTCACCGCCACCACAGTTGGAAGCCTCTCCGGATCGAGGGCTGGCTCTGCCTCTGCTTCCGGGGCAGCCGTCGGTACGCGCCGGGGTTGAGGAGGCGCGGCCGGTCTGGTACGGCTCTGTCGTCGCTCTTGCTGCTCCTCCCACGCAATCTCCTCCTGCCACTGCTCCGCTTCCCGGGTGGTGGGCATGCGGGAAACACACACCGCAAACAGACCGCGGCTGCCTTTGTCCGGCAAGAAGCTGACTTTCTCGCCCGGCCACAGGGTATGGAGTCGCTTGGGGAGTCCTTCTACATCCAGGTGAACTCGGTTGTAAAAGTAGTCATCCCCGGTCTCTACTTCACGGATGAATCCATACCCCTCCTGCTGGTTGAATTTAACAACCACCCCGGTCACGAACTGCTGGGCCAGATCCTCTCCACCGGGCCCGGACAGCATTTCCCGGACTATGGTCTCAGCCAGGAGCCGTTCCCGGACGGGATCAGGCTTCGGGGGCGGAACACTGGGACGCGCCCTCTCCGGCGGGGCGATGACTGGGTCCCAGAAGAAGCCCAGGTGGTCCTCCTCTAGACGCTCGGCTAACTCCTCGGCCGACTCCGGCACCGGGACAAATGGTGTGGCAGCGGCGTTAAGCTGCGGGGTGTCCCAAGGGAAAACAGCAACTCCCGGACGGCTTGGCATGGGCGGGGTAGCATAGGTCGCCTTCACTTCTGTAATGGTGCTCCCGGTTTGAGCGTCCCATGAGGTCTTCCAAGAGACCTTGTCCGGTCTTGTAGAACCTCCCGGTCCAATGGGGAGATCCGCTATCGCGGCCTCGCTAGCAGGGGCGAACCGGGGTCGGCCTCGGCCAAGGCTGATGAGGGCCATAGTCGTCGCCAACTCCGCAGGTTGCCCAAAGTTCTCCATCTCGGTTCTCAACGGAATCACTGGTAATGGCGGTGGTGTCGACGCTGAGACTGGAGGAAGTGGAGGCGGGTCTTCGTTTCCCGCTCTTGAACAAACTCCACCCCCAGCCTCACGCATCATCTCGACTCCTCCGCCGAGGTACTTCTTTTTCCTTTTCTTAGTCTTCAATGCCCTGGAGCTGGCGCCTCCCCTCTTTGGGCGGAGTACTCTGTCCTTTTTCTTCGGCGCCGGCCAGCCCCAGGCTCTTCTTTTGGCGCCAATTTTCCGCGCGCTTTCTGTTTCTTCACAGACGACGGCCATCTTGCCGCCATCTTGTGCCCGGTCCAACGCCTTGGGCACTTCTTCTTCCCACCCTGGGACTGTAAATCTTCGCTGAGAGTCCGGATCAGGGGCCCTCGGCACCACTTGGTCTCCATCTTCTTGGAGCGGGTCCCCTGGCGTACGATCCGGATCCTGCCGACTACGCCACATGAAGTGACCAGGCAGGGAGGCCTCTGGCTGTGTAGTCGTGGCAGCACTATGGTGCAGGCACATCCCTGTCTTCATCACTTCTTTAGGGTTAAAACAGTGTGTGTCAGTGTCTTCGTTCTCCATTACACAAAAAGACTTCAGGCAAGAGTTGAATGCAATAAAAGAGAACATTTATTCAGCACAGTCCAATAATCCGAACAGCAGACAGTCAAGAAACAGGCAGTTGTAGACTTTCAGTGGAGCTGGGGACACCCTGACCAAACGCCACCTCGGGTGGGGATATGCCCTCCGTACTCTACTTCCTTCGGGCGCCCACGATTCAGCCAAGCATACACCGGACCCACACCGGCAGAATAGGCTCTGAGGTTGCGTCCACCTCCTTATCTCCGGTGTCCCGTGCTGTTTCGCTCACACTCTGCCCAAGTGCACACACTGCTGTCCCGGATCTCACAGCTTGACAGACACTCCGGTAAAAACCACTCCGGTCAGCGGATCACGGCAATATTAGTGGAGCTGGGGACACTCCGACCAGACGTCACCTCGGGTGGGGATATGCCCTCCGTACTCTACTTCCTTCGGGCACCCACTATTCAGCCAAGCATACACCGGACCCACACCGGCAGAATAGGCTCTGAGGTTACGTCCACCTCCTTATCTCCGGTGTCCCGTGCTGTTTCGCTCACACTCTGCCCAAGTGCACACACTGCTGTCCCGGATCTCACAGCTTGACAGACACTCCGGTAAAAACCACTCCGGTCAGCGGATCACGGCAATATTAGTGGAGCTGGGGACACTCCGACCAGACGTCACCTCGGGTGGGGATATGCCCTCCGTACTCTACTTCCTTCGGGCACCCACTATTCAGCCAAGCATACACCGGACCCACACCGGCAGAATAGGCTCTGAGGTTACGTCCACCTCCTCCTCTCCGGTGTCCCTTGATGGTCCGCTCACACTATCGCACTTGCCGCTGCAGATGCTCGCACTCCGCTGACCCGGATCTCTCTACCCCACACACATTCAGACCTAGCCTAGATCTCCGGCCGACTCCTCCTCCCCGGTGGCAACAGCCGTCCCACCCGGCCACTAGGGGGTGCCCTAACACATCACATAAAAACATATAATTCAACACTTTTAATAATCACAATGCCGGGTAACTATGTTAAACTAGTAGGGGGGGGTAGGCCCACCCACTACACCGCCACCCACGCTCCGGCTGTGTGCAGACTCCCTGGCACGTCCGATAGCTGCAGGACCTGGCGGTGATCACCTGATGTGGCACCTGATGCATCAGCTGATCGTAAGTCTCGCAGTGACGCCGGCTTTTTACCGCCCGGCCGGCTTAAATGATCAGCTAATGTCGTCAGGAGACCGCATCACCGATTACCGGCAGCTCCTGGAGCGATCGGATTGGAGTCTGCACATAAGTCAGTATTTTTTTTTGTACTGATGCATCAGCTGATTGTAAAAACGGCTTTTATACAATCAGTTGATGTGTGATGTGATTCACCTCCTTGAACCTGACACATCATCTGATCGCTTTGCCTTCCAGCAAACCAATCAGATGATATTGGATCCGGATTGGACGATGTGAGACCCTTGATTCAGGATTACTGCGGAGGGGGTTCTTTATTTCAATAAAGATGTAGTCACTAATTGTGTTGGGTTTTATTTCTAATAAAAATATTTTTCTGTGTGTTGTGTTTTTTTTATCTTTACTAGAAATTCATGGTGGCCATGTCTAATATTGGCATGACACCATGAATTTCAGGCTTAGGGCCAGCTGATAATATACAGCTAGCCCTAACCCCATCACTACCCAGTGAGCCACATCAGGGCAGCTGGAAGAGTTGGATACAATGCCAGAAGATGGCGCTTCTATGACAGCGCCATTTTCTGTGGTGGCTGTGGACTGCAATTCGCAGCGAGGGTGCCCAGAAAGCTTGGGCACTCTGCACTGTGGATTCCAATCCCCAGCTGCCTAGTTGTACCTGGCTGGACTCAAAAATTGGGGGAAGCCCACGTCATTTTTTTAAATTATTTCATGAAAATCATGAAATTAAAAAAGAGCTTCCTTATATTTTTGGTTCCCAGCCGGGTACAAATAGGCGGCTGGGGGTTGGGGGCAGCCCGTACCTGCCTGCTGTACCTGGCTAACATACAAAAATATGGCGAAGCCCACGTCATTTTCTTTGGGCGGGACAACAAAACTCCTGCATACAGTCCTGGATGGAGGATGCTGAGCCTTGTAGTTCTGCAGCTGCTTTCTGCTCTCCTGCATACACTATTGGATGGAGTATGCTGAGCCTTGTAGTTCTGCTCCCCCTGCCTCTCACTCCAGCATACAGTCCTGGATGGAGCATGCTGAGCCTTGTAGTTCTAGAGCTGTCTGCTCTTCTGCATACACTAGTGGAGAATGAAGAACATATTGAAGAAGTAAATGTCAGACCTTTTTTTTAACAATCTTTAATGGCATTGTTCACTGATAAAAAACTCATAAAAACATGGTGAGCAAAAACTCAGCAAAATGCAGCAAAAAATACACCAAAACGTGGAAAAAACGCATGCATTTTTTGCTGCAATTTGTTTGCTGCGGGTGCGTTTGTGCGTTTTTCTTGCCGAAAAAAACGCACAAAAACGCAGTGGCAAAAAAACTGCAGTGCGTGAACTTACCCTAAATACTTAAAATTACCCTTACTGATGCTGCCCTATATGGGTCACAGTTCAAAATGCAAAGGTACTATCCTGACAAAATGAACAGCTTTTTACACTACCATTTCTCACTATTGACTTACACAATTATTATCATTCTTTGTTAAGAAGAATCACGGGTGTCAAAAGAATTCTGGTAAGTCAAGCCTGGCACTATCCCCCATGTTAGCCTTTACTGCCAACATCAAAGGAATTAATTATTTTCCTGAAATTAGCATATCTAATTCAATCACTCAATCACATTCTAAAGACAATTGATGCATATACTTAAACATGCATCTAAAGCTGCTTTTACACGCTACAAGATATCTTCCAATGTGTCGGCGGGGTCACGTCGTAAGTGACGCACATCCGGCATCGTAAGATATGTTGTAGCGTGTGACAGCGACGTGCAATTGCGATTGAACAAAAAACCGTTCATCACATGCATGTCGTTCATTCCTGACTAATTGAACGTCAGGTTGTTCAATGTTCCCGAGGTAGCACACATCACAGTGTGTGACACCCTGGGAACAATGAACTGCAGCTTACCTGCGTCCTGCAGCTCCCGGCTGGCTATGCGGAAGGAAGGAGGTGGGCGGGATTTTTACGTCCCGCTCATCTCCGCCCCTCCGCTTCAATTGGCCGGCTGCCGCGTGACGTCGATGTGACGCCGAACGTCCCTCCCACTCCAGGAAGTGGACGTTTGCCGCCCACATCGAGGTCGTATGGAAGGTAAGTATGTGTAACGGGGGTTAATCGTTTGTGCAGCACGTTCAACAAATTGAATGTGCCGCACATACGATGGGGGCGTTGCAAATCGCATACGATATCATATGCAAAATTGCAACGTGTAAAGCAGGCTTAAACCCAGAAAGTTTTACATTCATTTTTTTTTTTTTAAATCCGCATACTTTCCTCCCAAGACAGGCTGTATCTCTCAATCTTGGAAAATGTCTAGTTGTCAGGTCTCAGGTGGTTTTCTAGGGATCCCAGTGAAGTGCCTACAAATTGTTAATGTTGTTCTAACTATACATTAAAAGTTTCTCGGACTCAGTCAGCACAATACCCAGGCTTGGAATTTTCAAAAGATGCTAACGAAATCTGGAGTGTCAGTTTAATTTGTAGTCTTATTTAATATATGCGTTTCAGGTGTAAGGGTAAGCAGTTCTAATATGACAGCACTAGAGATGAGCGAACCGGTCGTGGTTCGGCTCGAGTTCGGTTCATCGAAAGTGACAAGGACATATACTCATGCGAAAACAAAAGAGCTGGACAAAGAAAAAGAGGAGGAGACACAGATATAGGCATGGCACGCCCTTCTAAAATCATGTAAAACACCGCAAGGTGACTCCAAGCGGAGTATCCCTTTTTTCCAAAAATTGGGGCCCACACACACCCACCCATTCAGTGGCAGCAGTTGTGCCCCCAGTTGTACACTTCACAGCTAGATTTGTATCAAGCACATTCAAAAATACGCCATTCTTAACCGTCCCCAGGATGACACCGAGGTAGGTAGCAAAGTCTTTCCTGATCCCAGCTCTGTTCATCTTGGCTCCTTTTAAAAAACATGCAAGCAAGGGTTACTCCAAGCGGAGTCTCCCTTTTTTCCAAAAATTGTGCCCCACACACACCCACCCTTTCAGTGGCAGCAGTTGTGCCCCAGTTGTACACTTCACAGCTAGATTTGTATCAAGCACATTCAAAAATACGCCATACTTAACCGTCCCCAGGATGACACCGAGGTAGGTAGCAAAGTCTTTCCTGATCCCAGCTCTGTTCATCTTGGCTCCTTTTAAAAAACACAGCAAGCAAGGGTTACTCCAAGCAGAGTCTCCCTTTTTTCCAAAAATTGGGCCACACAGACACCCCATCAGTGGCAGCACTTGTGCCCTAGTTGCAAACAGGATGTTTTGATTTTCATCAAGCACATTCCAAATCCACAAGCATTTACTCTCCCCAGGATGATACAGGGGTAGTAAATTCCTTCTGGATCCATGACTTGTTCATTTTGAATAACGTTAGTCTGTCCACATTGTCACTGGACAGACGCGTGCGCTTATATGTCAGCACACACCCAGCAGCACTGAAGACACGTTCAGAGACAAGGCTGGCAGCTGGACACGACAAAATCTCCAAGGCGTAAGTTGAGAGCTCTGGCCATTTTTCAAGATTTGAAGCCCAAGATGAGCAAGGCTCCATTTGCAAAGTCATGGCATCAATATTCATTTGGAGATACTCCTGTATCATCCTCTCCAGCCGTTGACTATGTGTCAGACTTGTTGTCTCTGGTGGCCTTGCAAAGGACGGTCTAAAAAAAATTATGAAAAGATTCCATAAAATTGCTGTTACCAGCACCAGATACGGTGCTACTGGTACGGGTAGACTGTTGAAGATGACGAGACCGTCCGATGTTTGTCAAGTTACAACTGGGAGATTCACTCCCTGCACCTGCACGGTTGTTTGGTGGAAAAGCCGAGCTAAGATCGAGTAACAGCGTCTGCTGATACTCCTGCATACGTGCGTCCCTTTCTATGGCTGGAATTATGTCACAAAATTTGGACTTGTACCGGGGATCTAATAGTGTGGCAAGCCAGTAGTCATCATCAGTTCTAATTTTGACAATACGAGGGTCATGTTGGAGGTAGTGCACAAGAAGGCGCTCATGTGTCTTGCGCAGCCATGCGGACCAAGTCCACACTGTGTTTGTGGCATAGAGGTGCTAATCTTTCTTTCTTCCTCTGACATCTCCCCCCAACCTCTTTCAACTGAAATTTGACCAAGGTCTCCCTCATCCGCTGAGTCTTCCATGTCCATGGACAGTTCTTCCTCCAGTTCTTCATGTTCTCTTGCACCTTCCTCAACATTTCGCCTGCTACCATGTGCCCTTGTTGATCCCTGTCCGCCATGGTCTTATGCCTGCCGCGTTGGTGATGATGAACGTCTGGACCTTGGTGATGTGGTTGTGTCTTGCGCATATGAATCCTCCTGTAGTTCCTCCCCTTCCTGTTGTCCCACCCCCTGACTCCGAATAGTGTTTAGTGTGTGCTCCAGCATGTAAATGGCTGGAATTGTCATGCTGATAATGGCATTGTCAGCGCTAAACATATTCGTCGCCATGTCGAAACTGTGCAGAAGGGTGCATAGGTCCTTGATCTGAGAAGACTCCATCAGGGTGATCTGCCCCACCTCTGCATCTTGTTGGCCCAGGCTATACGTCCTGACGTATTGCACCAGGGCTCGGCGGTGCTGCCACAGTCGCTGTAACATGTGGAGAGTCGAATTCCAGCGTGTCGCCATATCGCATTTCAGGCGATGAACCGGCAGGCCGAACGACTTCTGGAGCGATGCAAGTCGCTCAGCTGCGGCGGTTAAACGGCGGAAGTGAGCAGACAGTTTTCGTGCCCTGGTCAGAAGGCCATCTAGGCCGGGATAGTGTGTTAAAAATTGCTGGACAACAAGATTCAACACGTGAGCCATACAAGGCACGTGTGTCACCTTGCCCAGGCGAAGGGCCGCACCCAGGTTTGCAGCATTGTCGCACACGGCCTTACCAGGCTGCAGGTTGAGTGGAGACAACCATTTATTAAACTCGGACCGCAGAGCTGACCACAACTCCTCAGCTGTGTGACTCCTATTCCCAAGACATGTCAAGCTAAAGACCGCCTGATGCCGTTGCGTTCTGCTGCCAGCATAGTAATGAGGGGTGCGTGAATCCTTCTGCGCAGTGCGAACGCTGGTGGCCTGACCAGGCAGGCTTGGGGAGGAGGTGGAGGATCCAGATGAGGTGGAGGAGGCAGAAGCAGTGGCGGAACTTGGACAGACAGAGGATTGACACACAAGTCGTGGGGTCGGCAAGACTTGTGCAGCAGACCCTTCACCATCTATCACCATAGTTACCCAGTGCCCAGTCAGCGACATGTTACGTCCCTGTCCATGCTTACTGGTCCAAGTATCGGTGGTGAAATGCACCCGTTGACACACCAAGTTTCTCAAGGAAGTGGTGATGTTGTGTGCGACATGCTGGTGTAGAGCGGGCACACCTTTCTTAGAGAAGTAGTGGCGACTGGGCATCTGGTACTGGGGCACAGCGACAGACATAAGGTCTCTAAAATCCTGTGTGTCCACCAGGCGGAAAGGCAACATTTTGGTAGCCAAGAGCTTACAGAGGGATAAAGTCAACCTTTTAGCTTTGTCATGGGTCGCAGCAAATGGCCTTTTATTTGACCACATCTGAGGGACAGAGATCTGGCTGCTGTGTGTAGACGGTGTTGAGTAGGGTGTCCCTGGAAAAATGCAGCTTTGTGAGGAAAGTGCACGCGTAGACATGCACTTTCATCCAACGTTGGTGCTATCGATGTCTGAGAGAGCTGTACACACGTACTTGTTTCCCCTTCCAAACAAACTGACGACCTACCAAGCAAACTAACTGTTGCGGTTACAGTGGTGGAAGTTGTGCATGGAAAACCAGGTGTGACAGCTGTCTCCACAGTCCTAGAAGATGAAGAGCGCGCGGATGCACTGGAAGGGGCAGGCGGTGGATGGTTCGCTCCGCTAGGCCGCATTGCAGCACGGTTAGCTTCCCACTGGGACATATGATATTTATTCATGTGACGATTCATGGAAGTAGTTGTCAAACTGCTGAGGTTTTGCCCTCTACTAACAGAATCTTGACAAATTTTACAGATCACATAATTTGGGCGATCTTTTACTATGTCAAAAAAGGACCAGGCTGGGCAAGGCTTAGAGGGCATGCGACCTGCTGAGCCCCCCCGACTAGTGCTCAGAGGCAGAGTGGTGGCTGAGGATGCAGTTGTAGACATGCTACCAGTGCTCCGACTCTGTCCAGGAAGGCGCAAGGTAACTTCGTCGTCAGTTGCATCCTCCTCCACCGCCTCTGTTGACCTCCTCGCGTGCCTTACTGTGGGTTGACAGTAGGTGGGATCAAGAACTTCCTCATTAATTGTTGTGATTGCACTCCCCTCACCCTCAGACTGAGCCTCTTATTTCCCTGACCGAATATTTAGGTTGTCATCCCAATCTGGTATCTGCGTCTCATCGTCATCAGTATGTTCCTCATTGTCTATAACAGGTGTTACAGTTTGTGAAAAAGGGTCAACATTATGGTCAGAAACTTAGTCCTCATGGTCTGAACCAGAGTCACAAAGATTCTGGGCATCACTGCAGACCATTTCCTGGTCTGTACTCACTGTAGCTTGGGAGCAGACATCTGATTCCCAGGCTATAGTGTGACTGAACAGCTCTGCAGACTCAGCCATCTCAGTTCCACCATACTGTGCAGGGCGGATGGAGACTTCAGAGCTGGGAGAATGCAAGTGTGATTGGGCGGACAACTCAGAGGACTGGTGTTTTTTGGATGCGGTAGCTGAGGTGGCGGAGAGGGCACTTGTTGGACCACTTGAGATCCATTCAAGCATTTTCCTTTTTTGGCCATCATCTACCTTTGTTCCAGTTGGTGTCCGTAAAAAAGGGAGCACATTGGATTGTCCACGGTAAGTAGTAGACATCTTACTTTGCCACCTTCCCCACGGACAAACCCTTTTTTTCCTTTTCCAACACGCCTCTTCCACTTTCCACCAGCATCAGTCATTTTGCCACTCATTTTGATTGCAACAAGATTGTGCACTTAAAATGTGGTAAAAAAAATTGAGAGGTGGTGTAGATTTCAGCGGTGGTCTAGCTTTATTAACAGCAGAATAAACAACAATAATTATCCCTGACAATGCAACTACGGCCCTTAAACTGGCAGCATAGTTTGCTAGTATAATGGCTTAGTAACAATGAGTTTGAGTGTGCAATGCAGGCAGACGTGCTGCAAATATCTGTGCACTAGTGGGACAATACAGAAGTCCAACAGCCACGTTTAGGATGCCACTAAGTTTCCTCAGTGTTTGCTAGTATAATGGCTTAGTAACAATGAGTTTGAGTGTGCAAAGGGCAGGAGGGTACAGTGGCAGGATTGTGGATCTGGGTAGAGGAAAGGAAGCCTCCCTTTCTATCCCTCCTAATGGGGAATTGCAGCGAGGAAATCCCTGACCTTAGCTACACAGACGCTGTCATCTTGTGTAGCTGTTAAAATCTGTTTTAACGGCCCTGACTGTCACCTATGACTCTGACCCTGCCAGTATTAGCCCTTACAAGGGCTGAAAGAAACTTCTATGCCTATTCTGTATAGCGCTGTGTATAGAGCGTACACAGCAGTATTGGAGACAGGAGCTACGCCAGCGGTGACTGACACCTAGACGCAGAAGAGATAATGGCGTCCGGACGGGCAGATACTCGTTTTTATAATGCAGGGACATGTGACATGGACATCCTATCACACATGCCGTTGCTTCTCTGGCTAAAAGTCCACTTAACTGTGTGTGTGTCTGGGATTGGCTGACATGCTAGCCCGCCCCACTACACGCGCTTAGGTATTTTTTTAATCGAATTGATACAAATAAAGAAGCATTTTTTTTATCCCTTTGGAGTACAGCTGGATCCTATCCACTGTTTTGTTCTATTACCTTCTTGGCCTGCTGCCGTAATCCGTGCCGGACCAAAGGTGATTAACAGGTTGATAAATTCAGGCTTGTCTCTGCAGTGGTGAGCGGTTTTGTTCTTTTTTTTTTTTATATTTGTCCATCATCCTCAATGGGGCCTCCATCTGACTGTACTTTGTTGTTATAACCAACCTGAGTGGGCAACTGCTGACATTCAATAATGTCTGGCATGTTTATATGTGTTCTATTCAAGGATGAACACTGGTTTTCACTCTACTGGGAAGATGACAGACTGGCAAATGGTAGTCACACCAGAGACTGACTGGTTTTCTCACCCCCACAGACTTCCTCAATACTGTAAAAAAGTACATTTTTGCACACCTGTGTGATCATCATGCCGTCTCATCAGCATCAAGATATGCCATACCTGTGCGGTGGGTGGATATTCTCAGCAAGGGAGAATTGCTCACTAACACAAATTTAGACAAATGTCTTAACAATATTTCAGAAAAAAATGCCTTTTCTGTACATAGAAAAAGTCCTAGTTTTTTTTAGTTTGGCTAATTATATTAGGAGCAAAACCAAAAGTGTTGAGTTTATATTTTTATTCAGTGCATAAGGCATTATGTGGATGCCACTTGGTCTGATCTCAAGGTCATGTGATGTTTAGTGATGAGCGAGTATGCTTGTTACTACTCGGTACTCGCACGAGTATCACTGTACTCGGGCTACTCGGCGGGGACCGAATATTCTCACGATACTCGTGCTGTACTCGTGGTCTTCATCCCTGCATGTTAGCGCTCTTTTGAGAGCCAGCCCTCATGCAGGGATTGGCTGGCAGACCACTGCAATGCCACAGCCTTGTTAGTTGTGGAATTGCAGTGATTGGCCGGCCTGCACAGCGTGACTGAGCCTTTATACCGGCGGGCGCGCTGTGCTCTGCACACAGCCATCTCATATTCCCTGCTTTCCCCGCCCACAGGCGCCTATGATTGGTTGCAGTGAGACACGCCCCCACGCTGAGTGACAGCTGTCTATTCGCCGCTATGCGAATATACGATGCGCAATGTAAGTCTATGGGAAGCACGAATAGTTCTGAATTATTGTTATTCGGGTTTCTCATAGACTTACATTGCGCATCGAATATTCGCAAAGAATTGAATAGCGGCGACCTGTTCGGAAAATATTCGCAAAGCTGAATTCCATCATCCCTATTAAAGATGCATCAACGAGAAAAAAAAAGTTTCTAAATTACAAAATACAAGGAGGCAAAATAATAATCAAAATACCTGAATCATAATTTATTTAGCTGCCATTAAGAAAATGATGCATGATTCATGCATATTAGTGTCTTAAGTTCCTAATATTGTCAACAAATCATATTTAAATCAGTGTTCTCCATAAAAAAATAACCTGTTTAGATTTTTTATTTCTGCTTGTTTTTAACCTAACCTGAATAGGATGTAATTAAATGTGAATTTGCTGACAATGCCTTCACATCCGCAGTACATTCTATGTGAAAATGTTTGAAATGATATTTTTGTTTTCTTTTTTTTGCAGGCATAATCAAAACTGCTCTACCAGATATGAACAGAGAGAACAGGGAACATTACCAAGTGGTTATCCAGGCCAAAGATATGGGTGGCCAGATGGGAGGATTATCTGGGACCACCACGGTGAACATCACACTGACTGATGTCAATGACAATCCGCCTAGATTCCCACAGAGTAAGATGCATTTAATACTTGTGCTGTGTTTAAAACCCTGTTTAAATTTGGTAATTTAACAGATACCATCTGTGATGCTCTTTCATAAATACTGTGCCACTGCAGTGCCTGCTTATAGCTTTATGCTAGATAAAGGAAAGCAGTAGCCTGTTTTAATAGGCATTTTTGTTTCCCTTTATTACAAAATAGTAAAACAAAATTAAATCCATTCATTTTGTAATGAAAACCTCTACAATATTTTACTTAATGTTTGCCATCAGAAAAACATGTTATTAGCACAATATTTTATTCATGAAGTTTTAAACCACTGTTCATTCCTTTATAATGAAGAATACTCACTCCTCTTTCATTATCTCTTTCTTATATATACATATATATATACACATATATATATATATATATATATATATATATATATATATATATATATATATATATATATATATATATATATATATATATATCCATATCTATATCTATATATACAGTATATCTCTACATATTCAAATATAAAAATAATTAGTCTTATCAGTAAATACCGTAGACAGCAAAAAAAAATCCAAAATGCCCAAATTACATTTTTGGACATCTGCAATACAATGAAAAATGCTGTAACAAGAATTCAAAATGTCATATCTATACCACAATGGAATCAATAATAACAGTGTATTGCTCTGTAAAAAAATAAGCCTTCACCTGGCTTCATCAACCAAAAAAAAAAAAACATTACTTGTCTAGGAAAATGGCAACACTACTGGAAAAATGTTTGTTTTCCCAAACTATCATCGTAATTTTACTGCCCCACATTCCCTGATCTGGTCATAACTGTCACTGTTAAAGGGCTGGCGAGGTGTGGGGCACAGCCCCGCCCTTTATACAAGAGTGCGGTATTCAGATCACCAGAGGTCATACCGTGGGAACTTGGGTATGACCTCCGGTGAACTGAGTGACGTCACTGCTGCCAGCTAGATCCCCCTTGTCAGTGTTTCTTGGAGCCTGTAGAGATCAGACATGTTTTCGGTCTCTCCAGGCTCAGACAGAGCAGAACCAGGACCATCTTGAGACATTGTTTGGATTACAGTGGAACTTCGAGAGACTTTTGGGGGTTAATAAAGAGGGGGGAAAGGGTGCTGTATTTTTTTTCAAATAAAGCATTTTCTTGGTTTTTGTGTTGATTTCTTTTTACTTATAGTATTAGCGATGGGGGTCTCACAGACCATACCCATCACTAAGTATGGGCTTGATGGCATTTGTGCACTGTCATTAACCCTATATTACCCTGACTGCTACCCCACCAGGGCAATCAGGAAGCGCCTGGTAAACGCCTAGATTGTTGCATCCAATGGATGCAACAATTCTCGGGTGGATACAGGTTGCTATTCGTGGGCTGTGGGGTCCCATGGGCTTCACCAGCCTGAGAATACCAGACCCAAGCTGTCGGCTTTATCTTGGCTGGGTATCAAAATTAGAGGGACCACACTTTTTTCAATGATTTATTTTCATAATTAAAAAAAGCTGCACTCTGTTCCTCTTATTTTGATACACAGCCAAGATAAGCCCACAGCTGGGGGTAGCAGCCTGTAGCTGTGGCTGTATCTGTGCTGGTATCACTATAGGGAGGACCCTACGCCTTTTTTTTATTTTTTTATTTTACACTTCACTATAAGCATGCAGACAGTGCCTGTGATTCCAACCAATCACAGGAGTTGTTAGAGAGGGTGGGGGCGTGGTCTACTGGCAGCCAATCAGAGCTGCCAGTGGGTGGGGAAAGCAGTGAATATGTATGAGGACTAATGAACGGACCCGAAAGTAGCATTACAGCCGAATGGGTGGATAAGTAAGTATATTCTCCTGCCTTAACCCTTTATTTTACAGGAAATTTTTGGGTCCCTTTAGACTTAAATGGGGTTCAGCATCCAGGCAGATATTCAAGTTCAAGTCTGGTCCCAAACCGGCCCACTGGTCCTGAACCAGCCCACTGGACCCCACTGGACCCGGGTTTGCTCATCTCTACTGCTAGTGAAAAAAATACATTGTATGGATACTATACATTGTCATACAAATGCTAGGCGGGAAAATAATCCCACTCTTGCATCACAGTTGCATGACCTATGAAATTACATGCGCATGACGCTCATGCAACTTCTCCAGATGAGAATGTGACAAATATTTTTATGCGCTAGTTTGAGCAAGCCATCTGGACATTTGTTAATTAATTTTATGTTTAGAGCCTTAAACATACCTTTGCAGCATCAAAAGACTGATATTTAAAATCAAAATACCTAAATTGAACACTTTACTGTATAAGTGATTATTCCGATAAAACATTTACTATAATACTAATTAAATGACTAAATAATATATGATACTATATAAAAAGTTAAGTGCAATCATGAGGAGGAGAACTTCAATTCACCCAGGGGCAGATAATCCATGTACGGTGTAGGGAATCAGCTCTGGTAGGCGATGGCAGGGACACAGTAAGGAGACATACACAGGTTCTCAGTCCAAAAAGGTCAGAGTTTTGGTTTTTTTTTTCACACTTGACAACAAGAAACATAAATGCACAGTCTTACTTCAGAGCAGGAAACACAGGAACAATCCAGCTTGATAGCAGGATAACATAAGACCAAGCCTTGCCAGTCCATTCATATGTGGTTTCCCCACAAAGTCTCTTTCAGTTCTCCAGCCCAACCACCCACACACTGAGAAGTTCTGGCTGCATTTTTATGCTGCGCTAATCATACACCTGTGCTCACCACGCCTTGACTTACAACCTAAACTAATACAGAAGATCCAGGCCAGGATTAATCTCTTCTCTGCTGTTCACCAGTGCAAAAGCCTGGCAGGAATATAGCTCCCATCAACCACCATACCCTTTACTGTGTCATAATGGACAATTGTAATGTGGACAAGGCATAATAAGTACATTTTATTTACTATATAAAGAGTTCTCCTTTAATTCATATCCTAATACACTCTATAATATTCAGGATACGGCAACACGTAATAAAAAACTTTATTAAAACAGTGAAAGATTGGTCTCTTTACATCTAATAATATTAATAATATAAAACTTATAGTGTCTCTACTCATTCCATCATCTTTTTACTGTCAGGAAACATAAATCTCAAATAAAGGGGTCTCACAACATTATAAAAGTGTTACCTAAGGCCCCCTTCACACGTCCATGTCTACGGTACGTGTTTGGTCCATTTCCTCTCGTGACGGAGACATGGGTACACGTAGACCCAATAAAATCAATGGGTCTGCGCTCACGTGCATGTTTTCCATGAACCATGTGTCCATGTGGAGCATACGTGTGCCCGTGTGCTCCACATGTAGACATGTCCATTTTTCTCCAGCATCACAGGTGTCACACGGACTGCACACAGACCGCATGGATGTGATCCGTGTGACACGCATCGGAGAAAACACACATGTCTGGGAATTAAAAGGCATTTCTATACTCACCTTCTCCAGCACTACTGTCTCTGCTGCTGCTGGCACTTGCTTCCGACCCCCACTCATTATGCTCATCGCATATTCACTGCACAGCGGGCCGGAATCAGCAGCAGCAGGGAGTCGGCAGGACAGGAGGCCATAGATCAGAACTACGGACAGCAACACCAGGGACAGGTGGGCAGAAAGTTGCTGTTCTCCTTGTGTTACCACGGATAGCACATGGTGAACACGTGTGCCATAAACACGGCACACGGAGAGCAATACGCACCTTTTACACGTCCGTGAAAAACATGCGTGATTTTCATGGACGTGTGAAAGAGGCCAAAGACATAGGTGAATGCAGGTTTCTCTTTACCCAGGGCAAAATTTCAGTTTGCCACTTTATCCTCTGAACAGCTTAATTTGTTTATTTAGTTATCATTTGACTTGAAAACATGAGCAGATTGATCTGTAGGGGATAAAGTTTAAGTTGAATTTTAGGAACTTTGCACTTCCACATGAATTTAAACACTCGATTCATGAATCTCAAAAACGAAATTGCTCAGTACTGATTCACGCCCTGCTGCAATATCAAGGAGTAGGCTAATGTTTGTTTGGGAGCGCTGACTTCAACACAATGCCCTGTGCTCTGTGCTGTGACATCTTGTAATAGTATACCTTTTACATTGGTGGTCAGTCAAAGATCAGCATTACCAGTGGAGCTCAGTTGGGCACCAGGTTGCAGTTTGTACTACAGAGTGGATTCCATCTCCAGATTTCACTGGGTAAGTGGAATACAGCATTTATACCCTTAATCTTTTACACATTTTTTCACATTACACCCACAAAGTTAAATGTATTTTATTGGGATTTTATGTGTCATAGCAGTACGAAGTAGAAAGTATTTGTAGGAGCAGCAGAGGTCCATAGCTCAAGTGGGAGAATCTGTCCACAGGATAACTATTTGTTGTATAGTACACAAATCTAGCCTTTGTGGAAGAGTGGCAATAAAAAAGCCATTTTTTAAAGCAAATTATAAGAAGTCATGTTTGGAGTTTGCAAAAATCCATGTCAGGGACACAGCTAATGTGGAAAAGGTACTCTGGTCAGATGCCATTCAAGTTAAAAGTTTTTGGGCTAAATGCAAAATGCTATTTGTGTCAGAAAATTAACACTGCATTTTGCTCTGAAAACACTATCCCCATTGTCAAACATGCTAGTGGCAGAATCATATTGTGGGGAGGCTTTTATTTAGCAGGCAAAGTGAAGCTTGTAAGAATTGATGGGAAGATGGATGTAGATAAATACAGGTCAAACTTAAAAGAACTTTTGTTAGAGGTCGCAAAATATTTGACACTGTTGCATAGGTTCACCTTTCGGCAGGACAACAACTCTATAACAGTGATAGTAGATGTGACATTTATTCCTGGCAAAGCTGGCAACAGGTCACCGTTGGGCCAACCTGATGTAGGGGTCCAAGATGTCTACCAGGTGGCTGTATTTTGCCACCCCACATTGTGGGAGTTAGTCATTCTCTCTAGCCAGCTGTCAGGTTGACAGCCGGCTTAGACAAAGCAAAGTATGCTGGCTCCCAGTGATCAATTGTATTTGCTTCTTTCAGACACGAGTACTATTGAAGCCCTCACTGCCAGCACCTCCTAGTCAAGGTGATGTCAGCAGTATGATGAGGTCATCTGATCATGCTGCTGATGTCCCTCGCTGGTGCCACAGAGAAGCACATACAGTTGGTGCAATAGTGGAGCTGAAGACACTGAAGATTTATTGTAATTTGGGGACTATTTGAAAGCATAGTTTGGGGACCAAAGAGGGGATGGGTGCTGACACGAAATGAGGATTGAGGGGAAGATGGGTCCTGATACAGAATAGAGAGCAAATGCGTGAATGGGGATTTAAGGGTTCCATTTGAGAAATGAGGAAGGGGATGAGTGCAGACAGTATGGGGAGCTAGGAAAGGATGTTTGAGGTCAAAGTATAGGGAGTGAGGGGTGTATGGATGAAAACATGGTATGGTAAATTGGGGTAATGGGCAAAAACTCAGTTTTGTTTGTGAGGGGGATGGATATGGAGACAGTATGGGGATCATGTGGGAAGGGTGCGGACACAGTATGGGGAGTGATAGGGGAAATGTATGCAGACAATGTTGGAGAACAAGGGAGATGGGATGCTTGCAGAGACAGTATGATGAGAAAGGGAGGGAAATTTTGGTGTCTCACAAGTTAAGGGTTAATATGTTTTATTTATGTTAGGAGCATTAAAGGGGTTGTCTAAGTTTTTGATGAACATCTGCAGTCACTCTATGTGGGTGCAGAAGTCTGAATTCTCACAGCGACTGCACAGCACATTGTCAGGAGTCTCTGGTACTGGCACTGAGAGTGGGAGATCATGAAACCACATCTATGTGACTTACTTACATGTGCTTACGGGACAACTAGACATGCCTTGTCTCATGCAATGCAAGTGAATTAAGTGAGACCGTAAGCATCTAGTCAGAATGTGGCCTGTAGTATGCAAATCATATTTTTGCACTTACATGACTCTTTACTCATGCAGCCAGCATGGGAGAATCCAGAAAGTGTGCAGTGCATGCGCTGGGAGAATTTGGAAGTGTGTAGTCATGTAGAGTGTCTGCAGACTTTCATCCCAAATCTGGACAAGGTCTTTAATGATAAAATTAAGCACTGTAGCATGCTCAACCCTAACAGCATGTAATATACCCACTATAAGGATTCAGCTCTGCTTGCTGGCTGTACAATAAGCAGAGCAATTTGTATGACCAAATGTGTGAAAACGACATAAATATAACTTTTAATAAATCCTATTTAAAATTATATCACACACACCAAAAATGGTTGCTAAGCAACCAACACTATAGGACAATACAGTATAGGGAAGCGGGCGCCAGATTATCACAGCAACCTCTCCCTTTATTCACAGGTGTTATTCACAAATAGAGCATCAATTATATTACTATTGATGTCCACAAAAATATGTCCAAAAATTGATAATAGAAATAATGTGAATTTAGTCACAATAATACACTGTCTAATCAAAGTTATACACTCAAATGATAGTAGAATGATCACAATTACATACTATATGGTCATAATTAGACACCGAGGTGATAGAAAGTACAAACATGTTGTCCAAATAAAGGGGGTGGAGGCTAAATATCTGCCTCATAATACCCCTCATTGGTAACAATCTGACCTTAAGTGCTCGTAGACCTCCCGAAGCATTTTATAATAGGCTTAATCATCAGGAGAATGGCCAGGAAAGCAGAAGCTTAAGATTCATAACGGACATCCACCATATTATGTCTGGGCACATGACAGCACTGTCATATGCCCAGACATATCAGACAAATATTTGCCTATTAATCCATTAAAAAATCTTATTAACAGTTTATAAAAGTATGACAATTGGCATTATAGGGCGAACAAGAAATGTAAAACTACACCCTCCATCCATTGGGGAGGGGCGGGCGAGGAAGCTGTCAGCTTACAATAAGTATTTACAAGTAGAGTTGAGCGATGTTCGATTCGAACGGTTCACCAATTTCAAATTCGAGTGATTTTGGGCGGTGTTCGAGTCGTTCGAAGAACTCGAACGGTTTGATTCAAGTTTGGCAGTTCGAGTTACATTTGATAATGGTTCAATCACCAAAAGCATGGCTTATCACAGTAAGGCTATGTGCGCACGGGTTGTATTTGCATGCTTCCTGCCTCCCCAGTACAGGCCCTCTCTCTTTCCTACTCACCGATCAAGGGCCCGGTGCTGCACGACTGTCACAAAGCTCCGGCTGCTTTTCCTCTTTTCCTCTTTTGAAAATGGATGCCGCTTCATTATTCAATCTGGTATTCCATGCTTTCCCCGCCCACCGGCGACCATGATTGGTTGCAGTCAGACACGCCCCCACGATGAGTGACAGTTGTGTCATTGCAACCAATCACAGCTGCCGACGGGCGGGTCTATATCGTGCAGTAAAATAAATAAATAAATAATAAAAAAAAAAAATGCGGTTTCCCCAATTTTGATACCAGCCAGGAGGCTGGTATTGTCAGGATTGAGAGCGCCACATTATAGGGAGCCCACCACCCTAACAATATCAGCAGGCAGCCACCCGAAATTGCCCCATCCATTAGATGTGACAGTCACTGGACTCTACCCAGCTCATCCCGAATTGCCCTGGTGCAGTGGCAATAGGGGTAATAATGGGGTTAATCATGGCAGGCGTCTCCCCGAGATACCTTCCATGATTAACCTGTAAGTGAAAGTAATTAAACACACACAACGAAAAAATCCTTTATTTGGAATAAAAGAAAAAAAACACCCTCTTTCACCATTTTATTAAAATCCCCAACTACCCCTCCAGGTCCGACGTAATCCACAGAGGTCCTGCGATGCATTCAGCTCTGCTACATGAAGCTGACAGGAGCGCTGTAGAACACGAGCGCTCTGTGTCAGATCCACGCAGCAACTGACATGAGCCGTGCTGTCACCGGAGACTTTACTGAGGTAATGCCTGCGTGTGCAGTGATGATGGGGGTTGTAGTGCCTGCATGTGTGCGAGGATGATGAGTGCAGTAGTGCATGCGTGTGTGCGAGGATGATGAGTGCTGCAGTGCCTGCGTGTGTGTGAGGATGAGTGCGGTAGTGCCGGTGTTTGCCCTCCCATCCATCCCTCCATCCCTCCCTCCATCCCTCCCTCCATCCCTCCATCCATCCCTCCATCCATCCATCCCTCCATGCCTCCCTCCATCTCTCCATCCCTCTATCCATCCATCCCTCCATTCCTCCATCCATCCCTCCATCCCTCCATCCATCCCTCCCTCCATACATCCCACCATCCCCCATCCCTCCCTCCAGCCATCCCTCCATCTCTCCATCCATTCATCCCTCCTTCGATTCATCCCTCCATCCATCCATCCAGTCCATGTGAAAAGAGATGGAAGGCACTCACCAAATATGTGGTAAAAAAAAGCTGTTTTATTCGACCATCAGGTCAGGGGGAAAGGCGTGGCCTTTCATTAGAATGCGCACCGTGGCCAGAATGCAAGGAAATTTACAAGCCATATAATGCGTGTATAAGCCTGAAATAGGAAGATTGAGCGGTTAGCTCGCTGAATGGTGCCAGTGTTTCCTCCTTTCACTGTTATATTAGAATGAGCAAAGTGGCCAGAATGCAAGGAAATTTGCAAGTCATATAATGTGTGTATAAACCTGCAATAGGAAGATTGAGTGGTTAGCTCGCTGAATGGTACCAGTGTTTCCTCCTTTCACCATCCATCCATCCATCCTTGCAGCTGAACAATCTGCTTCTAGATTCTCTACTGCAATATAGAGGTCAAGATTACCAAATTGTCCTATGCTTTTAATTAGAGGCAGTGGCTCAATGGATAGAGCTACTGCCTAAGGAGAATTTCTTCACGAGTTTGAATCCCGGCCGTCCCGGTAAAGAATTTAAATTATAATTATTATTTATTTATAATTATAATTTAATTTAATTATGAACTGAGGGGAGGAGCCAGACATCAGCTGTGAGCCGCGGGACACACCTCTAAAATCGGAGAAGTTCACGGAATGAGGCTGCATTGCTCTCTCCTCTCTCTCCTCTCTCTCTTCTCTCTCCTCTCTCTCTTCTATCTCCTCTCACTTCTCTCTCTTTTCACTCTCTCTCTTTTCTATCTCTCTCCCACTCTCTTCTCTCTCCTCTTTCTCTTCTCTCTCTCTTCTCTCTCCTCTGTTCTCTCTCTCTTCTCTCTCCTCTCTCTCTTCTCCCTCTCTCTTCTCTTTTCTCTCTCTTTACTCTCTTTTTTCTCTCTCTTCTCTATCTCTTCTCTCTCTTTTCTCTCTCTTTTCTCTCTCTATTTTCTCTCTCTTTTCTCTCTCTTAGACCTGGCGATGATCAGCTGATGCGGTCACCTGACGGAATCAGCTGACACTATAAGTCCAATCCCCAGCTACCTAGTTGTACCTGGCTGGACACAAAAATTGAGCGAAGCCCATGTCCTTTTTTTTTAAATTATTTCATGAAATTCATGAAATAATTAAAAAAAAGGGCTTCCCTATATTTTTGGTTCCCAGCCAAGTACAAATAGGAAGCTGGGGATTGGGGGCAGCCTGTAGCTGCCTGCTGTACCTGGCTAGCATACAAAAATATGGCGAAGCCCATGTAATTTCTTTGGGGGGCAAAAAACTCCTGCATACAGTCCTGGATGGAGTATGCTGAGCCTTGTAGTTCTGCAGCTGCTGTCTGTCTGTACGGAGGAGAGCAGACAGCAGCTGCAGAACTACAAGGCTCAGCATGCTGCATCCAGGACTGTATGCTGGAGGGAGAGACAGGGGGAGCAGAACTACAAGGCTCAGCATGCGTCATTCACTAGTGTATGCAGGAGAGCAGACAGCAGCTGCAGAACTAATATGTTAAAATAATATGATTTGTCTAAATTATGCCACATGTTCATGGTTGTAATGGCGCGGTTGCCTCCGTGAACTGAGGAAGTATACAAATGACCTCATTCCTGTTCCGGCCAGGCCAGGAGCCCGCCCTGCCTGGATACTTCCTCAGTTCACAGACATTATGGGCTTACTCTGTATGTGAGGTTATCTTGCCACATACTGTATATACGGCTTTAAATTGGTGGCTGTAGCATCGCATTGTACAAGTGCTAATATTGCATATTATTCCGTGGTGCTATGGTTATATGGCTCTAAATATATTGTTAATCTGCCACGCTTGGTGAAAGTGTCCTATAGCACACGGATTTACTTCGTATATGATTCTGCATGGTTATAGCTAGATGTGCTGCCGGGTACTGCTACCAATGTGGTGAGACTTTTTGGGATTTTTTGAACTATTTGGATAAGCATGCTGGCTGGCCAGTATGACTGGTGAGTGCTCCTTATATGGCTATCTGGACTAGGAGTGCTGTCCATATGAGCCTGTGATAGATCTCTACTAGTCTATTAGAAAACATTTATCTTGGATTGCTTATAACTTATGTGGTACTTGTAACAATAGAGATTTATGTATATCAACCTGGTAAATACTTATTGTAAGCTGAGAACTTCCTCGCCTGCCCCTCCCCAATGGATGGAGGATGTAGTTTTGCATTTCTTGTTCACCCTATAATGCCAATTGTCAGAGTTTTATAAATTGTTAATAAAAATAAATTTTTTAATGGATTTCTTGGCATCATTAGTATTCTTGATTGGGTACAAGTGAAGAATGTTATTTTATGAGAAGCTATCCTTTATGATTCTGTGATAAACATGTGGACCATGTGGTTCTATAAAATATTTGCCTATTATTAAGGAGTTCTTCTCTGAAACGCGTAAGGCGTAGTCAGGCATATGGAGAGATTGTATTAGTCCATAAATACATTTTTATTGTGACCTAATAAATTTCAAGTTTTTTTAAAGACATCGATGCTGGATATGTTTCCCTTCTAATGGTCATATTAAAAATAATCTCGCATATTGAAATTTGCAAATTTATTCCCTGCGAATTGGATCTCTCTGGGGGAAATTCAGGGAAGCTGTTAAAATTGAATTATAAAGGATCCACTTATCTCTAATGCTTACTAGCTACTCTTACTGATTCATTCAGTATTCAGCGAAAAACTGCCCCCCTGCTTTATTAAGAGAAGCAAGAAGAAAAGATAGTTGGCACATGATATAAAGCGTATGTGCAACTGATATAAAATAATCACCGAGTTTTCCATGGCAGATACTGCAGGAAAATGCTTTCATTGCTTTTCCTGAAGTTTCTTCACTATCATTTTTTCTTAAAAAATTAAACATTTTTTTCTTTTTTTTGTAATGTCATCTTTAAACAGTGAGAATGAACACGCTATTTTCTTTAAAAGTGTCCCAGCTAATCATGAAGCAGTTAAAAAGAAATGACTACAGATGAAACATACGCACATGGTCATTTTTACATTGCTGTGCATTATGTTTATCTTTGCATCATTTTTATTTTGTGCTTTTTTCAGTCAAATTTTAGTTGGAATCTGCCTGAACAAAATGTTGTATGTACATACCCTATGTGGGAGAATGTGTACACGATCGGACGCTGTGCTAGTAGACAATTAGAGTTCTTGCGATAAAGAAATACAACATATCTTCAAAAAGTACAGAAATACTTTACCAGAATCAATCACAGTACATAAATATATCAACAGAAGTACCATCACTATATGAGTTCAGCACCAGAATCATAATCAGTACATTAAACATCACTCAGCTTAGTACAGAGATCAATTGAAATATTAGGTCAGTTCAATATACAGTACACCTGCATACACCTACAAATCAAAAAATGTCCATAAAAATGGTAAGGAGATACTAGAAGTTGTTGTTGTTAACATTCGTCCTTAAGCCAGCTTTACACCTTACAATTAGGTATGCGATCTCGTATGCGATGTGACACGCCCAGGTTGCATATGCAATTGAATGAGATTGCACATAGGTCGTTCATTTGCTGTCACACGTGCGTTAGTAGTCTATGTTAAATTGATCAATTTTGTGTGCGATCCTTTAGATCATGTGTTCTGTGACGTATGCATTGGACACCCTTTTTTTTTTTTTATTTATTGACTTGCCAAGCGTGTGTAATGTGTAGGGATGCGTTTTTACTATGTCATCTGCCATTCAGCTCTGCTACATGGCCGCTAACAGCAGCCACAGACAGCCATGTAGCAGAGCTGAATGGCAGATGACAGCAGACACAGACAGAGCCGCACTGTCAGAATGAACTCGGGTGAACCTCACCCGACTTCATGGTCATGCTGCGGCTCTGTCTGTGCCGCGTACTGATTAGCGGTCACCTGTGAAGGATTCACTGGTGACCGCTAAACTCCTGAGTAAGTGAATTGAGCAGCCCTCTCTCATACTCACCAATCCCCGATCCCCGGCACTGCACGGCGTTCACACTGCTCCGGCGGCTTTTACTGTTTTGAAAAAGCCGGCCGCCCATTAAACAATCTCGTATTCCCTGCTTTACCCGCCCACCGGCGCCTATGATTGGTTACAGTGAGACACGCCCCCACGCTGAGTGACAGGTGTCACACTGCACCCAATCACAGCAGCCGGTGGGCGTGTCTATACTGTGTTGTGAAATAAATAATTAAATAATTAAAAAAAAAGGCGTGCGGTCCCCCCCAATTTTAAAACCAGCCAGATAAAGCCATACGGCTGAAGGCTGGTATTCTCAGGATGGGGAGCTCCACGTTATGGGGAGCCCCCCAGCCTAACAATATCAGCCAACAGCCGCCCAGAATTGCCGCATACATTATATGCGACAGTTCTGGGACTGTACCCGGCTCTTCCCGATTTGCCCTGGTGCGTTGGCAAATCGGGGTAATAAGGAGTTATTGGCAGCCCATAGCTGCCAATAAGTCCTAGATTAATCATGTCAGGCGTCTATGAGACACCCTCCATGATTAATCTGTAAATTACAGTAAATAAACACATACACCCGAAAAATCCTTTATTAGAAATAAAAAACACAAACATATACCCTGGTTCACCACTTTAATCAGCCCCAAAAAGCCCTCCTTGTCCGGCGTACTCCAGGATGGTCCAGCGTCGCGTCCAGCTGTGCTGCATGAAGGTGACAGGAGCTGCAGAATACACCGCCGCTCCTATCAGCTCCACACAGCAAATGAAGACAGCCGCGCGATCAGCTGAGCTGTCACTGAGGTTACCCGCTCTCACTGGATCCAGAGGTGGATGCAGCGGTGGCCGCGGGTAAGCTCAGTGACCGCTCAGCTGATCGCGCTACTCACCCGCTGCTCCTCTCACCTCCACGCAGCAACTGAGGTGAGTAGCGCGATCAGCTGAGCTGTCACTGAGGTTACCCGCGGCCACCGCTGCATCCACCACTGGATCCAGTGACAGCGGGTAACCTCAGTGACAGCTCAGCTGATCGCCGGCTGTCTTCATTTGCTGTGTGGAGGTGACCGGAGCGGCTGTGTCTGCTGCAGCTCCGGTCACCTCCATGCAGCAGCACTGGATGCGACGCTGGACCATCCTGGATTACGCCGGACAAGGAGGGCTTTTTGGGGCTGATTAAAGTGGTGAACCAGGGTATATGTTTGTGTTTTTTATTTCTAATAAAGGATTTTTCGGGTGTGTGTGTTTATTTACTGTAATTTACAGATTAATCATGGAGGGTGTCTCATAGACGCCTGACATGATTAATCTAGGACTTATTGGCAGCTATGGGCTGCCAATAACTCCTTATTACCCCGATTTGCCAACGCACCAGGGCAAATCGGGAAGAGCCGGGTACAGTCCCAGAACTGTCGCATATAATGTATGCGGCAATTCTGGGCGGCTGTTGGCTGATATTGTTAGGCTGGGGGGCTCCCCATAACGTGGAGCTCCCCATCCTGAGAATACCAGCCTTCAGCCGTATGGCTTTATCTGGCTGGTTTTAAAATTGGGGGGGGACCGCACGCCGTTTTTTTTAATTATTTAATTATTTATTTCACTGCACAGAATAGACACGCCCACCGGCTGCTGTGATTGGGTGCAGTGTGACACCTGTCACTCAGCGTGGGGGCGTGTCTCACTGTAACCAATCATAGGCGCCGGTGGGCGGGTAAAGCAGGGAATACAAGATTGTTTAATGGTCGGCCGGCTTTTTCAAAACAGTAAAAGCCGCCGGAGCAGTGTGAATGCCGTGCAGAGCCGGGGATCGGGGATCGGTGAGTATATGAGAGAGGGGGATAGACTGACATGGACAGAGAGTGAGGGACAGAGATAGTGACCGACTGACAGAGATTAGTGCATGACAGACATTGTGAGGCGCTTCAGAACGCAGCTTTTCAGCTGCGCTCTGAAGCGGACCTTTTTAAGCTGCGGTGCAGAGCGCACACCTGCGCACATAGCCTCAGACATCAAAATCGTATGAGGGATGTCACACGTTACAATTCACTAGGTTCATACAACAAAACGTCCAATGTATGAGGAATAAACGACGTGTATGCGATCACCGTATTTTAGTTCAATCTTGATTGCACGTAGGTGTCACACGCAAATACGTCACGAACGATGCAGGATGTGCTTCACTTACAACTTGACCCCGACGACGGATTGAAAGATTTATTGAAGCGTGTAAAGCAGGCAATAGACTGTGGACCATAATAAACAACAGTTCTGATGAGACATAATCTCTAATTGGGGGTCATACTCTTTCTTTTGTTCTCCATTGTGTTTGGATGCCATGATGACTTTTCACATATACAGCTCATCTAAAAACCTCTTTCTATTCCAGCCAACTGCAACACATCCCAACATGGTGCCTTTAAAAATAACACTGTCATTATAATGTCCCTGAATAAAAATATCTACCCTATACAGTTCACTGATTAAATAATTGTCTCTCACTGTGCTCTCTGAGCAAGTAGATGAACCTGACATTATTCCACGTATGGCACATGGCCTCCATACTGTCCTCTCATATAAAATATTGTTATCACACAATCAACTTTATGAATCCTAACCGCCACTATCCTTAATTAGAATCTATAACCAATACATTGTCTTCCCTTATTAACTATACTCACTATAGTATCCTCCCTTATGAGTTATAACCACCACACTGTCCACTCTGACTACCTATAGCCTGTACATGCAGTCCACCCTAATTAGCTATAACTAATCCCAAGTGTCCAGTTCATGCTTTCCTTTCCATACTGAACCACCACTTTATTTTGCGGCCATTCAATACTGTGACCCCTCTGTAATACATAATCTCTGTACTGAGCCCCCCTCTTACTTTTCAACCATTTCTGTACCTTTCCCATCACATGATACCATCACAATGTTCACCCGTCCATCAACGTCTTTATTTTGTACCCCATGCTCTCTTCTTACACCAACAACAGTAGCTGTGGACCCACTGTGCCAGTGGCTGGGCTTAGCCTGGAGGGGCGTTACTAAGCAGTAGAGTTGAGCGAGGTTCTCCAGTTCACGGCTCGAGTGATTTTGGGGGCTGTTCTAGATCGAACTAGAACTCGAGTTTTTTGCTAAAGCTCGATAGTTCTAGATACGTTCGAGAACGGTTCTAGCAGCAAAAAGCAGGGCTTTTTACAGCTACAGTGTGCAGGAGCCATCGCTGGCAGCCTGCCAGAAGCTGGTAACCAAGATAAACATCGGGTATCCAAGCAAAGCGCTTTGGTTAGTAACCCGATGTTTATCCTAGTTACGTGCAGGAAGCCCACACTTCCCCGCTCAGCTCACTCCGCCCCCTCCTGCACGCGGCATGTACACACACACTCACACACACACACACGTCCCCAGCCATGCAGTCCACGACACTGATGTCCTCCTGGCACTCTGCACACATGGTCCCGCTCGGCTTACCTGCGGTGATGAAGTCCCGACCTCAGCGCTGTCACTGTCCTCCATGGCCGCCGCTTGTCACATCACCTTCTCTCGCTTCCGACCCGAGACTGACTAGCAGTGTCGTCATGGACCTCTCGCGATACTTGGCTGTGAAGGCGGCGGTCATTGAACTCAGTGACAGGGGCTGTCAGCAGTGCAGGAGATCAGCGCAGGTAATGTACCTCGCTGACAGCAGCACTTGTCATCCCCTGCAGTGACCTGGGTTGACCCATTGATGTTAGCTCAGGTCACTGCACTGCTCTCCCAGCCAATGGGGAACATCCTGCTCTTCATTGACTGGGACAGAGTGGATCGTCATGGCAACCCCTTGGATTACACAAGACCTGGATTTGTTTTTCTTTCTAATAAATTGGTTAAAAAGGGAATGTATTGGGGAGTGTTTTTTCAAATAAAAATGTGTTTGTCGTCTATTTTTTTTATTACTGACTGGGTTGGTGATGTCGGGTATCTGATAGACGCCTGACCTCACCAACCCCAGGGCTTGGTGCCAGGTGACATTACACATCTGGTATTAACCCCATATATGACCCCGTTTGCCACCGCACCAGGGCACGGGATGAGCTGGGGCAAAGCACCAGGATTGGCGCATCTAATGGATGCGCCACTTCTGGGGCGGCTGCGTCCTGCTATTTTTAGGCTGGAGAGAGTCCAATAAACATGGACCTCCCTAGTCTGAGAATATCAGACCCCAGCTGTCTGCTTTACCTTGGCTGGTGATCCAATTTTGGGGGGACCCCTACGTGGTTTTTTTTTTTAATTATTTATTTAATTTAAAATAACAGCGTGGGGTGCCCTCAGTTTTGGATTACCAGCCAAGGTGAGGCTGCCAGCTGTGGTCTGCAGGCTGCAGCTGTCTGCTTTACCCTAGCTGGCTACAAAAATAGGGGGAACCCTATGTCATTTTTTCTTTTCATTTTTTTGGCTAAATACAAAGCTAAGCACCCCTTAGTGCCACATGAAAGGCACCAAAGGGTGCAAAATTACAAAATGCAGGAGAGTGGGACATTATGTGTCTTTCTGTCATTATAATGACAGAAAAGACTGATATGAAGTGTACAAGCATAGGAAAATTACCAGAGAGCTCTACGCTGTGAAAAGCAGTAGAAAATGGCACTGGATTGAACATGTGACCGCCTCATGTAGGTTGAAGCTAAGGATCCTGGGTAAATTTATGTATTTTCCCTCCTTCAGTTTTTTTGCAGTACACAAAAAAAACGGAAGGCACACGGATGACAAACAGATGACATACGGACCGTCTACGGAACGGAAACGGATGCCACACGGATGCACCCATGAAAAAAAACGGACTGTTTTTTGCAGACCACAAAAATGAATCGGTCGTGTGAATGTAGCCTTATTCTGATCTGCCGTTTATAAACAGCAGGCAGAAATAAGTGAATAACGCCCCCCAGCGTCAGAAAATCTCCGGGGTTTCAGGGCTAGCTGAGACCCTGGAGATCATGATCCAGGACGGTTTTTCCGGTCCCCGCTCACGTGATCACAGGTATACACCATATACCGATGATCACGTTACAGTAAATTACAGCGCCTGTAAAAAATTATTTATCTCCCATCTGGCATGAACAAACATTATAAATCTCCTCCCCGGTCCCCTCCGGTCCACCGATGTCGCCAAAGTGCCCCCCTGATGCCCTCCCAGAAATCCAAGATGGCCGCGCGCACAGCAGCGCGCCGGCCGCATTTACCCTACTCCTCTGATTTCTGTCGCATGTGCCATGACACATGCGACAGAAAACTCCTCCCCAGGCCCTGCCAGGTCACCCCCTATAACCTCACCGGTGTTCCCCAGTGTCCCACAGTACCTGTGCAGCGTTGATCCCCCCACGGCCCTCTCCTTCACAATAGACACTGCTGCATGCACAGAGTGGCTGTCAGCTCAGCTTCCTGTGTTCAGACACAGTGAGTGGTGGTTATGCATCTGTAAGCTAAATGGGCGGCACGGTGGCTCAGTGGTTAGCACTGCAGTCTTTCAGCGCTGAGATCCTGGGTTCAATTCTCACCAAGGGCACCATCTGCAAGGTGTTGGTATGTTCTCCCCGTGTTTGCGTGGGTTTCTTCTGGGTACTCCAGTTTCCTCCCACACTCCAAAGACATACAGCGTTATTGAATTAATAACCCTATATAAATGAATAAATTATTATTATTACTGCAATGCCCTGCTCATGAGGTAAGGAACATAATTGATCAGGAGAGCTATATACTACATTTCCAAATGGAGGGATTTGCTTTTATAGTTTCCCTGCTGAACGACTACCAAACATGAGAGTCCGTTATACGCCACAAGACAACACATCTAAATATCGAGCTCTGTTGTTAAGTATTCATTCAGCTGGATAACTGGACTTAAAGGGGTATTCCATCTGCAAGATCCTATCCCCAATATATAGTAGGTGGAATAGCAATAATATCAGCAAATACCAATATTTGGAAATGTAGAATAGTTCTCCTGATTAGGCATGCCCTTACCTCATGAGCAGGGCATTGCAGCTTTGGTAGCAACCATTACGACATGGACTCTGCTGCTGTGGACCCGGGGAGAGTGAGTGCAGATTCATTGCACCCACACTCCTCACATGAAGGGTCTGCACTCCTAGAAAATGGGGGATATGTTCCCTGAGTGTCTCACCCCATATTCTAGACGGCCCAGAGTCGTCGTGGGACCCCTTTATTTTTTTTCTTACAATAAATTGGTGAAAGAGGAAATGTTTTGGGGACTGTTTTTTCAAATAAATTTCTTTTGTCGATTTTTTTTTTGTTAGTACTGACAGTTTATGATGTTGGGTATCTAATAGACGCCATGACATCACAAACTGCTGGGCTTGATCTCAGGTGACTTTACAGCTAGTATCAACCCGATTTATTACCCCGTTTGTCACTGCACCAGGGCACGGGATGAGCTGGGGTGAAGCGCTAGGATTGGCGCATCTAGTAGATGCGCCACGTCTGGGGTGCCTGCGGCCTGCTATTTTTAGGCTGTGAAGGCCCAATAACTATGGACCTTCCCACCCTGAGAATACCAGACCACAGCTGTCCGCTTTCCCTTGGCTGGTGATCCAATTTGGGGGGGGACCCTACTTTTTTTGTGTAATTATTAATATTTATAAAATAATTATAAAAAAAGAGCCTGAGGGGACCTCCACATTGGATCCCCAACCACGGTAAAGCTGCCAGCTGCAGTTTTCAGGCTACAGCCGTCTGCTTTACCCTAGCTGGCTATCAAAAATGGGGGACCCAACGTCATTTTTTTTTTAACTATTTTTTAAATAGAAAAAATTAATGGGCTTCCCTGTATTTTGATTGCCAACCAAGGTAACGGCAGGCAGATGGGGGTGGCAACCCATAGCTGTCTGCTTTATCTGCGCTGAGAATCAAAAATACCGCGGAGCGCTACTTCATTTTTTTTAAAGATTTATTTTTACAGCACTGTGATGTCCAGCAATCAAAATACAGGGAAGCCCATTTTGTTTTTAGTTATTTAAATAAATAATTAAAAAAAAAATATATATGGGCTCCCGCTGCATTTTTTGTATTGGTAGCTAAGGGTAATCCAAGCAGCTACTGGCTGCTAACCCCCACTGCTTGGTGTTACCTTCACTGGCAATGGAAAATCCAGGGAAGCATTTTTTTTTTTTTTTGCCAAAAAACTACAAAAAAAGGACGTGAGCTTCGCCATATTTTTGTATGCTAGCCAGGTATAGCAGGCAAGTGCTGGAAGAGTTGGATACAGCGCCAGAAGATGGCGCTTCTATGAAAGTGCCATTTTCTTAGGCAGCTGCAGACTGCAATTCGCAGCAGTAGGGCCCAGAAAGCTCAGGCCAACCTGTGCTGCGGATTCCAATCCCCAGCTGCCTAGTTGTACCTGGCTGGACACAAAAATGGGGCGAAGCCTACGTGATTTGTTTTCTAATTATTTCATGAAATTCATGAAATAATAAAAAAGGGCTTCCCTTTATTTTTGGTTCCCAGCCGGGTACAAATAGGCAACTGGGGGTTGGGGGCAGCCGTACCTGCCTGCTGTACCTGGCTAGCATACAAATATATGGCGAAGCCCACATAATTTTTTCAGGGGGCAAAAAACTTCTGCATACAGTCCTGGATGGAGTATGCTGAACCTTGTAGTTCTGCAGCTGCTGTCTGTCTGTATGGAGAAGAGCAAACAGCATCTGCAGAACTACAAGGCTCAGTATACTCCATCCAGGACTGTATGCAGAAGTTTTTTGCCCACCAAAAAAATGACGTGGGCTTCGCCATATTTTTGTATGCTAGCCAGGTACAGCAGGCAGCCACGGGCTGCCTCCAACCCCCAGTTGCCTATTTGTACCCGGCTGGGAACCAAAAATATAGGGAAGCCCGTTTTTTTTAATTATTTCACTTATTTCATGAAATAATTAAAAAACAAATGACGTGGGCTTCGCCCCATTTTTGTGTCCAGCTAGGTACAACTAGGCAGCTGGGGATTGGAATCCACAGCACAGATTAGCCCGAGGTTTCTGGGCGCCTCTGCTGCGAATTGCAGTCCGCAGCCGGCCCAGAAAATGGTGCTCTCATAGAAGCGCCATCATCTGGCGCTGTATCCAACTCTTCCAACAGCCCTGGAGCCGGGTGGCTTGTTGGGTAATCATTAGTTAATGCTGGCTTTGTTTAACTAGCCAGTATTAAGCCAGAGATTCTTAATGTCAGGCACGTTTGACCCAGCCATTAAGAATCTCCAATAAAGGGTTAAAAAAAACACCACACAGAGAAAAAATACTTTTATAGAAATAAATACACAGACACATTAGAGACTCCATTTTTATTACCCCCTGTCAGCCCTCCACGATCCATGGTCTTCTGTCTTTCTCGTTCAACAAATGCAGCTCTGCTACATCACTGCTGCACGGGGGAAGACGCTGCTTCCCGTGCAGCCTTCACTCCGTGAAGGCTGCACGGGAAGCAGCGTGTAGCCTTCACTCCGTGAGAGATCAGTGCTGCTGGCTGCTGGCGGTGACAGACGCGTTACCATAGCAACAGGGCTCCGATCATGTGATTCCCGGAGCCGCGGTTAGCGGTGACGTCACCGCTAACTGCGTTTCTATGGCAACGGTGATCTCCGTTAATGACTGGCTGTGTCAGCCAGTCCCTAACGGAACGGGTAGTCGACCGTGTGCTAGAGCATGTCGCCGGTACACGGCGATACACAAATGTGCACCGTGTACCGGAGAGTGCAATGACAGGTCCTACATGACGCGTCATAGTCATGTGATCAGTCTGTGGCCAATGAGATAATAGCCATGTGACTGGTCACATGGCTATTTTGACGTCACGATCGGTCCTGCATCACTGCTGGCAGTGCTGGTCACCGGGAGGATTTAGCGATCATCGGATGGAATAGCGGCAGGAGACAGAGTGCAGGAGGGATCGCGGTGACCGGTAAGTGTTATGGCAATGTTTATTAACTGTATGTGTACATTTATAATGCATTTTTATGTGTTTGTGGGTGCCTCCCATTATATCCTATTGGTTCGAGTTCGGTTCGTCGAACGTTCGCCGAACTGAACTCGAACGAGACCTCCGTTCGACGAACCGAACTCGAGCCGAACCACAGCCAGTTCGCTCATCTCTACTAAGCAGTTAATTGTTTTTTACCAGTACCTTTGATTGTGAAGGTATACCGTGGCTGCAGGAACCACACCAGGTACTACTCCAGTCCGTGGACCTGTGCTGTAGTCCAACGGGTCAAGGCAGGAATACAAAGTCTAAAGTGCAAAGGCAGAGTGAACGTCAGACATTGATGGGTCTGATCAGGGAGCACAGGATTAATATATGAAGCCGACTTCAGGAGGTGAGTGTTCAGGATAAACAGCAAGTCAAGTCAGGTACTGTAGCTAGCAGGAATGACAAAACAGGAATGCAACAAGACAGAGCAGATGACACAGATTGATTTGAATCTAAGCTCAGGCAAGGTGTAGAGGGAGGAGCTGCCTAATAAACCACTACTAGCAGGAGATAGGCCAGAGCAGCAACACACAGGAGATGGTTGATTAAACTCCTACAGAGTCTGAGTAGGTCTCACTACAGATAGGTAGAGACTCTCCATCAACAGGAGGATGCACCAGTGCTGGATTTGATACAAGGGAGAACTCATGGTATGATCTGACACTGGGAGGAGCAGAGCAGCGCCCGCAGTGAGTAGGACAGTGCTTACTACCCTCAGCACTCCACAGTCTTTAATGATTACACCCTTACACCACTTTCCACCCCATGCTGTTTCCACCATGGAACTCCTCTATATCCTCAGCTCCATTGTTGTGCATGCTTTACTTCTACTCCCTTGCAACACAGGAGATCAGTTGGCCTCATTACGCTACTATACTGTGAACTGTAACTTGACTTTACTCCGAAAGTGCTGGGGGTCAGAGCTTCATTAGTAATTGATTCTGAATGTTTAAAAACTCTCTTGGAGAATGGTCTAAACTCTATCCCTGGGAGTGATAAAATGCCAAAGCCTTTGACTACTGCATGAGGTGACCTGGCAGTTCCCTTCTATTAGAGACCTGCATGCCCCCTATTTCACCCTTCCAAAGATACCCATATTAAAACTTGCAAATCAAAATTATTCTGCATAGTCTATTCTGCTTTTTGGTTACTTACTGAGCCTAATTAAATTACATTAATGAATTACTCAAGCTAATAGCTGGTCTCTCTTCATTTAATCAGCAGTGCAGTGTCCAAATTTATTTTTACACCACTATTTCCATTTTGCCCAAAGCACATTACTCCATTGTAAATAGTATTGTCAATGTAGAATGTAGATATAATTCTTTCTCCACAAATTATATTGTCAGTTTAGTGCTGTTTGATTACAGAACACACTTCTCAATAACCAAAATATTCAGACATTCTATTCTACAGATAAGACAGCATTCCCGTAAGTTAGTTTATTGCAGCCTCAATGTATCATTGCAATGTCATATTGTTGCTGACATCGCTTTACAGTTTTGATGTCATATTTCCTACTGTTTGTCTGCATATATACTATATCTAGGTGCATTAAACTAATGCAATGGCATAGAGACACTATCCAAGTTGTGAAACCTTTAATAGTAGATCTAAGGAGACCAAACTGTGTTTTAATAAAGACTATATTTTTAGGTTTTATCCTGAATGATATGAAGGGATTAAAATATGAATTATTAGAGTGAACATTTATGTACAAAGTAGTATTTTATGTCATTTTTTTATATGTCAAATTGTAGTAAAAACTAAGTTTATTGAGTATAAATCCTCATACAGTGAAGTATACCTTTGCAATATGGAAAACACCAGCATTTGCTTGCTCTTTGGATGATAGAGCAGCGGCAAGTGATTATGCATTTGTGGGAGCAAGGAGCTGACTGTCACACAGCTGAGCTCCCCATAGAAAAGGCAGGGATGGTTTGTTACAATCTCTGTACTCTCAATTGTTGTATACAGAGCAGTTATGTGCTAACAGGTTGTAAGGGATGAAAAAAGAACAACTGGGTCCAAGGAACCTCAGTCAGCTTTGCTATTCAACCAGGAGGCCACAATTCTACTGTCACTGTGACTGATATACCAAACAATTATAAAGGATATCAGATTTTTAAGAAAGTATTAAAATGTTAAAGAGTCCCCAAAGGTTTTTGTGAGATTTTAAAGGTATAATATGTTAACTAAGTGTTAGATGGGCAGCGAGGTGCTCCGGCAGTCATGACACAGTCTGCCTTCTGGCTGCAGCGCAGCCCTGAATTAGCATTCTTCACCACGGCTGCTGATCTAAAGAAAGGGAAAGGGTGATGGGACTTGTAGTGCGGGACACTCTCGTGCTAGCTGTAAGCCAGGACTCCTTCATTCTCCCTCTGGGACACTTCGCAGCTGACGACCGCAGCAGTCCCCAGTGTTCCCAAACACCATAAAGAGTCAGGGTTCTTCTTAACCAACAATTCTTTACTATCAACCATTTCAACAGAGATCACATCACACCAAAGACGGGCACCAATCTTCAGCATAACAGGGGCTATCAGCTTTGGGAAATACAGTACTTCAGACAACCGCTCCGCCGTCTCACTGTGGCCGTTGTCCCTAGCAACCGGAGCTACGTTGAATTTACCGGCCAGCCATGTCCCTGGTACTCGGGCCTCTGAGTCCCTCATCCCCTCTTTCATCTTCATTCTGTCGGGCAGAGTCATCTAGTCCACTCAGGGATCTGTCTTCCTCCCCTAGGGACAGCTGTAAACCGTGACGGGGTCCCTGGGGATGGCTATCTTCAGTCCCGATTTGTCAGGCCCTACTCCTACTCCTGAAGAGCCCACTGACCTTCAGCCTTGAGAGAGGGTTCGTTGGGCATAAGCCAGAAGGCAGCCACCATCCAGGCTGTCCGGACTTCACCCTCTTGGGACGTAGTTCGGTCAGCCCACCTCTCACCAGGGCCCCTGGTGTCTGGTGCCAGGATATGACCCTGCGGGTCCAAATTACTCCTTCAAGGGCTTCACCTCACACCTCCCACAGGTGTGGTAACTCCCACTTCTCTGGGTGACTTACCTCTCCTCACTTCCCCATCCCCCGTTTTTGTTCTCAATGCTCCATCCCACTAATCCCTCCGGCCTAGCAGTACCAGCGAATTGGCTGAGCACACTGTGGCCATTTTATGGCTTTTTACCATAACACACATGAAGCAATTACCAAATACACATACATGGAATACAATCAGTCTGCAGGCTTGGGGTGGGCTGAGCCCTTCACCCTCTTACATACAGTGCCTACAAGTAGTATTCAACCCCCTGCAGATTTAGCAGGTTTACACATTCGGAATTAACTTGGCATTGTGACATTTGCACTGTAGATCAGCCTGGAAGTGTGAAATGCACTGCAGCAAAAAAGAATGTTATTTCTTTTTTTATTTTTTATTTTAAATTGTGAAAAGTTTATTCAGAGGGTCATTTATTATTCAACCCCTCAAACCACAAGAATTCTGTTTGGTTCCCCTAAAGTATTAAGAAGTATTTCAGGCACAAAGAACAATGAGCTTCACATGTTTGGATTAATTATCTATTTTTCCAGCCTTTTAAGACCCTCCCCAAACTTGTGAACAGCACTCATACTTGGTCAACATGGGAAAGACAAAGGAGCATTCCAAGGCCATCAGAGACAAGATCATGGAGGGTCACAAGGCTGGCAAGGGTTACAAAACCCTTTCCAAGGAGTTGGGCCTACCTGTCTCCACTGTTGGGAGCATCATCCGGAAGTGGAAGGCTTATGGAACTACTGTTACCCTTCCACTGCCTGGACAGCCTTTGAAAGTTTCCACCCGTGCCGAGGCCAGGCTTGTCCGAAGAGTCAAGGCTAACCCAAGGACAACAAGGAAGGAGCTCCGGGAAGATCTCATGGCAGTGGGGACATTGGTTTCAGCCAATACCATAAGTAACGTACTCCACCGCAATGGTCTCCGTTCCAGACGAGCCCGTAAGGTACCTTTACTTTCAAAGCGTCATGTCAAGGCTCGTCTACAGTTTGCTCATGATCACTTGGAGGACTCTGAGACAGACTGGTTCAAGGTTCTCTGGTCTGATGAGACCAAGATCGAGATCTTTGGTGCCAACCACACACGTGACGTTTGGAGACTGGATGGCACTGCATACGACCCCAAGAATACCATCTCTACAGTCAAGCATGGTGGTGGCAGCATCATGCTGTGGGGCTGTTTCTCAGCCAAGGGGCCTGACCATCTGGTCCGCATCCATGGGAAGATGGATAGCACAGCCTACCTGGAGATTTTGGCCAAGAACCTCCGCTCCTCCATCAAGGATCTTAAGATGGGTCGTCATTTCATCTTCCAACAAGACAACGACCCAAAGCACACAGCCAAGAAAACCAAGTCCTGGTTCAAGAGGGAAAAAATCAAGGTGTTGCAGTGGCCTAGTCAGTCTTCTGACCTTAACCCAATTGAAAACTTGTGGAAGGAGCTCAAGATTAAAGTCCACATGAGACACCCAAAGAACCTAGAAAACTTGGAGAAGATCTGCATGGAGGAGTGGGCCAAGATAACTCCAGAGACCTGTGCCGGCCTGATCAGGTCTTATAAAAGACGATTATTAGCTGTAATTGTAATACTTACCTGCACAAACAGATATCCTCGTAAGATAGCCAAATCTAAAAAAAAAACCACTCCAACTTCCAAAAATATTAAGCTTTGATATTTATTAGTCTTTTGGGTTGATTGAGAACATAGTTGTTTATCAATAATAAAAAAAATCCTCTAAAATACAACTTTCCTAATAATTCTGCACACGGTGTACATATACTAAGAATAAGTAAAAGCTAATTAAAAAAAATGCTAACAATAACCCCGTTAAAAATAAATAAATAAAAACGTGTCCAATATATAAACATATTTGCAACAGAAAGATAATCAAACATTTTAAAATGTACTTTTTGAGGCCCTTTGTAAATTCTCACCAATATCACCTACTATTGTCAAAAGAAAAAAGTTTATAAAAAGAAGATAACACTTTTGCTCAATGTTTCTTCAAAAAAGATGGGAAAACTATTTATATACATGAAAGAAAAAATGGTTTACAGCTCTAAAAATTACATTTATATGTACAAGTCATCGCCAGCTCCTGAAGATGTTAAGTTTATATATGTGATAGTAGCGAAGCATAAAACAAGAGACATAAATCTGGTATTCCTGTAATTGCACTGACCTGAAGTATAAAGCCATGTTATAACTTTTTATCACACAAAAAATGTTATAAAAATAAGAACAAGAACTATTCTTGTACTGTTATCTATTTCCTCATTCTGCTTTTCAAAAGATGGAATAAGGATCAGTTCACATTTATCTTGTACTCTCTGCCAAGTGCTTACATTGGGATTTTAATGCAAATCCCAAAATTCACGAATCAAACAATTTCCCCCACGTAAGCACTCATTATAATGATGCAGATGAAGTCACTTTGGACTTCGTCTTTTCTCTGCTCCGGTAGTGTCCCATTATTTTAGGCATCTTTTTAGTGCACAAGTGTGGATGACCACAGTAGTGTGAAAGCTTAAAAAAAGATAGATACCACTGGAAAAGACATCAGAGTTCAAAATATCTCCATCTGCTTCATTATCATGAGCGGATCCACCAAGGGTTTTGTCTAAATCTCATTTTTGTGGCATTTACATGGAAAACCGTTGTAAAGTGCTCAGCTTAGAATACAAAAATGTAATCCCGGCCTTGTACTGAAAGAGATCCAAAAGTGTTATGTACTTCAAAATGTTACCAATAAAAACTGAAACTTATCCTACACAAAACTAGCCCCCTCGTAGGTCTGTCTTCTTTCACATGAAATGAAGAGGGGGTCCCACATTACTGGTAGAACAAAGTTTCAGGAAATGGGATAAGAATCCAATCACACAAAAAAAATTCAGTGAAATCTGCACTCCCAAATCCAAATTTGCACTCCTGAGTAGAGATTAGCGAACCTCAGGAGGTTCAGTTCGCTTGCTGCAATCTAACTGAACCTTCACTGGTGCCAACTTGGCCTGAGGAGATTCGGAATCACTGATTGGATGTAAAAAATAGTAACTTCAGCTGTAGAAAAATTCATTGAGACATGCAATTTATATATTGGGGTTGCTTTTGGGGGGGTTTTCTGGCACTTTAGGGACAAGTGATACCTACGTACCACAAAAAGTCAATTTACTCCTATTATCTATTGTTATAATTACAAATTATATGGTAAAACAACATTTTAGATGAAAACAAATTTTTTTTGATTTTAACATCAAAATTGTAAAAAGGTCTGTGAAGCATACACAGCTTCACCATTCTCAATACTCCCTTAGAATAATTCCTTGATTTTTGCTGTTTTAATACCTCAGCAAATCAGACATGGCGTCTGTAATTCATTCCAGACAAATTTACATTGCAAATATTAAATGTCGCTTCTCCCTTCCATGCCCTAACATGTGTCCCAAAAGAACTTTTGAATACAGTCAGGGTACCGCCAAGCTCAGAAGAAATTGGGTAACAAACTCTGTGATCCACATTTCGGTGTGACTTCTTGCATAAGTGAAACAAATGGGGCTAAGGCAACATTTTCACACAAAAAACAAACATTTTCAATATGCCAACTAGAGATGGGCGAATAGTCAAATAGTCCAGATTCTTCATGCCAAATAATTTCTATTATTCATGTATTCATACTTAAAAACATACCTAATGCAAGTCAATGGGAAACTTAAAGAACTTTCTGTAAGACCTTGGAAGTAGGTCTGGGAAGGCTGTAAAAATGTTGCAATGGAGGGAAAGTGATGAAACTGAATGAGAACAGCATAAGGAAGATGCCTAGGTGCATTTCTGACTCACAGTTGGTTTCTGGAAATAATCTTGTTAGAGTACTTTGAAAATTAAAGCACTAGAATTCTACTTATTGAGTTTCCCGGAAGCAGTCACACTGCTTCCTGGTCCAATCATTAAAGTTCATAAATATGCACTGCTTCCTCCGCCCATCATCTGTAAGATTGTCTGTGATTGGTGGCAGTCCTGCTTTCCCCGCCCACACTCTGTGACATACAGTGAACTCAGTTGAACCCACTATGAGATTGCCAGATTGTGGGACATGGTGGCTCAGCAGTCCTGCAATCCGACAGCAGTTTCTACTGAGTGGGAACCTACAACTGTGAACTCTGACAGTCCAGTAATAGTTGAACTGAGTTCACAGCTGGAGGTTCCCACTGTGTGATCTCTGTGCTTCCATGTCCCGCAATCTGGCAGTGAGTTCAAATGAATTCACTGATGGCAGTGAGAAAACCCTTGGCTATGAACTCCTGTGAACTCAAGAACATTACTCTCTGCTGCCCTCAGTGTGTCCTGGAGGTTGTAGTGAATGGTAAAGCTTTCCATCACTGCAGACTGTGGATGTAGCAGAGCCAGGATTGTCATGGGATTTCATGTTGATTAAGTCAGACCTGCAGAGGTGTTTTAAAGCTTAACAAATGGGTGAAAGAGGGTGTGTGTATTTTTTATTTTAAATAAAATATTTTTCTATATATTTATTTCTTTTGACTTACAGGTTGGCAATGTGGGTGTCTCTCGGATCCTCCCCATTATTAACCTAGAGCTTGATAGTAGCTGTGATTTTTGACAAATCACAGCTGAGATCAACCTAATATATTACCCTGATTGCCACCGCACCAGGGCAATCGGGATGAACCTGGTAAAGCACTAGAATTGGTGCACCTTATGGATGCGCTACTTCTGAGGCAGCTGGAGACTAGAATTTTTAGGTTGAGAGAAGCCAATATCCATGGCTCCTTCATGATAATACCAGCCTCTAGCTGTCAGCTTTTTCAGGGATTCACTATTTTACAGCCCAGAACTTCTCATCCCCATTGACTTGTACGGTGTTTATTATAAGGGGTCAAGTGTACATAATGTTCATTTCCCAAACCTAACATTTCTTTTTAGTTTGGTCAGATTTAGTGATGAGCGAGTACCAAAAAGCTCGGGTGCTCGAGGCTCGGGCCAAGCATCCCAAGATACTCGTGTACTCGGCCCAAGCACCGAGCCCAATGTTATCTTATGGGAGACCCGAGTATTTTTATGAAATGACCCCCGGCAACATGTAGAAACCCTAAAAATGTCAGAAAAGTCTTAGAAGAGTGCTCAAATGACATGGCAACAGCATGGGGAAGACCCCTTGAAGCATTTATCACTCAAAAGTCACAGCTGTGAACAATTTTGTCCGAGTTTTACACTATTTTTTCGGACTCACCAGAAAACCTTCCAAAATGACCCCAAAAGGAATTTTCATGGCGGAAATGTTAAGGGCACATACCCAATAGTGAGATAGAGCTGGTGTATGTTACTTTTTGAGATTACATGAAAGATTTTACGTGAAAACATTATGTGGCACTCCGATGTCCAAAACGCACGTTTTTTGCTTTTTACTAGCGATGTCAGTCATCTTTTTTTTTCATTCTATCTCCCTCAGTCCGTCGGTCGGTCGCTCTATCTGTCTGTCGGTCTCTCTCTGTCTTGTCTGTCCCCCTCTCACAGTCTGTCGGTCAGTCTCCCCCCTCTCTCATACTTATCGTTCCCCGATCACTGCCGTGGCGCTGCACAGCTGTTCACTAAACTCCGGCGGCTTTTCCTCTTTTGAAAAAGCCGGCCGCTCATTAAACAATCTCGTATTCCCTGCTTTCCTGCTTTTCGGCGCCTATGATTGGTTGCAGTGAGACACACCCCCACGCTGAGTGACAGGTGTCTCACTGCACCCAATCACAGCAGCCGGTGGGCGTGTGTATACTGTGCAGTGAAATAAATAATTAAAGAAACCGGCGTGCGGTTCCCCCCAATTTTAATACCAGCCAGATAAAGCCATACGGCTGAAGGCTGGTATTCTCAGGATGGGGAGCTCCACATTATGGGGAGCCCCCCAGCCTAACAATATCAGTCAGCAGCCGCCCAGAATTGCCGCATACATTAGATGCGACAGTTCTGGGACTGTACCCGGTTCTTCCCGATTTACCCTAGTGCGTTGGCAAATCGGGGTAATAAGGAGCTATTGGCAGCCCATAGCTGCCTATAAGACCTAGATTAATCATGTCAGGCGTCTCCCCGAGAAACCTTCCATGATTAATCTGTAAGTGACAGTAAATAAACACACACACACACACAAAAAAATCCTTTATTAGAAATAAAAAACACAAACCAATTCCCTCGTAACCAATTTAATAAGCCCCAAAAAGCCCTCCATGTCCGGCGTAATCCACGGACCTCCAGTGCTCTGCTGCATGGAGGTGACAGGAGCTGCAGCAGACACCGCCGCTCCTGTCACCTCCACGCAGCTAATAAAGACAGCCGCGCGATCAGCTGAGCTGTCACTGAGGTTACCTGGATCCAGCGGTGGATGCAGCGGTGGCCGCGGGTAACCTCAGTGACAGCTCAGCTGATCGCGCTACTCACCGCCGCTCCTGTCACCTCCACGCAGCTAATGAAGACAGCCGCGCGGTCAGCTGAGCTGTAACTAAGCTTATCCATGGCCACCGCTGGATCCAGCGGTGGCCGTGAGTTACCTGACTGACAGCAGCTGATCGCGCTATTCACCTCAGTTGCTGTGTGAAGCTGACAGGAGCGTCGGTGTCTGCTCCAGCTCCTGTCACCTCCATGCAGCAGAGCTGGAAGCGAGCACAGCGCGCCCGCCGGTATAAAGGCTCGGTCACGCTGTGCGGGCCGGCCAATCACTGCAATTCCACAACTAACAGGGCTGTGGCATTGCAGTGGTCTGCTAGCCAATCCCTGCATGAGGGCTGGCTCTCAAAAGAGCACCAACATGCACGGATGAAGACCACGAGTACAGCACGAGTATTGCGAAATTACTCGGTACCCGCCGAGTAGCCCGAGTACAGTGATACTCGTGCGAGTACCGAGTAGTGACAAGCGTACTCGCTCATCACTAGTCAGATTCAGTGAACCCGAATAACAACGCGTCTACTGATCACTAGTAACAAATTGTGGGGTCCATGTTCTCGTGATATACCTTGTAAAAGTGAAAAAAAATGTGCTAAAACCATATGTTAGAGGCAAAATTATTTTTCTTTTTATAATGCATTGTGCACTAACTCCTCTGTGGTATCTGAAGGGTTAAAATTTTCCTTACAACAATTCTGAAGTATTTAAGGGTTTAGTTTGTAAAATGGTATCTCTTTTGGGAGTTTCCAATATATAGGTCCCTCAAAGTTCATTAAAGTCTGAACAGATCTCTAAAGAAAAATGTTTTCGTAAATTTCTTAATTCCAAGATGTTTATAATGAAAGGCAAAACATATTGACCTAAATGTACCGGTAAAGTAAAGTACAAATATGATGTTAAAAAACAATCACGGGGAAGTATTAAAAAGTATTATTACCAGATAAAGTAACACTGGTCAGATTTAAAAAATGTGGCGTTGCCATTAATATCAAAATTGGCACAATAATTAAGGAGTAGAGTTGAGTGAACCCATGGAAGTTCGGTTCGGCTGCTTCAGCCGGACTTTAGATAAATAATTAACAAGTTGTCCTTTGCATGTAATTAGTGAACACACAACATGAACTAGCCAACTATTGTGCCCGAGGGTATCCCGCCCTAAGGACAATAAATGTGATTGCACCATAGATATTTAATCAGGTATCATTTTATTGTGAAAAAATATAAAAAAACATTCAAAAAAGTGGAAAACAGGGATGGGTCACATATAAAAATATTTTGTTATTCCTTTTTTGCACACTGCACTTTATTTGGTTCTGTGTACAATTAACATTTGTAGGTAATTTATATAGTTTTAAGTGGATGCAGGTTTAACCCCTTGACAATCGGCCGATTTTTCGCTTTCCGTTTTTTTGTCCGCCATTCTTCTTCTGAGAGATGTAACTTTTTTATTTTTCAGTCAATATAGTCATGTGAGGGCTAATTTTTTGCAGAATGAGCTTTACTATTAAATTAAATTATACGTTTTACCATACAGTGTACTGGAAGATGGCAAACAAATTCCAAATGCAGAACAATTGCAAAAAAAGTGTGATAGCACTATTGTTTTTGAGATATTTTATTTACTGTGTTCACTATATTGTAAAACTGATGTGTAGGTGTGATGCCTCAGGTCAGTGTGAGTTCGTAGACACCAAACATGTATAGGTTTACGTTTATATAAGGGGTTAAAAAAAATCGGAAATTTGTCCGAAAAAAGTGGCGCACGTTTTACGCCATATTCCGTGACCTGTAGTGTTCTTGTTTTTTAGGATCTATGGCTCAGTAATGGCTTATTTTTTACATCTCAAGGTGACGTTTTTAACGGTATCAATTTTGCGCAGATGCTACGTTTTGATAGCCTGTTATTGCATTTTGCGCAAAAGTTGTGGCGACAAAAAAATGTAATTTTGGTGTTTGGAATTTTTTTTCCGCTACGCCGATTACTGATCAGATTAATTCATTTTATATTTTGATAGATCGGGCGTTTCTGAACGCAGCGATACTAAATGTGTGTATATTTTTTATTTTTTAACCCTTTAATTTTCAATGGGGCGAAAGGGGGGTGATTTGAACTTTAGGGTTTTTGATTTTTCTTTTAATTTTTTTTAACTTTTTTTTTACTTTTTTTTTATTTTACTAGTCCCCCTAGGGGGCTATAGCGATCAGCAATCCGATCGCTCTGCCCTATCTGCTGATCACAGCTACACAACTGTAAACATCAGATATGATAACTTTCTGATTCACTCGGCTCCAGGCCGAATGAAACCAAAAATTACTCATGATAGCTACAGGCATCATCACATGACCCTGTGCTACCATGGCAACCACTGAAAGTCACGTGATCATGTCACGTGACTTCCGGTATCGGGCGGTAAGTAAAAGTTTACCACCGATGCCATTTAAATGGCGCTGTCACATATTGACAGCACCATTTAAGGGGTTAAACGGCACGAGCAGATAACGATTCTGCTCGTGCCTAGCAGGCACACATCTCAGCTGTGAAAATCAGCAGAGATGTGCGCTGATCGTGGCAAGCTGCCGGCATCAGAGCACGGCAGTAATACTATGACCGCTAGGATGTAATATTACTGCCCGCAGTCGTTAAGGGGTTAAGGGCTGTTATTTTGTATATTACGGGGCGCAACTTAGCAATTGTAATATATAACACACAATGTCTGATTGGTATTTTCAGAACAATGAAGCTATAGAAACTAAGTAATAAAATATTAATTCTTATTCAAATATCATTAAAAAATTGTTACAAATATAATTTTCAATAAGAATTCCACATATATACAACAGGGACATGAATATGAGTCAGCAAGCAAGATAAAGGATTATTTTCACAGTGAGAAATTGTCTATTTTATAAAAGTACAAATATATATATAAATATAGAAAAATACATCCCTTTTATATATATATATATATATATATATATATATAAACAGTGATTAATAAATATTGTCACTAGTGCACATAATTATTCAAGGGCAAAAATTCATATAAATAGCATGGGGTAATTATTATTATAAAAAATATATATTTATATATGATATTATAATATCAAAGTTTATTTGCAAAATGCATTATCTTAACTATATATACATTTTATAAAAGACCAAATATACAAAAAAAAATTTAAACCATGCAATTAATAGCAGATTAAAACATATATTACACCCATGAAAAAAGGCCTTATATTGCAGCCTAAAGTGCTGATAGATAGTGTCAAGTGCAATGCTCTAATCACTGATTAACATAAGCCTGTTAGTATTGCACAATGTGTAATATATGTACAAACTTCTGTCCATAAAAGAACGGATACTGGCATCGCATTATTGACATTTTATGTACATAAATGGACTCCATTTGCATAATTATAATGCATAATAATAATAATTGGTGGCTTGATAATCATGAATATGGATATTATCGGCATCTGTAAATTGGTTAGTGTCCTTCCTGGTGGCTCTGTGTTTTTCACTTTTTTTAATGTTTTTTATATTTTCTCACAATAAAATTAAACTTGATTAAATATCTATGGTGCAATCGCATTAATTGTTCCTAGGGCAAGATACCCTCGGGCATGATAGTTGACTTGGACTTTAGATAAAGTTTGGTTTGGGACCCGTCTCGACTTGAACTCCAGTGGGAGTTACTAATTGGGCTGCTTGGGTCTCTGAACATGCAGCCACCCATCAGTTGAATACTACCGGGGGAGGGTAGGCTTTTTTCAATTTTTTTGGAGTGCACACTACATGCGATAACTCTGTTGTTACCTCCAGTGTGAGCTGTTCAAACACTGCAAGCACCTCGCACTGGGCTGAGCACCAAGTATACCCAAACACAGCTTATTCGAGTGGTCAGCATATGTAAACTCCAAACCAGAACTATGTTTTTTTGGTAAAGTCTGTATTCGGTACGGACACCGAATACCGAACCTCAGGTTCATTCATCTCTACTAAGGAGTTATCAAGAGAATCAATTCATGTAAAAAAATGGCCACATATCATATTCCTATCTTGACAAATATTTACATTTAATGTAAACTAATTTATTTGGACATTGCAGTAATGAAAAGTATTTTAAAATCACTGCATAATAATTGTGGGTATTGAATTCCAAACTATTCTGAGGAATGTGGAAGAACTTTAAAAGGTCCGAAGCAGTCACATTTTCGTGAAGGTCAGAAGGTTGTTTTTGTTCTTGCTTCTCTTAGTAAAATGCTAATGTTACTGTTACAGCAATGCTTCAATTTCACAGTGCACATTGAAAAGTTGTCATGTGGCCAGAGCTCTAAACACTTTAAAGGTTTTATTCTGATTTTGCATAGTTTTTACACCATTTAGAAAGTAAGAAATACAATTGTCAGAATCACTGAATTCGGATACGATCTTAGGCTACATAAGCAGCAATACTTTTCTTTAACATTTCTAAATCAGGATAAGGAATAGAACCACTTCCATAGTTTTTTAATTTGACCTACAAATAGTGATGCAAAATACCGGCTAATATAAAGTTGTGCATAAAAAGCCTTATTATTGTGATATTTATTGTTTAGGACACTCTCTTAAAAGCAAAATTGTTTATTTGTTACAGGTATCTACCAATTTGTAGCATCAGAATCTGCAGCTATAGGAACAGAAATTGGCAGAATAAAAGCTGTTGATGCAGACGTGGGTAAAAATGCAGAGATTAAATACACTATCACTGATGGAGATGCCAAAGATTTATTTGAGATCATCACAGATCAGCATACACAGGATGGAGTCATAATGGTTAAAAAGGTTATTATTTTATGCAATATACACAGTGCTTATAAAATAATATTTTATGCAAACATGCTAGCGCTACATACAAAAATGTAGCACTGAGACTTAAAGAGTAACCATTGTTTTAATTTTTATTTCATAAATCAATAGTCACCTGGATTGATCATTAATGTTCACATTTCTCAATTCATGGTTGACATCTGTATTCAGGGAAGACTTTCCATTACTGAGATGGAAGTAGGTAGTTTCTACTGATAAGACTCTTTGTACAGGGGAGGAGGAGAAGGAAGGAGCATGGCGCACAACACTTCCTTCCTCCTCTTCCATCATCTATATAGAATCTTGTTAGTAGTTTCTCCCATCTAGTATCTCAATTATGGGATACTCTGTCTTTGCTGAATACAATTTTACCTGCAAATTGAGAATTTTGAGAATGAATAGTCTGTCCAGAATTAGAAAGCAGAAGATTTCTCTGATAACATATATTACAAGGTTGCTTATTTTTCTGTGTATTATTGATTTCTAAAATAAAAATTAAACCAACTCTTTAGAGTTGTTTCCCACAACCTATACAACCAATTTTTTTAAATAAAGTAGTCACCTTTGAAAAACAAAAAAAAGATACTCACCTACCACCAATCCACCTACGGCAGCACCATGTCTTTTTAATGTTATGCTATGTGAGCTCTTCAGCCAATCAGCATATGCTAGTTGATGACTGTGCTCTCATTAAGCTTTTTGAGGTTTGTCTAAGGCCTGTTTCACAGGTCAGTGAAAAACACTGACGTGTAAAAAAAACGCATACGTCCCTCCGTGTTCCGTGGTTCACGGCACATGTGGGTTGTCCATGTGCAATCTGTGATCCATTATCCGTGATTGCACAAGGAGATAACTCACCTGTCCCCGCTCTTGCTCTCTGTGGTGCTGAACGATCCAGCTCTGCTGCATCCGACCGCTGTGTCTCTCCCTTCTGCAGCTACTTCCTGGTTGGCTCCGGCTGCATAAATGAATATGCATGATGTAATGAGCCGGCCAGGAAGAAGCTGAGAGCACAGGCTGTACAGAGCGTTGCTGGAGAAGGCTAATTGAAAATTATTTTTATTTTCAATGTCCGTGTTTTTCTGGTACGTATTTCACAGACTACACCATAGTGTGGTCTATGGGACATCAGTGATGCCAGAAAAAACAGACTTGTCTCCGTGCGGAAATCACAGACACACGTGTACATTACACGGTTACACGGTCAGTGAAAAATCACTGATGTGCGAGCAGACCCATTGATTATAATGGGTCTGCGTATGTCCGTGATTCTGGTACGTATAAAAACTAGCATATATGTACCAGAATCACTGACGTCTGAAACAGGCCTAACAGAAGTGAGTGTGCAGGATCCAATAGCGGCTCCTGATTAACCACTGAGCTAACATGATATACCAATGTTGTGCAAGTCTTGGGAGTAACAGATGCAATTTTTATTTTACAATTAAGAGCCCTATTTAAACATTTTATTTAAACTCCTTTAATAAATCACACAAAGAAACTAAGAGGCTTAAATTAAATCTATCTCCAGGTTTTTGCTACCTCATCTAAGAGAAGTACTGTATAATGTAGGAAAAGAGAGCCTGATTCCAATGATTTATGACTTAGTTCCCTGGGTGAAGCAGTTGTAGCACAAATAAAAGGAATCCAACTGGAAAAGGAAGTTTAATGAAGTTTAACTGTATTAAAAAATATAAATCCTTTATTGCAGAAATGGTTTTTAATCTTATGCAAAGAATTATAGATATTATTACTTGTATAGCCTCTATTTTTTCACCTGACAGCAACTACTACCCCCAGTTAGGGGTGGAGACTGGGGGAAAATAATTTCGGAGAGTAATGCATAGGATTCTAAAATTGAATGCCAAACAGTTGAATGGCTTGAACTTTTGTAATAACACTGTTATTTTATTGATTTTAATTTATATTCATGATTTTTTGTAACTCTTTCAGTGCGCCGGCATTCACAGGAGATAAGCATTTCTGCTGTTCAAAGGGATGCTAAAGCATATCTCTGTACAGCAAATGTAGTTGGACAGTGCAGGCTTCAAGTCCCTTAAGGGAACTAATAAAATTAATAAAAAATTTAAAAAAGTTTCAAATTTCAAAATTTTGTGATTTGATTAGTCATTGACAAAAGAAAGAAAAAAGGCTTTCTTGGCACCCTCTGCTACAATGCTGAAACATCAGAGACCAGGCTAAAGTCATTTTGTGTTGCTGTGTGGGCTTTCTCACAATGCCCTGCAGTTATAATATCTTACCTTGTACAGTGGTGGTCAGTATCTAGGTAGGCTGAAATAACTGGTTCCCAGTGAAGCACAGTTTGTACAGCAAACTTTTTCAGTCTTCAGTGCAGTGGATAAGTTTCCATCTCCTGTTGAGTGTAAGCTCTTATATTTTCTTTATTGAGCTGCGCATAAGCTCTTATGGTTAGCCGCTTCCTCTATCCCGTTCCTGCACAGTAAAAAGACTATTAGTGTCAATGTGGTCCTCTATCTCTCTCTCGCCTGTAAAGTGTAAGGTCTTTATGTTCAGCTGCGTTCTCTCTTCTCTCTCCCATTTGGATTTTACAAACAATTTCAAACTTTCTAGTATTAGGATTTGAACACATTTATTCAACTCAAACCAAAATTTTGTGGAAAATTCTTTGAAGTTTGAGAATTGGAATTTGAAAAGAGTCTCTCATCTGTAGTTATGAGATAATTTTCTACTGCAGGACTTTAGTAATTGGTAAACTGAATTTTGCTTCATTTTCTTTAGGTGTAAAACTACTGTGTACCTATTTTAAAGCCATATGTCAGCAGATAAATGTTGAGACTAGAAACAAGCGGACCCAAACTTTAAAGTTTTGGTGTTGATAATTAACACAGACTTTACAAAAACATCAGTGTTCAAGTTCAGAGTGCTTTACTTATGCAATTCACTCAAGTGAGCATCACTGTGCTTGGATACGCTCGGTCCAGTGTCATCCACTTGCAGTGTTTGAATAGATTGCACTGGCGGTAAAATTAATGTTATTGGATGTAGTGTGCACCAAAAAAAAGAAAAAACCCTGCCTTTCCCTGGAATTATTCCTTTATGGCTGGCTGTATGTGAGCGGAGAGTTAAGCTGCTCAATCAATGACTTCCATTGATGTTCTTGCCAGGTTCTAGTCCAGAATAAAACTTTATCTAAAGTTTGACTGAACCCGCTCATCTTCAGTTCGAGACTTATGTTGAAATTCAATTATTGTTTTTCTATGTAGTTTCTGTTGTGCAGCATTCCAAAATATGTAAATATTATTTTTATTAACATTATTTCCTTTACCCATGATGCTAAGCCTTCTTAGATAAAGAAGAAGGATTTTATTTTTCAGAACTATTTGATATTATAATAATTCTGTAATTTTAATCTATATTGGTATTTGTATCTGTTACAATATGTCCTACATTTTCCCCATAACCACCTTCACTTTTTTGTTTTATGATGAAACTTTATTTTGAGATAAAAGTTAAGCAAAATATTATCCTGCTGTTTCATGTCTCTGGTTAAGAAACTGGGTCACTTGTACCTTTTTTTAGCCATTTTATATTACAAAACGATAACTGCTCAAATATAAGGGTTGGAGCAAACTCCTAACAAAATTTTGAATTAATTAACCTTTTTTTAAATACATTTTTTGTTTCTTTATAAAACTTATATAATTGAACCACAAAATGCAACATTCATTCAATATATCATTTTATTCCATGTATCACAACTACAGTGCAAGATAGTGTTTGAATCTACACATTTCATGTCTAAAAGATGTATATAACAAGAATATTAAACACTGTAACAAATGACTAGTCTAATTGATGTTTAAATAACATATTGACTTGATCTATTATAATTACTGTATTTTTTGGATTAAAAGATGCACTTTTCCTCCCAAAAATGTTTGAGGAAAATGAAAGAGGTATCTTACAATGCGACTGTAGCTTACTGGGAGGTGGAGAATGGGCGCTGTGCTGGTTGCGGTTGGGGCTGTACTGGCTGTGGTGGGGGCTATACTGGCTGTGGTGGGGGCTGCCCTGGCTACGGTGGGGGCTATACTGGCTCCGATGGGGGCTGTGCTGGCTGCGGTTGTGGCTGTGTGGAGCAAGGCGGTTGGGCAGGTGAGATGCTCTGTCAGCGATGCGAGCTTTAAATAATGGTGCCCCGAGTCGGCACATGCACAGATGGAGCTCTGAGCTCAAGATCTCATCTGCGAACTTGCAACCCCCAGCCCATTGATCTCCCACAGCGGACTAAAGGAAAGTGGCGCCCGAAGGATGTGCGTGTGCAGATGATATCTCAGCTTATTATTGAGCTGAGATCTCAATCTATGAATGCACCGACTCTAAGCGTGCACCGCCAACAGAGCATCTGTGACACCCATCACACCACCCTGCTCTACGCAGCCAGCACAGCCCCCACCGTAGCCAGCACAGCCCCCAACGCAGCGCTCATAGCATCACCCTACTCCAGCACTGCCCCTGCCTCCTGTGACCCCACTCCACCACCACTGCTGCCCCCTCTGGTAAGACACCACCGGAGTATAAGACGGAAACCATTGTTTTTTCCCTTTTTTATCTCTAAATTTGGGGTGCGTCTTACAATCCGGTGCATCTTATAAATGAAAAATACAGTATATTGTGTAATGTTTATTGTGTAACCAGAATATTTAGTTGATGATTTACATTTATATTAATTTTAATATCCCTACAGCCTTTGGATTTTGAAAGTCAACGACTACACACATTTCAAGTTGAAGCTGAAAATACATTTGAAGATCCAAGATTTGCTTACTTTACCTCATTTAAAGATACAGCTATTGTGAAAGTATTACTTCAAGATATAGATGAGGCGCCTATTTTTAGTAAACCTTTTTATGTGTTTGAAGTGAATGAAGACACCAAAGAAGGTACCATTATTGGTCGTGTAACAGCTCAGGATCCTGACTCTGCAAAGAGTTCTGTAAAGTAAGTTTATTTATTTTTTTCCATTTTCCATTTATATAGTTTGCAAAGCTTTAACGGCAAACCATAATACTTTACAGGAGATTACTGGAATAATTACAACAAAATTCTAATCACAATTTATAAAGATCAGAAAGTATGCACAAGTTACATTCTAAAAATGTGAATATATTTTAAAGATGATGAGCAAGATGATTCAATGCAAATTAATTTCATAGAGATGTTTTAGGAATTCACTGAACCCAGCCAATTTGAACAATTTAAGCAAATTGTTTAAAATAGACACTGCCATTTTACCTATTGCAGAAAACTACAATAGCTAGTTAAGAAACACAAAGAATTCAGTCCTCTGATGGGCTTCCACATAATACTTTACATCCACCACATTATATGATACACTGTGTTCATCATTATTAATCAAATTGCATTTTGATTATTGATTTTATTATTGAATAACTATAGTGCTGTCGATCAATCCAAATGTTATTACACCTATAGGTTTCGGTCATGTGAGGAACGAGGCCATATCATTAATCTTTCATCTCTAAATTCTTCATTGCATGGGATGGAGCATTATCTGCATAAAAATCATGTTTTTTTTTAAATATGCAGAGATTGCCTTGTACCACTGCTTAAAATTACTTCTAAAAACTAGCAGTAGATTTTACAATAAATTTTGAATCAATCTTCAAAAAAACAAACAATACAGCTATGTCATCTTTAATAATACCAGCCCATAGCAGTACCTCTCTTAGTCAAAGAGAATAATGGGCCTATTACTAAGCCAGCATTGTGCCCATCCATTCAATCTCATCTTATCAGTGCTTAACCCCTTCATGACCGTGGACAGATATATCCGTCATGGAGCGTGTCCCGTTAAGCCCCGCCCCCTGCCGCGGGCAGGCGGTGGCGGTCGGCACACATAGCTGTTTTCAACAGCTGACATGTGTGCCTGCATGTTGCAAGTGGAATCGCTTCCACTCGCAACATTTAACCCCTTAAATCTCGCTGCCAAAGTCTGGCAGCAAGATCTATATGCGTGCGGCCATGTTTTTTACTTACCGCCGCCCCCACCAGAAGTCACGTGCGTGATCACGTGACTTTCGGTGGTTGCCATTGTAGCACAGGGTCATGTGATGACGCCTGCAGCTATGAAGTTTCACTTTTGTTTTCCCTCGGCTGCGAGCAGAGAGAAACAGAAAGTGACTGAATCTGCTGTTTACAGCTGTATAGCTGTGATCAGCAGATAGATAAGAGCGAACAGATTGCTGATCGCTAAAGCCCCCTAAGGGGACTAGTAAAATAAAAAAAAAGTAAAAAAAAAAAGTTTTAAAAAATAAAAAAACAAACAAAAAACCTAAAAGTTCAAATCACCTCCCTTTCCCCCCATTGAACATTAAAGGGTTAAAAAATAAATAAATATACACATATTTGGTATCGCCGCGTTCAGAAATGCCCAATCTATCAAAAAATGAAATCAATTAATCTAATTGGTAAACGGTGTAGTGGCAAAAAAATTCCAAACGCCAAAATTCCTTTTTTTTTGGTCGCCGCAAGTTTTACGCAAAATGCAATAACAGGCGATCAAAACGTAGCATCTGCGCAAAAATGGTACCATTAGAAACGACAGCTTGAGACGCAAACAATAAGCCATCACTGAGCTATAGATCCCAAAAAATGAGAACGCTACGTGTTTCGGAAAATGGCGCAAAATGTGCGCCACTTTTAATTTGACAAGCTTGTGAATTTTTTTAACCCATTAGATACAAGTAAACCTATACATGTTTGGTGTCTACAAACTCGCACCGACCTCAGACATCATACTCACACATCAGTTTTACCATATAGTGAACACCGTGAATAAAACATCCCAAAAACTATTGTGCCATCACACTTTTTGCAGTTTTTCCAAACTTGGAATTTTTTTGCTGTTTTCCAGTACACCATATGGTAAAAATTATGGTTTCATTTAAAAGTACAACTTGTCCTGCAAAAAACTAGCCCTCATATGGCAAGATTGACAGAAAAATATAAAAGTTACGGCTCTCGGAAGAAGGGGAGCAAAAAACAAAAAACGCAAAACCGGAAAGTGCCTCGGGGCTGAAGGGGTTAAAACCATTGAAAAATTTGTTTTCAGGTATTTCTTAGCCAAGTCTTGACATTTCAACTTCTGTGTATTGCTCAGTGGTGGACGAGTTTCAGCCAAAACTGCAAATAGTGTTTGTGACAGCACTGAAGTAATTGAGATTAGTTTGGGTGGAAAAGAGGTGGACATCTTTCTTAACCTAATAGAGAAGCATTTACAAAAAATTCCACTACATCACCAGAGTGTAAATCGTAACCTTTCTGATGAGAAATATGCAATGCTTCAGAAACTTGAAAAAAATGAGAGACTTATTATTACGTCATCAGATAAAGGTGGAAACCTGGTGGTCATGGATCATGAAAAATATGTGAGGAGCTGTCATCTTATCCTTAGCGATAGAGATACCTATAACATCCAATTGACAGATCAGCTGGCCCAATATATTGGAGGCTTATAGTATATGTTTGTGCAAGCGAGAGATGATGATCTCATTTCATATAAGGAATTTGAGTTTCTTCAACCATATTTTTTGGTGACACCAACTTTTTACATTTTGCTGAAGTTGCACAAGGGACTAGAGGTATTGAGGGGGCACAACAGGTGTTGGTTCCTTCAAAAAAAAAAATTATGGCATCTATTTTGATCAAGTTTTGTACCCTTTGTCACATATGTATACCAGAGATAAAGCAGATGTTTAGCGTAAGTTGGATGGAGTGACCCTGGACGATCATATACTGTTAACCTCCATTGATGTGGAGGCTTTGTACAACAGTATACTACATGACCTGGGACTGCAGGCTGTTCGTTAGTGTCTGAACACAAGGACTAGAGAGAGTGATAGATACAATATCTTCATGATAGATCTGTTGCAATATTTTTTTACACGCAATGTTTTTATTTTTGACAAGAAGTATTTACACCAGCTCAGGGGCGCAGCAAGGGGTAACCCTTATGCTCCCTTCTATGCCAATTTGTTTCTCGGTTGGTGGGAGAAAATAATTGCCTTTGGAGATGAAGATCCCTGGTGGCAATCCCATATCCTCTTATGGTCTAGATATATAGATGATGTGTCCGTTGTCTGGGTCTGAGGATAAGTTTAGGGAATTTGCATACTTGTTGTGACTAAGTTTTCCAGTTTGGGGCTCCCTCTTGTGGTCAGTGCTGGTGGTGCAGTTGATTTGTGGAAAGAAAGCACACACCTGTAGAGGACTGGCAATCAGGGTCAGATTGGGACTATATAACTGAGTAGTTTTCTCTTGTTACTTGCCGGTGCTCAATGGTCTCCTGTCTATTAAGGATATTCTGTGACCAGCTTTGCTTACTACCAGAACTCCTGTCACATAAGGGGTCTTTGTACCTCTGCTGTTTGTTTTCCACTTTATTGTTGTTTTTTTCTGCTTTGATACTAATGCTTGATTCCTATTTTGTCTGTGTGCAGTTCTTGGTGGAATGGGATCATTCCCTGCTGGGAGTGTCTGTATACTTAGCTCCATGATTCTGTAAGGTATTGTGGTTGTCATGCTTGGTATTAATTCAGTCCCTCATCTGTATTAGTGTTTTTGGATCCCAGTAACATCAGAGTGCTGATACAGTGGGGTAGAGGTTGTGTGACCTCAGGATTTTTCCATATCACAAGTACTTGCATCTATTAGGGTTTTTTACAGTGCTCCTTCCTATCCTTTCCTATAAAGATAGTTTTGGGCCTCACCTTTACTGAATCTGTCTTTTCTAGCTTTGTATTGTGTTTTTCTATATCACCGTAGCCTTTACATGGGGGCGGGCTATCTATCTTTTGGGACTGCTCCAAGGCAGATTAGCTTTATTATATCTCTGTCTGTGAGAATATTTAGTTCTCCGTCTGTGTTGAGCGACTAGATCATCATAGGCTCGTCCCATGGCTACTTCTAGTTGTATGTCAGGATTAGGTCTACAATCCATTAAGGTTCCAGCCACTCTGTTACCCTTTGGGATTCCGCATTTTTTGATACTCCTCAGTCCCTGAATCATAACACATACTGCTTGAAAGTGAATCAGATTTGCGTACATTTTACTACTGAAAGCAGAAGGTCAGAGTTGCTCTTTTAGGATGTGCTGGTCAGCAGTAGAGATGAGCAGTCCCGCTTCGGCTCGAGGTCGGTTCGCCGAACGGAGGTCCCGTTCGAGTTCGGCTCGTCGAACGTTCGACGAACCGAACTCGAGCCAATAGGAAACAATGGCAGGCAATCACAAACACAGAAAAACACCTAGAAAACACCCTCAAAGGTGTCCAAAAGGTGACAAACAACTCACAACACATGGGAAAGTGACAAGGACATATACTCATGTGAAAACAAAAGAGCAGGACAAGGAAAAAGAGGAGGACACACAGATATATGAGTATATGCAAGGAAACATCGATTCCATTATTGTGCAACTTGAGCCCTGCTCATTTTAGGCTTCCAATCTTGATAAATTGCCTGAGCTCGCCACGTACGCCTTGGGGATCTTGTCGTGTCCTGCAGCCAGCGTTCTCTCGGAACCTGTCTTCAGTGCTGCTGGGGGTCTGCTGGCAGATAAGCACACATGTCTGTCCACTGACAATGTGGACATGGCTCTCAGAGGACTTTTCTTCCCCTGGGTCAGCCAGGGGACGGGAAAGGCACGCGTATTTTTGAGAGTGCTTCATGCCAAGCATCTTTTTCTTTTTCAAAAGGGGGCTCAACCGATGCCAGTCAAGTGGGGTGTGTGTGGCCCAGTTAGTGGAAACGAGGGAGACTGTGGTTGGAGTCCCCTCGCTGTGTCTCTAAAAGAACCAAGATGAACAAGTCATGGCTCTCAGAGGACTTTTCTTCCCCTGGGTCAGCCAGGGGACGGGAAAGGCACACGTATTTTTGAGAGTGCTTCATGCCAAGCATCTTTTTCTTTTTCAAAAGGGGGGGGCAAACGATGCCAGTCAAGTGGGGTGTGTGTGGCCCAGTTAGTGGAAACGAGGGAGACTGTGGTTGGAGTCCCCTCGCTGTGTCTCTAAAAGAACCAAGATGAACAAGTCATGGCTCTCAGAGGACTTTTCTTCCCCTGGGTCAGCCAGGGGACGGGAAAGGCACGCGTATTTTTGAGAGTGCTTCATGCCAAGCATCTTTTTCTTTTTCAAAAGGGGGGGGCAAACGATGCCAGTCAAGTGGGGTGTGTGTGGCCCAGTTAGTGGAAACGAGGGAGACTGTGGTTGGAGTCCCCTCGCTGTGTCTCTAAAAGAACCAAGATGAACAAGTCATGGCTCTCAGAGGACTTTTCTTCCCCTGGGTCAGCCAGGGGATGGGAAAGGCACGCGTATTTTTGAGAGTGCTTCATGCAAAGCATCTTTTTCTTTTTCAAAAGGGGGGGTCAACCGATGCCAGTCAAGTGGGGTGTGTGTGGCCCAGTTAGTGGAAACGAGGGAGACTGTGGTTGGAGTCCCCTCGCTGTGTCTCTAAAAGAACCAAGATGAACAAGTCATGGCTCTCAGAGGACTTTTCTTCCCCTGGGTCAGCCAGGGGACGGGAAAGGCACGCGTATTTTTGATAGTGCTTCATGCCAAGCATCTTTTTCTTTTTTCACAAGGGGGCTCAACCGATGCCAGTCAAGTGGGGTGTGTGTGGCCCAGTTAGTGGAAACGAGGGAGACTGTGGTTGGAGTCCCCTTGCTGTGTCTCTAAAAGAACCAAGATGAACAAGTCATGGCTCTCAGAGGACTTTTCTTCCCCTGGGTCAGCCAGGGGACGGGAAAGGCACGCGTATTTTTGAGAGTGCTTCATGCAAAGCATCTTTTTCTTTTTCAAAAGGGGGCTCAACCGATGCCAGTCAAGTGGGGTGTGTGTGGCCCAGTTAGTGGAAACGAGGGAGACTGTGGTTGGAGTCCCCTCGCTGTGTCTCTAAAAGAACCAAGATGAACAAGTCATGGCTCTCAGAGGACTTTTCTTCCCCTGGGTCAGCCAGGGGACGGGAAAGGCACGCGTATTTTTGAGAGTGCTTCATGCCAAGCATCTTTTTCTTTTTCAAAAGGGGGCTCAACCGATGCCAGTCAAGTGGGGTGTGTGTGGCCCAGTTAGTGGAAACGAGGGAGACTGTCTTTGGAGTCCCCTCGCTGTGTCTCTAAAAGAACCAAGATGAACAAGTCATGGCTCTCAGAGGACTTTTTTTCCCCTGGGTCAGCCATGGGACGGGAAAGGCACGCGTATTTTTGAGAGTGCTTCATGCCAAGCATCTTTTTCTTTTTCAAAAGGGGGGGGCAAACGATGCCAGTCAAGTGGGGTGTGTGTGGCCCAGTTAGTGGAAACAAGGGAGACTGTGGTTGGAGTCCCCTCGCTGTGTCTCTAAAAGAACCAAGATGAACAAGTCATGGCTCTCAGAGGACTTTTCTTCCCCTGGGTCAGCCAGGGGACGGGAAAGGCACGCGTATTTTTGAGAGTGCTTCATGCAAAGCATCTTTTTCTTTTTCAAAAGGGGGGGTCAACCGATGCCAGTCAAGTGGGGTGTGTGTGGCCCAGTTAGTGGAAACGAGGGAGACTGTGGTTGGAGTCCCCTCGCTGTGTCTCTAAAAGAACCAAGATGAACAAGTCATGGCTCTCAGAGGACTTTTCTTCCCCTGGGTCAGCCAGGGGACGGGAAAGGCACGCGTATTTTTGAGAGTGCTTCATGCCAAGCATCTTTTTCTTTTTCAAAAGGGGGCTCAACCGATGCCAGTCAAGTGGGGTGTGTGTGGCCCAGTTAGTGGAAACGAGGGAGACTGTGGTTGGAGTCCCCTCGCTGTGTCTCTAAAAGAACCAAGATGAACAAGTCATGGCTCTCAGAGGACTTTTCTTCCCCTGGGTCAGCCAGGGGACGGGAAAGGCACGCGTATTTTTGAGAGTGCTTCAAGCCAAGCATCTTTTTCTTTTTCAAAAGGGGGGGGCAAACGATGGCAGTCAAGTGGGGTGTGTGTGGCCCAGTTAGTGGAAACGAGGGAGACTGTGGTTGGAGTCCCCTCGCTGTGTCTCTAAAAGAACCAAGATGAACAAGTCATGGCTCTCAGAGGACTTTTCTTCCCCTGGGTCAGCCAGGGGACGGGAAAGGCATGTGTATTTTTGAGAGTGCTTCATGCAAAGCATCTTTTTCTTTTTCAAAAGGGGGGGTCAACCGATGCCAGTCAAGTGGGGTGTGTGTGGCCCAGTTAGTGGAAACGAGGGAGACTGTGGTTGGAGTCCCCTCGCTGTGTCTCTAAAAGAACCAAGATGAACAAGTCATGGCTCTCAGAGGACTTTTCTTCCCCTGGGTCAGCCAGGGGACGGGAAAGGCACGCGTATTTTTGAGAGTGCTTCATGCAAAGCATCTTTTTCTTTTTCAAAAGGGGGCTCAACCGATGCCAGTCAAGTGGGGTGTGTGTGGCCCAGTTAGTGGAAACGAGGGAGACTGTGGTTGGAGTCCCCTCGCTGTGTCTCTAAAAGAACCAAGATGAACAAGTCATGGCTCTCAGAGGACTTTTCTTCCCCTGGGTCAGCCAGGGGATGGGAAAGGCACGCGTATTTTTGAGAGTGCTTCATGCCAAGCATCTTTTTCTTTTTCAAAAGGGGGGGGCAACCGATGCCAGTCAAGTGGGGTGTGTGTGGCCCAGTTTGTGGAAACGAGGGAGACTGTGGTTGGAGTCCCCTCGCTGTGTCTCTAAAAGAACCAAGATGAACAAGTTATGGCTCTCAGAGGACTTTTCTTCCCCTGGGTCAGCCAGGGGACGGGAAAGGCACGCGTATTTTTGAGAGTGCTTCATGCAAAGCATCTTTTTCTTTTTCAAAAGGGGCTCAACCGATGCCAGTCAAGTGGGGTGTGTGTGGCCCAGTTAGTGGAAACGAGGGAGACTGTGGTTGGAGTCCCCTCGCTGTGTCTCTAAAAGAACCAAGATGAACAAGTCATGGCTCTCAGAGGACTTTTCTTCCCCTGGGTCAGCCAGGGGACGGGAAAGGCACGCGTATTTTTGAGAGTGCTTCATGCCAAGCATCTTTTTCTTTTTCAAAAGGGGGGGGCAAACGATGCCAGTCAAGTGGGGTGTGTGTGGCCCAGTTAGTGGAAACGAGGGAGACTGTGGTTGGAGTCCCCTCGCTGTGTTTTACATGCTTTTAGAAGGTCATGACATGGCTTGGAGGTTGACTTTCATCATCTGCAAACTGTTGGCTACCAAAATGCTGCCTTTCCAACAACTGTGGTTATAGACAATGAGGAACATACTGATGAAGATGAGACGCAGATACCCGATTGGGATGACAACTTAAATATTCGGTCAGGGCAAGAAGATGCTCGGTCTGAGGGGGAGGGGAGTGCAAACACAACAATTGATGATGAAGTTCTAGATCCCACCTACTGTCAACCCACAGTCAGACACTCGAGGAGGTCAACAGAGGCGGTGGAGGAGGATGCAACCGACGTCGAAGTAACCTTGCGCCTTCCTGGACACAGTCGGAGCACTGGTAGCACGTCTACAACTGCATCCTCAGCCACCACTCTGCCTCTGAGCATTATTCGGGGTGGATCAACAGGTCGCATGGCCTCTAAGCCTTGCCTAGCCTGGTCCTTTTTTGACATAAAAAAAGATCGCCCAAATTATGTGATCTGTAACATTTGGCATGGTTATCTTACTAGAGGTCAAAACCTCAGCAGTTTGACAACTTCTTCCATGAATCGTCACATGAATAAATATCATATGGCCTGGTGGGAAGCTCACCGCGCTGCAATGCGGCCTAGCGGAGCCAACCATCCACCGCCTGCCCCTTCCAGTGCATCCGCGCGCTCGTCATCTTCTAGGACTGTGGGGACAGCTGTCACACCTGTTTTTCCACCCACAACTTCCACCACTGTAACCGCAACAGGCAGTTTGCTTGGTAGATCGTCAGTTGGTTTGGAAGGGGAAACAAGTGATTGTGTACAGCTCTCTCAAACATCGATAGCACCAACGTTGGATGAAGGCAACATCATGTCTCCGCCTGCACTTTCCTCACAAACCTGCATTTTTCCAGGGACACCCTACTCAACACCGTCTACACACAGCAGCCAGATATCTGTCCCTCAGATGTGGTCAAATAAAAGGCCACTTCCTGCGACCCATGACAAAGCTAAGAGGTTGACTCTATCCCTCTGTAAGCTGTTGGCTACCGAAATGCTGCCTTTCCGCCTAGTGGACACACAGGATTTTAGAGACCTTATGTCTGTCGCTGTGCCCCAGTACCAGATGCCTAGTCGCCACTACTTCTCTAAGAAAGGTGTGCCCGCGCTACACCAGCATGTCGCACACAACATCACCGTTTCCTTGAGAAACTCTGTGTGTGAACGGGTGCATTTCACCACCGATACTTGGACCAGTAAGCATGGACAGGGACGTTACATGTCGCTGACTGGGCACTGGGTAACTATGGTGATAGATGGTGAAGGGTCTGCTGCACAAGTCTTGCCGTCCCCACGACTTGTGTGTCAATCCTCTGTCTGTCCAAGTTCCGCCACTGCTTCTGCATCCTCCACCTCATCTGGGTCCTCCACCTCCGCCCCAAACCTGCCTGGTCAGGCCACCAGCGTTCTCACTGCGCAGAAGGAATCACGCACCCCTCATTACTATGCTGGCAGCAGAGCGCAACGGCATCAGGCGGTCTTTAGCTTGACATGTCTTGGGAATAAGAGTCACACAGCTGAGGATTTGTGGTCAGCTCTGCGGTCCGAGTTTAATAAATGGTTGTCTCCACTCAACCTGCAGCCTGGTAAGGCCGTGTGCGACAATGCTGCAAACCTGGGTGCGGCCCTTCGCCTGGGCAAGGTGACACACGTACCTTGTATGGCTCACGTGTTGAACCTTGTCGTCCAGCAATTTTTAACACACTATCCCGGCCTAGATGGCCTTCTGAACAGGGCACGAAAACTGTCTGCTCACTTCCGCCGTTCAAGCGCCGCAGCTGAGCGACTTGCATCGCTCCAGAAGTCTTTCGGCCTGCCGGTTCATCGCCTGAAATGCGATGTGGCGACACGCTGGAATTCAACTCTCCACATGTTACAGCGACTGTGGCAGCACCGCAGAGCCCTGGTGCAATACGTCATGACGTATAGCCTGGGCCAACGAGATGCAGAGGTGGGGCAGATCACCCTGATGGAGTGGTCTCAGATCAAGGACCTATGCACCCTTCTGCACAGTTTCGACATGGCAACGAATATGTTTAGCGCTGACAATGCCATTATCAGCATGACGATTCCAGTCATTTACATGCTGGAGCACACGCTAAACACTATTCGGAGTCAGGGGGTGGGACAACAGGAAGGGGAGGAACTACAGGAGGATTCATATGCGCAAGACACAACAACATCACCAAGGTCCAGACGTTCATCATCACCAACGCGGCAGGCATGGGACCATGGGGGACAGGGATCAACAAGGGCGCATGGTAGCAGGCGAGATGTTGAGGAAGGTGCAGGAGGACATGAAGATATGGAGGACGAACTGTCCATGGACATGGAAGACTCAGCAGATGAGGGAGACCTTGGTCAAATTTCAGTTGAAAGAGGTTGGGGGGAGATGTCAGAGGAAGAAAGAACGGGTAGCACCTCTATGCCACAAACACAGCGTGGACTTGGTCTGCATGGCTGCGCAAGACACATGAGTGCCTTCTTGTTGCACTACCTCCAACATGACCCTCGTATTGTCAAAATTAGAAGTGATGATGACTACTGGATTGCCACACTATTAGATCCCCGGTACAAGTCCAAATTTTGTGACATAATTCCAGCCATAGAAAGGTACGCACTTATGCAGGAGTATCAGCAGAAGCTGTTACTCGATCTTAGATCGGCTTTTCCACCAAACAACCGTGCAGGTGCAGGGAGTGAATCTCCCAGTTGTAACTTGACAAACATGGGACGGTCTCGTCATCTTCAACAGTCTACACGTACCAGTAGGACTGTATCTGGTGCTGGTAACAGCAATTTAATGGAATCTTTTCATAATTTTTTTAGACCCTCCTTTGCAAGGCCACCAGAGACAACAAGTCTGACACATAGTCAACGGCTGGAGAGGATGATACAGGAGTATCTACAAATGAACATCGATGCCATGACTTTGCAAATAGAGCCTTGCTCATTTTGGGCTTCAAATCTAGAAAAATGGCCAGAGCTATCCAGTTAAGCCTTGGAGATTTTGTCGTGTACAGCTGCCAGCGTTGTCTCTGAACGTGTCTTCAGTGCTGCTGGGTGTGTGCTGACAGATAAGCGCACACGTCTGTCCAGTGACAATGTGGACAGACTGACGTTCATCCAAATTAACAAGTCATGGATCCAGAAGGAATTTACAACCCCTCTGTCATCCTGGGGAGAGTAAATGCTTGTGGATTTGGAATGTGCTTGATGCAAATCTAGCTGTGAAGTGTACAACTATGGCACAACTGCTGCCACTGAATGGGTGGGTGTGTGTGGGGCCCAATTTTTGGAAAAAAGGGAGGCTCCGCTTTGAGTAACCCTTGCTTACATTGTTTTTAAAAGGAGCCAAGATGACCAAGTCATGGTTCAGCAAAGACTTTATCTACCTACCCCGGTGTCATGCTGGGGACGGTTAATTATGGCGTATTTTTGAATGTGCTTGATGCAAATCAAAACATCCTGTTTGCAACTAGGGCACAAGTGCTGCCACTGATGGGGTGTCTGTGTGCCCAATTTTTGGAAAAAAGGTAGACTCCGCTTAGAGTAACCCTTGCTTGCTGTGTTTTTTAAAAATGATACAAGATGAACAGATCTGAAGGCAAGATGAAGGCAACATCATGTCTCCGCCTGCACTTTCCTCACAAACCTGCATTTTTCCAGGGACACCCTACTCAACACCGTCTACAGACAGCAGCCAGATCTCTGTCCCTCAGATGTGGTCAAATAAAAGGCCACTTACTGCGACCCATGACAAAGCTAAGTGGTTGACTCTATCCCTCTGTAAGCTGTTGTCTACCGAAATGCTGCCTTTACGCCTAGTGGACACACAGGATTTTACAGACCTTATGTCTGTCGCTGTGCCCCAGTACCAGATGCCCAATCACCACTGCTTCTCCAAGAAAAGCATGCCCGCGCTACACCAGCATGTCGCACACAACATCACCACTTCCTTGAGAAACTCTGTGTGCGACAGGGTGCATTTCAACACAGATACTTGGACCAGTAAGCATAGACAGGGTCATTACATGTCACTGACTGGGCACTGACAAACTATGGTGAGAGATGGAGAAGGGTCTGCTGCACAAGTCTTGCCGTCCCCACGAGTTGTTTCAATCCTTCTTCTGTATGTAGAAGTTAATACACTGCTTCAGCCTCTTCAACCTCGTGTGGGTCCTCCACCTTGGCGCAAACCCTGTGTGGTCAGGCCACCCTTCCTTGCAACTGCGCACAAGGACTACCACACACCTCCTTACTATGCTGGCAGCAGAGCTCAATGCCATCAGGCGGTCAAAGTTTTACTTTGAAATGTATGGGAAATGTGAGTCACACCGCTATTCCAGAGAATAGTAGTCAGGCAGGGTCAAAACATTAATTGAGGAACAGGAACACAATGGGACGGCCAGGACTTAATCAGAAAACAAGCAGAGGTGAAATGCGGATCGGCCAACAAGGTACATAAACAGCAAGCAGGAAAAGTAGTCAGGTAACAAGCACACAAAATCCTAAAACTGAACTGGGGGTAAAATTACCAGAGGTTCATAGCTATGTCTGGCAGTGGTCTGCAGACAGGATGGGCATAAAAAAGGATGTGGTGTCTTCCCATTGGTTGTAGCTGAATGATGGTATTTCATCTGTGAGATACCCACCAGCTACATTCAGCCAGAGATTCTGCATCTGTCAAGGTAATGCAGCCCAGTGGGTGAGCATAACCTGCGTCCACCTGCGCCGCTGGCATCGACTCCTCTCCCATCATCAGCACTATTCATGAAAGGAACACGTTGTCACCTGGCGACCGGAGTACAAATTGACGGAGCGGACTCCGTTGGTGACTTAACAGCCGTGTGCGGCAATGATGCAAACCTGGCTGCGGGCCATCCTCAGGGCAATGTGACACACGTGCCTTGTATGGCTCACGTGTTGAACCGAATTCTCCAGCAATTTTTAAAACACCATCACAGCCTACATGGCCTTGTGCAGCGGGCACGCTCGCTATGTGCTCACTTCCATCGTGCGCACACAGCAGCTCAACAACTTTCATCACTCCGGAAGTCTTAGGGTCTGGCAGTTAAACGCCGGAAATGCGATGTTCCGACACGCAGGAATTGGAATCTGCACATGTTGCAGCGTGTGTGGCAGCACCGCAGAGCCCTGCTGAAATACGGTATGACATATATCCTGGGATAACTTGATCAAGAGGTGGTGCAGATCACGCTGCTGGAGTGGTGTCAGATCAAGGACCTATGCACCCTGCTACACAGTTCACAAATGTCGACGAAGATGTTTTGCACTGGCAATGTCATTCTCAGCGTGACAATTCTGGTCATCTACATGATGGAGCACACTGTAATTATTATTCGGAGTCAGGTGTTGGGACAAGAGGAAGGGGAGGAAGTACAGGAGGAGTCATATGCGGAAGGGATAACAAGATCTACGAGGTCCAGATGGTCAGCGGCACCTATGCGGCAGTCATGGTGAGGGAGAGGGATTAACAAGGGCGCATAGTATCAGCAAAAAGTGTTGATGAAAGTGCAGGAGCCCATGAAGAAATGGAGGACGAACTGGCAATGGGCATGGAAGACTCAGCAGATGAGTGAGAGCTTGCTCACATTTCAGTTGTGCGAGGTTGTGGGGAGAGGGCAGAGGAAGGATGCACGATTCTCACCTCTCTGCCACCAACACACTAAGGACTTGGTCCTCCTGGATGCACAAGACACATGAGCGCCTTCTTGCTGCACTACCTACATGACCCTCGGATTGTATGAATTTGAAGTAATCCTGAATACTGGGTTGCCACACTGTTAGATCCCCGGTACAAGACAAAATTTGGCGAACTAATTCCTGCCATAGAAATGGACGCACGTATACAGGAGTATCTGCAGAATGTGGTACGCAATCTTAGATCTACTTTTCCACTAAACACCAGTGCTGCACAGAGTGAATCTCAACGCTTTGTCATGGATAGGAGGAAATGGTCTTTTACTTGTCCACATCGGAGGGACCGAGGGATGGCTGCTGTGCTGAGATGGCGTTGAGTACGGTGTCCCTGCACAGTTGCACTTTTGGTCATATCCCAAAATGAGTTTAAAAAGGACAGATGCTGTTGGAAAGGGGAACAGGTGTGTTGGAAAGGGGAAAAAAGTTTTGGTCCGTGGATTTGGTGGTTAAGCAACTGTAACATTTGCTGAAGAAACACCATCTGTTACAGTGGGACTGGCAGATTTGGATAAAGTGGTATATAATCTGTGACCGCTATATAACGAAAATTAATAAGAAAAGAAAGAGAAAGGTATATATCCCCATCAGCAGTCAGTGTCCACCGTGCTCCCAGTTGGAAAAGGAGAGGTTGGCAACTGGAAGGTTTGGTGGAGGATACAGAGCTGTGTGGCTATGAAACTAATAGTAGCCTGAACCGAGTTAGACGCCATTCGGATCTGGAGACTGTGAGCCCTGTTAGCGTCACAGGGTCCACATGCCCACCCAGCCCAGGAACTCCCTGTTAACAACACAGGGGCCATTGAGTACGCTGACCGTGTGCGTAGGGGCCACACCTGTGGACAGCAGGCGCATCAGCAGCAGCAGGCCTGTTAATGCCACTGGGCTGCACAAGCAGGACTGGTAGGACAGGAGCTGGTCTTAACCGTTCTGCGTTACCAACTGTGGTGGTGGCCTGCATCCACCACCCTATCCCTGCCTACCTCTGGCCTAAAGCCGCAATGGGTTCAACACATGGAGGTGTGCTCTTTCGGAGCATAATAGAAGACTGCGCACCTCCTTGTTGGCTCCAGCCCCTTTTATAACCTGAGTCCGCCCCAAACCAGGGTGAACCACAATGCACCTCCTGGAGACAAAAGTAGAGTGACACGTCATGAGTGGCATAACTAGCGTCCTATTTGGAAACGCAACTTCAATGATGACCTCATGGCTGCCATGACCCAAACACCTCACCAGTCATCGTCTGACCATCAATAATGCGGTGACAAGTCATAGGTGTGGGCCTCTGCAAGCCATTTGGGAGGACACCTGATGCCCTGTGGTCTATATGGGACCCCCACATCAGGGCCAGGGCCAAAGAGTTCATTACCGGACCTAGTCTCTGATGCAGGAAGTGCCTGAGCATGCTCAGTAGCATGAAATACAGTCTCTGAAAAAAGACTATCAGCTTTAGGTGTCTAGGCACAAAACAGGACTTAGACCCGGCACGGAATGCAAGCACCTGTGCAAAGAGGCTTTTCACACTTAGTGTGGGAGCATGCGCTGTATCCCGAAAAGAAGACTTAGCGTCAGGAATAACACAGTCAGGCTGAGCATACTCACTACGCGAAACACTGTAATTATGCTGCAGCTGGGGTACATCGGCACACGCATGCGCACTAGCTGCCTCTCCACACTTAGACGTGGAGGGGAAATTGCTCTTGGAGATGATGTCTATGAACAGAAGGAAAAGCTAAAGGAAGCCTGACTTTCTATCCCTCCGAATTATGAAATGCAGCAATGAATTCCATGAGTTTGCTATAACATTAGCGTAGCAAAATGTGCATGAGGGTGTGATGTAGAGGTGCTAGAAATAGCTTGTCACCAGTGGGGCACTAATGGAATACAACAGCCAGTTCTATGATGCCACTAAATGGCAGTATTTTGTGCTATCATTATAGCTTATTAAAAACAGAGCAGGAGGTTGTCATGCAGAGGTGCTGCACATAGATTTGCAGTAGTGTGAATAGACAAAAGTACAATAGCCACGTTTAGGATGCCAGTAGGTACACTGAGTGTTTGCTAGTATAATGGCTGAATTTAAAAAAGTTTGAGTGTGCAATGCAGGCAGACGTGCTGCAAATATCGTTCCAATAGTGTGAATAGACAAAAGTACAATAGCCACGTTTAGGATGCCACTAGGTACACTGAGTGTTTGCTAGTATAATGGCTGAGTTTAAAAAAGTTTGAGTGTGCAATGCAGGCAGACGTGCTGCAAATATCGTTCCAATAGTGTGAATAGACAAAAGTACAATAGCCACGTTTAGGATGCCAGTAGGTACACTGAGTGTTTGCTAGTATAATGGCTTAGTTTAAAAAAGTTTGAGTGTGCAATGCAGGCAGACGTGCTCTGCAAATGTCTTTGCACTAGTGGGACTATAGCAAAGTCCAATAGCCACGTTTAGGATGCCACTAGGTACACTGACTGTTTGCTAGTATAATGGCTTAGTTAAAAAGAGTTGGAGTCTGCAATGCAGGCAGACGTGCTCTGCAAATGTCTTTGCACTAGTGGGACTATAGCAAAGTCCAATAGCCACGTTTAGGATGCCAGTAGGTACACTGAGTGTTTGCTAGTATAATGGCTTAGTTTAAAAAAGTTGGAGTGTGCAATGCAGGCAGACGTGCTCTGCAAATGTCTTTGCACTAATGGGACTATAGCAAAGTCCAATAGCCACGTTTAGGATGCCACTAGGTACACTGAGTGTTTGCTAGTATAATGGCTTAGTTATGAGTTGGAGTGTGCAATGCAGGCAGACGTGCTCTGCAAATGTCTTTGCACTAATGGGACTATAGCAAAGTCCAATAGCCACGTTTAGGATGCCACTAGGTACACTGAGTGTTTGCTAGTATAATGGCTTAGTTATGAGTTGGAGTGTGCAATGCAGGCAGATGCGCTCTGCAAATGTCTTTGCACTAGTGGGACTATAGCAAAGTCCAATAGCCACAGATAGGATGCCACTAGGTACACTGAGTGTTTGCTAGTATAATGGCTTAGTTATAATGAGTTGGAGTATGCAGAGGACACGAGGGTACAGTGGCAGGATTGTGGTGCTCTGGGTAGAGGAATGGAAGCCTGCCTTTCTATCCCTCCTAATAGGGAAATGCAGGGAGGAAATCCCTGACCTTGGCTACACAGACGCTGGCGCTGTTTTCAGGACCTGTCACCTTAACTCTGACCCTGCCGGTTTGAGCCCTTAAAAGGACTGCTATAAAGTGCTCTCCCTAAGCTGTCTAATGCTGTGTATGCAGCGCATACAACTGTATCTGCGATAGGACTCAGGAGGACGGAGCTGCGACAGTGATGTCTGACACCAAGGACGCAGAAGGCAGATAATGGCGTGCTGGAGGAAAATGTCCGGTTTTATAATGCAGGGACATGTGACATGGACATCCTATCACACATGCCGTTGCTTCTCTGGCTCAAAGTCCACTTAGCTGCGTGTGTGTCTGGGAATGGCTGACATGCTGGCCCGCCCCACAAGACGCGCGTGCTTAGGGAAGGAAGACAAGAAAAAAAAAAAAAAAATGGCGATCGCCATTATAGAAACAGCAGTGATCTGAAGGCGCTGTTCACGCACACTATACACTGAAATGTCATAATAGTGTGATTCACAGAGTGGCTTACACTATTACAGCAGAAACCAAGCTAGGATTTAGCTGTTTTTTTGCTGCTAGAACCGTTCTCGAACGTTTCTAGAACTATCGAGCTTTTGCAAAAAGCTCGAGTTCTAGTTCGATCTAGAACATGCCCCAAAATCACTCGAGCCTAGAACTGGAGAACCACGAACCACGAACCGCGCTCAACTCTAGTCAGCAGTGAAAGTGATGGTATGCTGGGTACCAGGACATGCTGAAAATGGATGGCTACAAACAACTTACTTAAATGGGATAGCAATCATCCCATTTCTTTAAAAAGAGGCATACCTAAAAAGCCAGTCTTTGAACCTGAAAATGAACTGCACCACCATGGATGACCTTAGGGTCCAGGCACATGAAATGACAAATCAGGTTTTAGTAAGGGAATATCCATGACAAATTCAGCGGGTGTATGAGACTCTGAAAAAATACTGGGGTATTTTACTGGCAGACCCCATTAAAAAAAATTGTCTCACCCCTACCTAGTATCACCTTACAAAGGGTTAAGTAAATATCATGTTGTGCACAGTTTATGCAAAAGACCTACATCAACAGGGACTTAGTTAGATAGGAGGATATGTGGATTTTACTGTGGTGGATGTTGCAGTTATTGTGACACCATGAGACCATGTAAATCAGTAAAAAGTGAAATGAATGGAAAATGATTCTTCCTCAGGGTCTTGGCAAATTGTAAAACCATGGAAGTGGTGTATGTGACTACATGCACGTGTCCTCTGAATTATTTGGGAAAGACAAAGAGGGAAATAAGGAAGAGGGCGGTGAACCTTTAGTTTATATCCACCACCAGCATGATATTTCACTTGGAAGATATATGAATGGTACCCACAAGTTGTATATCTGTCAGGTGTCCTTTTGAGTTATTGAGGAGGTGAGACCAAATGTAAGAAAGGGGTCCACAACAAGAACATCCTGAAAAAATAAAGTGTGTGGATATTTAGGATGGATTAGATATCCTCACAGGGATCAATCAACAGGTGTCTTATGCGTGCTTTTTTAAGCTTTTTCTACATATTTATTTAAATCTATGATAGTTTGGGCTAAGTAAACTTTTTTCCTCATTTATAGTGAAGTAATAATTTTGTTGTGTTATATGTATGTGCTTGAACTTGGTCTCATGATATATATATATATATATATATATATATATACATACAATACAGGTGTCCAATGGGAAGTTCATTGCAGCTAAATAGTTTACACTTATTTGATCATCTGTAAATGGGTATGATGTGACACATACATATGATAGAATCTACCTAGCTTTCTACTCAAGGAGGACTTATAAGTAGAGTTGAGCGCGGTTCGTGGTTCTCCAGTTCGCGGTTCGAGTGATTTTGGGGGCTGTTCTAGATCGAACTAGAACTCGTGCTTTTTGCTAAAGCTCGATAGTTCTAGTTACATTCGAGAACGGTTCTAGCAGCAAAAAGCCAAGCTAATTACTAGCTGGCTTTCCGCTGTAATAGTGTAAGTCACTCTGTGACTCACACTATTATGAAATTTCAGCGTATAGTGTGCGGGAACAGCGTATTCAGATCACTGATTCTGGGATAATGGCGATCGCCATTTTTTTTTTTTTCTTGTCTTCCTTCCCTAAGAGCGTGCGTGTATTGGGGCGGGCCAGCATGTCAGCCAATCCCAGACACACACAGCTAAGTGGACTTTTAGCCAGAGAAGCAACGGCATGTGTGATAGGATGTCCATGTCACATGTCCCTGCATTATAAATACGGGCATCTGCCCGTCTGGACGCCATTATCTGCCTTCTGCGTCTGGGTGTCAGTCACCACTGACTTAGCTCCTGTCTCCGATACTGCTGTGTACGCTCTATACACAGCACTATACAGAATAGGGATAGCAGTTTCTTTCATCTCTTGTAAGGGCTAATTACAGCAGGCTCAGAGCCATAGGTGACAGTCAGGTCAGTGGAAACAGATTTTAACAGCTACACAAGATAACAGCGTCTGTGTAGCTAAGGTCAGGGATTTCCTCGCTGCATTTCCCCACTAGGAGGGATAGAAAGTGAGGCTTCCTTTCCTCTACCCAGACCCACAACCCTGCCACTGTACCCTCCTGCCCTTTGCACACTCAAGCTCATTGTTACTAAGCCATTATACTAGCAAACACTGAGTAAACTTAGTGGCATCCTAAAAGTGGCAGTTGGACTTCCATTAGTGTCCCACTAGGGCAAATCTATTTGCAGCACCTCTGCATTGCACACTCAAACTCATTGTTACTAAGCCATTATACTAGCAAACACTGAGTAAACTTAGTGGCATCCTAAAAGTGGCTGTTGGACTTCCATTAGTGTCCCACTAGGGCAAATCTATTTGCAGCACCTCTGCATTGCACACTCAAACTCATTGTTACTAAGCCATTATACTAGCAAACACTGAGTAAACTTAGTGGCATCCTAAAAGTAGCTGTTGGACTTTCATTAGTGTCCCACTGGTGCAAAGCTATTTGCAGCACCACTGCATTGCACACTCCTGCTCTGTTTTTAGTAATCTATAATAATAGCAAAAAATGCTGCCAGTTAGTGGCATCCAAAAAGTGGCTGTTGTACTCCATTTGTGCCCCAATGGAGCCAAGCTATTTCTAACACCTCTGCATGACACCCTCCTGCACATTTTGCAACGCTATTTTTATAGCAAACTCATGGAATTCCTTGCTGCATTTCACCATTAGGAGGGATAGAAAGTGAGGCTTCCTTTACTGTCCTGGTACACAAAGAACACGGCCACTGTACCCACTTGACCACTTTTGCCACGCTATTTAATTTGCCCAAAGAGCTGACACTTTTTCTGCCATCCTAATATTGTCTGGAATACTAAGTTAGTGTTCCTTTGCTGCCAAGCAAGGTACAACACATGTGCGTTCTACACTCCTTTCCATTTGTGGAACACAATAATTAACTGCAGGTAGTCCAGCCAATCTTTCACGAAGGTGCAGGCGTGGATATAATGTTGCCTTCATCCAATGGTGGTTCTCTCGATGTCTGACAGCTCAACAATACCATCTGTTTCCACTTCCAAAACAAGTGACGACCTGGCAATCACACTCCCGCTTACGGGTAAAGGGGTGGAAGTTCATCGTGAAAAAGCATGTGTGACTGCTGTCCCCACAGTCACAGAAGATGAAGAGCACGCAGATGCACTTGATGGGGCAGGCGGTGGTTGCACAGCCCCGCTAGGCCGCATTGTAGCACAGTGAAATTCCCTTTGCGACTTAGCCTGGTGTCACACACAGCGACAACGACAACGACGTCGCTGCTACGTCACCATTTTCTGTGATGTTGCAGCGACGTCCCGTCGCTGTCGCTGTGTGTGACATCCAGCAACGACCTGGCCCCTGCTGTGAGGTCGCCGGTCGTTGCTGAATGTCCAGCTTCATTTTTTGGTCGTCACTCTCCCGCTGTGACACACACATCGCTGTGTGTGACAGCGAGAGAGCGACTAAATGAAGCGAGCAGGGAGCAGGAGCCGGCGTCTGGCAGCTGCGGTAAGCTGTAACCAGCGTAAACATCGGGTAACCAAGGAAAGACCTTTCCCTGGTTACCCGATATTTACCTTCGTTACCAGCCTCCGCTCTTGCTGCCAGTGCCGGCTCCTGCTCTGTGCACATGTAGCTGCAGTACACATCAGGTAATTAACCCAATGTATACTGTAGCAAGGAGAGCAAGGAGCCAGCGCTAAGCAGTGCGCGCGGCTCCCTGCTCTCTGCACTGTTACATGTAGCTGCAGCACACATCGGGTTAATTAACCCGATGTGTACTGTACCTAGGAGAGCAAGGAGCCAGCGCTAAGCGCGGCTCCCTGCTCTCTGCACATGTAGCACAGCGACGTTATGATCGCTGCTTCTGCTGTGTTTGACAGCTAAGCAGCGATCATAACAGCGACTTACAAGGTCGCTGTTACGTCACCGAAAATGGTGACGTAACAGCGACGTCGTTGTCGCTGTCGCTTAGTGTGAACCCAGCTTTATGCTTCATTTTAACTCTTGTATTTGGTGGGATCCACAGTATGCAGCAAAACCATGCAACATGAAAAGCACTGTTTGCAGTTGGGTTCATAAATGATTCTTTCACTTTCCCAAAACAAACAATAAGAACCATGCATTAAATTGAAATAATAGAACAATCTAATCAGTGGCCTACTGCTTGCTAAGCCCTCTGCGTAGCAGCAGTAATTGTGTGTTTGTGCGTGTGTGTGTGTGTGTATGTGTGTGTGCGAAGACAACTAACTAGTGGCGCATCACAAGAGCTTCCCAGTTATCTACCTAAACATAGACAAAACACATAACCCCCCCTGAATACCCTTGTTAGCTGAAGCCTCACAGATAAGGCAGATGATAACAGTGTGAATGCAAACCACACAGCTCTGCAACACAGTCATGTAAATATTGAAAAGCAACATTCAATGCAAACAGGTGTTGCTGTCCCTCTATGATTTAACCCCTTAACGACCGCGGGCAGTAAAATTACGTCCTAAATGTCATAATGTTACAGCCCGCGGTCCTCCGGCGACAGCATGCCGTGAACGGCGCACATCTCAGCTGATTTTCACAGCTCAGATATGTGCCTGCTAGGCACGAGCAGAATCGTTATCTGCTCGTGCCGATTAACCCTTTACATGGCGCTGTCAATACGTTACAGCGCCATTATAAGCGCGATTGCGGTAATATTTTACTTACCACCCGATACCGGAAGTCACGTGACACGATCACGTGACTCCCAATAGTTGTCATGGTAGAACAGGGTCATGTGATGACTCCTGTACTACACCTGACTTGGATTTACTTTCGCTGTGCCAGCGGCACAGCAAAAGAGAGAGAGAGCATATCTGCTGTTTACAGCCTTGTAGCTGTGATCAGCAGATACTGCAGAGCGATCGGAATGCTGATCGCAATAGCCCCCTAGGGGGACTAGTAAAATAAAAAAAAAAGTTAAAAAAAGTTTTAAAAAATTAAAAAAAACAAAAAAACTTAAAAGTTCAAATCACCCCCCATTCGCCCCATTGAAAATTAAAGGGTTAAAAAAATAAAAAATATACACATATTTGGTATCGCCGCGTTCAGAAATGCCCGATCTATCAAAATATAAAATCAATTAATCTGATCAGTATACGGCGTAGCAGCAAAAAAATTCCAAACGCCAAAACGATGTTTTTTTGTCGCCACAACTTTTGCGCAAAATGCAATAAGAGGCGATCAAAACGTAGCATCTGCGCAAAAATGGTACCGTTAAAAACGTCAGCTTGAGACGCAAAAAATAAGCCATCATTAAGCCATAGATCCTGAAAAATGAGAATGCTATGGGTCACGGAATATGGCGTAAAACGTGCACCACTTTTTTCGGACAAACTTCCGATTTTTTTTTAAACTCTTATATAAAAGTAAACCTATACATGTTTGGTGTCTACGAACTCGCACTGTCCTGAGGCATGACACCCACACATCAGTATTACCATATAGTGAACACAGTGAATAAAATATCTCAAAAACCATAGTGCTATCGCACTTTTTTTGCAATTTTTCAGCATTTGAAATTTTTTTGCCGTTTTCTAGTACACTATTTGGTAAAACCGATGGTTTCATTTAAAAGTACAGCTCGTTCTGCAAAAAATGAGCCCTCACATGGCCATATTGACTGAAAAATAAAAAAGTTACGTCTCTCAGAAAAAGAATTGGGAAAAAAAAAACGGAAAGCGAAAAATCGGCCGGTCGTGAAGGGGTTGTACGTGACAATTTGACAATGCAGAGGCAGCAAGTATGATTGTCTATATAGTCGTCCTACCCAGAACAGATATGTGTTTTCATAATAAAACAAAGTGTTGCGTGCACGCATTACTGTCTGGGCACAGCCTACTGTACCCGGGTAATGTGATGTCCAGTTGCCATAAATACAGACTTTACGCTCCTATCATGGTTAACAGTATAGACAGCACCTGAAGAATGTTGGTCTGTGGCACAGGATGCTGCTCACTAGCGTTACGGTACTCCTCACAAAACTCCAAAATGACTCCCCTCACAATTGAACGAAGTGTTTCCGCGGTTGCTCCTTCCTGTGTGCCGATTTACCCCAGCCGCAGCCTAACTCCAGTGTTTCGCCAACTGAGTATGCTCTGCCTGACTGTGTCATTCCTGAGGCAAAGTCTTAATTTTGGGATACAGCGCATGCTCGTTTGGACTGTGCCTGAGTCATTCTCCGACCTGCGGCTCAACACACTTACACAGGGCCCTGGTGCTTGACTCACTCTCGGGAGGCCACTAAAACTAACTGCACCCAACATCAGCTCAGGTGTCCCCTTACACTGCAGTGGCGATCCCCACTGACCACAATACCGAGAGTGGCATCACAAAAATACATATAAAGAAGCAACCTAAGTGTGACCAGACTCTTCCTCCACGTGGAGTCCCTGAAGGTAATGCACCAACACAACACCTGTGGGGCTTCACACTGACTGAGAAAAGCCTCTTTGCACAGGTACTTGCACTCCGTGCCGGGTCTAATTCCTGTGTTGTGCCTAGACAGCATGCTGAAGCGGATAGTCTTATTTTCAGAAACTATATTTCATGCTACTGAGCATACTCAGACACTTACTGCATCAGAGGCTAGGTCGGGTAATGAACTCTTTGGCCGTGTCCCTGATGTGGGGAGCCCATATAGACCACAGGGCATCAGGTGTCCTGACAATTTGGCCAGGCCACTCCCAACAGGCTTGCAGAGGGCCGCCCCTATGACTTGTCACCTCATTGTTGTTGGTCAGACGATGACTGTTGAGATGTTTTCGTTGTAGCAGCCATGAGGTCATCATTCAAGTGGCGGTTCAAAATAGGACGCTAGTTATGCCACTCATGACGTGTCACTCTGCTTTTGTCTCCAGGAGGTGCATTGTGGTCCACCCTGGTTTCGGGCGGACCCAGGTTATAAAAGGGGCTGGAGCCAAGAAGAAGGTGCCCAGTCTTCTATTATGCTCCGAAAGAGCACACCTCCATGTGTTGAACCCATTGCGGCTTTAGGCCAGAGGTAGGCAGGGATAGGTTATCGATGCAGGCCGCCACCACAGTTGGTAACGCAGAACGTTTAAGAACAGCTCCTGTCCTACCAGTCCTGCTAGTGCAGCCCAGTGGCATAAAAAGGCCTGCTGCTGCTGATGCGCCTGCTGTCCACGGGTGTGTCCCCTACGCACACGGACTGCGTAACCAATGGCCCCTGTGTTGTTAACAGGGAGTTCCGGGGCTGGGTGGTCGTGTGGACCCGATCACGCTAACAGGGCTCCAAGTCTCCAGATCCAAGTTGCGTCTGACTCGGTTCAGGCTATTATTTGTTTGAGAGTCAACCTGCTCTGTATCCTCCACCTAACCTTCCAGTTGCCAACCTCTCCTTTTCCATCTGTGAGCACGGTGGACACCGAATGGCGATTGGGATATCTACCTTTCTCTTTCTTTTCTTCTTAATATTTTTGATATAGCGGTAACATAGTATATACCACCTTATCCAAATCTGCCAGTCCCACCATACCAGATGTTGTTTCTTCAGCAAATGTTAATGTTGCTTAACCACCAAACCCACGGACACAAACTTTTTTACCCTTTCCAACACACCTGTTCCCCTTTCCACCAGCATCTGTCCTGTTTCAACTCAGTTTGTATATGACCAAAAATGCAACTCTGCAGAGACACCGTACTCAACGCCGTCTCAGCACAGCAGCCAGCCCTCGGTCCCTCAGATGTGGACAAGTAAGACCATTTCCTCCTATCGATGAAAAAGCATTGAGATTCACTCTGTGCACCACTGGTGTTTAGTGGAAAAGCAGATGTAAGATTGCGTACCACCTTCTGCTGATATTCCTGCATACGTGCATCCCTTTTTATGGCAGGAGTTATTTCGCAAAATTTTGTGTTGTACTGTGGATCTAACAGTGTGGCAACCCAGTAGTCAGCATGACTTGGAATTAGTACAATCCGAGGGTCATGTGGTAGGTAGTGCAGCAAGAAGGCGCTCATGTGTCTTGAGCATCCAGGAGGACCAAGTCCTTGGTGTGTTGGTGGCGGAGAGGTGAGAATCGTGCCTCCTTCCTCTGCCCTCTCCCCACAACCTCGCACAACCAAAATGTGAGCAAGCTCTCACTAATCTGCTGAGTCTTCCATGCCCATCGCCAGTTCTTCCTCCATTTCTTCCTGGGCTCCTGCACCTTCCTCAACTGTTTTGCTGATACTATGCTCCCTTGATAATCCCTCTCCCGTACCATGACTGCCGCCAAGGTGCCGTTGACCGTCTGGACCTTGTAGATCTTGTTATCCCTTCCGCATATGACTCCTCCAGTACATCCTCCCTTCCTCTTGGACCAACACCTGACTCCGAATAATACTTGCAGTGTGTTCCATCATGTAGATGACCAAAATTGTCACGCTGAGAATGTCATCGCCAGTGTTAAACATCTGCGTCGACATTTGTAAACTGTGTAGAACGGTGCATATGTCCTTGATCTGACACCACTCCAGCAGCGTGATCTGCACCACCTCTGGATCAAGTTAGCCCAGGGTATACATCAAAACGTATTTCAGCTGGGCTCTGCGGTGCTGCCACAGACGCTGCAACATGTGCAGATTAAAATTCCTGCGTGTCGGAACATCGCATTTCTGACGTTTAACCACCAGACCTTAAGACTTCAGGAGCGATGAAAGTTGTTGAGCTACTGGGTGCGAACGATGGAAGTGAGCACATAGTGAGCGTGCCCGCTGTACAAGGCCATGTAGGCCAGGATGTTGTTTTAAAAATTGCTGGAAAATCAGATTAAACATGAGAGCCATACAAGTCATGTGTATAACATGGGCCTGACGAAGGCACGCTGCCATGTTTGCATCATTGCCGCACACGTCACCACCGTAGTCAGCTACGTCAATTTGTACTCCTGTCGCAAGGTGACAATGTGTTCCTTTCGTGCATAGTGCTGATGATGGGAGAGGAGTCGACGCCAGCGGCGCAGGTGGACACAGGTTATGCTCACCCACTGGGATGCGTTACCTTGACAGATGCAGAACCACAAGCTGAATGCAGGTGGTGGGTATCTCACAGATAAAGTACCATCATTCAGCTACAACCAATGGGAAGACAACACCTTTTCTTAGGCCCCTCCTGTCTGAAGACCACTGCCAGACATAGCTATGAACCTCTGGTTACTGTTACCCCCAGTTTAGTTTTATGAGTTTGTGTGCTTGTTACCTGACTACTTTTCCTGCTTGCTGTTTAGGTACCTCGTTGGCCGATTTGCATTTCACCTCTGCTTATTTTCTGATTAAGTCCTGTCCCTCCCATTCTGTTCCTCTTCCTCAATTAATGTTTTGACCCTGCATGACTACTATTCTCTGGAACTGCAGCCTTCAACAGGTATTGATCAACTTGGGGCCTGTGTAATTCAACATCACTGTATAGGGATAAAAGGGTTTCAGGGTTCTGGGGGTCCAGCTTGGTGAGTGGGTTCCCTCTAGCCTATCCTTTACAGCCCGTCTGAGTGTGTCGATCCAGGCAGGTGTTACACCATGCCCGCGACAGAAGGACATGCAGGCCGGGATAGTGTTTTAAAAATTGCTGGAGATTCGGATTCAACACGTGAGCCATACAAGGCACGTGTGTCACATTGCCCTGAAGAAGGGCCGCAGACTGTTTAGCATCATTGTCGCACCCGCCATTCCCTGGCTGCTAGTTGAGTGGAGACAACCATTGATGAAACTCGGTCTCACTCTACAGAGCTAACCGTCCACAACTCCTCAGCGGTGTCTCACATTTCCCTTACATTTCAAAGTAAACATTTGACCGCCTGATGGCCTTGAGCTCTGCTGCCAACATAGTAAGGAGGTGTGTGGGATTCCTTGGGTGCAGTTACAAGGAAGAGTGGCCTGACCACACAGGGTTTGGGCTGAGGTGCAGGAACAACACGAGGTTGATGAGGCAGAAGCAGTGGAGGAACTTGTACATACAGAGGAAGGATTTAAACACACAACTCGTGGGGACGGGAAGACTTGTACAGCAGACACTTCTCCATCTATCACCATGTTTACCCAGTGCCCAGTCAGCGACATGTAACGCCCCTGTCCATGCTTACTGTTCCAAGTATCTGTGGTGAAATGCACCCTGTCACACGCAGCGTTTCTCAAGGAAGCGGTGATGTTGTGTGCGACCTGCTGTGTTAGCGCGGGCACCCCTTTCTTGGAGAAGGAGTGGCAAATGGCCATCGGCTCTTGGGGCACTGCAATGGGCATAAGGTCTCGAAAATCCTCGGTGACAAAAGGGTGTAAAGGCAGCCTTTCTGTAGCCAACAAGTTTGAGATGCCGAAACTAAACCTCTTAGGCATGTCATGCACTTCGAAAATCATGTAAAAAACAGCGAGGGGACTCCAACCACAGTCTCCCTCGTTGCCACTAATTGGGCCACACACACCCCACTTGACTGTCATCAGTTGATCCCCCTTTTCAAAATGAAAAAGATGCTTTGCATGAAGCACTCTCAAAAATACGCATGCCTTTCGCCTCCTCTGGCTGACCCAGGGGAAGAAAAGTCCTCTGAGAGCCATGACTTGTTCATCTTCGTTCTTTTAGAAACATATCGAGGGGACTCCAACCACAGTCTCCCTCATTTCCACTAATTGGGCCACACACACCCCACTTGACTGGCATCAGTTGATCCCCCTTTTCAAAATGAAAAAGATGCTTTGCATGAAGCACTCTCAAAAATACGTGTGCCTTTCGCGTCCCATGGCTGACCCAGGGGAAGAAAAGTCCTCTGAGAGCCATGACTTGTTCATCTTGGTTCTTTTAGAAACACAGCGAGGGGACTCCAACCACAGTCTCCCTCGTTTCCACTAATTGGGCCACACACACCCCACTTGACTGGCATCAGTTGATCCCCCTTTTCAAAATGAAAAAGATGCTTTGCATGAAGCACTCTCAAAAATACGTGTGCCTTTTGCTTCCCGTGGCTGACCCAGGGGAAGAAAAGTCCTCTGAGAGCCATGACTTGTTCATCCTGGTTCTTTTAGAAACACAGCGAGGGGACTCCAACCACAGTCTCCCTCATTTCCACTAATTGGGCCACACACACCCCACTTGACTGGCATCAGTTGATCCCCCTTTTCAAAATGAAAAAGATGCTTTGCATGAAGCACTCTCAAAAATACGTGTGCCTTTCGAGTCCCCTGGCTGACCCAGGGGAAGAAAAGTCCTCTGAGAGCCATGACTTGTTCATATTGGTTCTTTTAGAAACACAGCGAGGGGACTCCAACCACAGTCTCCCTCGTTTCCACTAATTGGGCCACACACACCCCACTTGACTGGCATCAGTTGATCCCCTTTTTCAAAATGAAAAAGATGCTTTGCATGAAGCACTCTCAAAAATACGCGTGCCTTTCGCCTCCCCTGGATGACCCAGGGGAAGAAAAGTCCTCTGAGAGCAATGTCCACATTGTCAGTGGACAGATGCATGTGCTTATCTGCCAGCAGACCCCCAGCAGCACTGAAGACATGTTCCGAGAGAACGCTGGCTGCATGACACGACAAGATCCCCAAGGCGTACGTGGCAAGCTCAGGCAATTTATCCAGATTGGAAGCCTAAAATGAGCAGGGCTCAAGTTGCACAGTAATGGCATCGATGTTTCCTTGCATAGACTCATATATCTGTGTCTCCTCCTCTTTTTCCTTGTCCAGCTCCTTTGTTTTTGCATGAGTATATGTCCTTGTCACTTTCCCATGTGTTTGTGCTGTGTTGTGAGTTTTTTGTCACCTTTTGGACACCTTTGAGGGTGTTTTCTAGGTGTTTTTATGTGTTTGTGATTGCCTCCCATTGTTTCCTATGCGGTTTGAGCGATTCGCCGAACCGGTTCGCCGAACCGAACTCGAACGAGACCTCCGTTCGGCGAAAATAATTCGAGCCGAACCGCGACCGTTTCGCTCATCTCTACTTATAAGCACAACCACTCTTTGAAGCCATACCTGTGCTGTATTTAAAACACATAAGATGTGTCCCAACTTGTAATGCACATGTCCAGTTGAAGATGGTTACTATTTATTTGTGCGCCTTAGCATGGAACATCTGAGATGCCCATGTACAGTTACACAATTGACTTCCGGAAAATGGACAATGCATTCCAGCCTGGAATAAGAAAAGGTTTCTTCAGCTCACCTGCTGCCCGGACTGTTCAGCCTTGCGGGTGCCCGGGATCCTTCGGTCTAACCCGACCGGTAACAAGGAACGTGGAAGGCAAAGGGAGAGAAAGCGATCCGGCACAAATTCTCCTTAAGTTAAAATATTCAAGTCTTTATTTGGACATAGTTAAAAAATACACATCGTGAAGACCAAAAAAATCCATTCAGATGGTGCAAGTTCAGATCATGAAGCCTTCATGATCTGAACTTGCACCATCTGAATGGATTTTTTTGGTCTTCACGATGTGTATTTTTTAACTATGTCCAAATAAAGACTTGAATATTTTAACTTAAGGAGAATTTGTGCCGGATCGCTTTCTCTCCCTTTGCCTTCCACATTCCAGCCTGGAACACTCAGTTGCGGTGTGGCACACCATCAAATGCAGACACTGTGACATTACTATCAGACACCTGAGATGATGACAGTTGCGCTCCAGGCTGAAATGCACTGTTGTGGTATGGTTACTCATCATACTTCTCAGACCATTATGATCAGATGAAGCATGGCAATATACTACCCTTAGCTAGGTGTTGTATCATTGTTAAACTTTGAAGCATGATAACTATGATAACTATAAACAATTTATTATAACCTAGTTTTGGAACCCATAAAAAGTAATATCATTGATCATAATGGGCGGATCTTGAGCATTTGGGGATGTTTGTATATTTTATTGCCCTTTTACTAAATCAACTAGACATCTACCTATCTGACAAAAGCAGTAACCAGCCTCTAGATGAAGTACTGGGGAAACACATCAAGGCAAAATTACAAATATTGAAAGAATGATGAGTATCAATCAATGAGACAGAATTGCAACTACTGAATTTAGTCATAAAAGAGAAAATAACTTTGGCAGTCATACAGGAATCAGGTACTGGAGATAACAAAGGATCTGTTGATTTTTCTTTATTGTAGTGAAAAATATGAAAAAAGTCCAGTTTTTATGAATGTTTCAGCCCAAACATGGGCCTTTATCACGGTAGTAGGGATCTGTGTGTTACAACAAGTAAAAGAATAAGGAAACGAGAAACATACTCCAAACAAATACATTGTACAATATTGCAAGTGAATTATAATAATAATAATATTTTTTTTCACATGAATGTAAAAAATGAAAATAAGAGAGAGATATAACAAAAGAAGAGATATAACATTACATACCTATGACAAAATATGATTTCACTTGTATTGTCAATCATGGCGGACAAAGGTCTGCCTAAAGTAAAAAAGATAGTCATATAAATCAATTGAACACATGATAAACAAATAAGCCACAGGAGGGCAGTAGTGATATATTCAAGAGAACATAGAAATTAAAGAGAATAAAATATTCAAGGTCTGGTCAAGAAGTTGCAAAAAAATGTACTCATACCTTATTAGTAGACATGAGATAAAAAAATTTTTATAAAGAAAAAAAAAATGTAGGAAAAAATTCCCACGCTAATCAATATATAGATATAATTTTTGAAAGGAGAAGTAAAGAAGAAAAAAACTCCTAATGAACTTCGATTAGGTAATCTGTACCTATGGGTAAGTGAAAATTCACATACCTGATATGACCTTGTGACCCCAAACTGAATACTTATCCTTGTGGGGGGACTATTAAGTGTCTTAGGCAATACAGAGTATCTAAGCCGGGATCTGCTGTGATACGTAACAAAGGCAGGGGAGTGTAAACATGATGGATGTCATGACATCATCATGATGTATATGTAACATACCTGTGCACTGATGGAACCACCCATACGCTAATAGAATATAAAGAAACCAAGGAAAAAAAAAAATTGTAAAAACATACCCTGCTGTAACTAAATAAAAGCATAGTGCATATAAACATAGGGTACTTAGTAAACACTGTTTTTGATCAAAAAAAGCATAAAGCTATCCCACCAAACGTCAAGGTGTACCCAGTTGGGATAGTACCTACACTCTCTAATATTAAAACCTTACCATGGGTCTAAAATAGGCCTCAATGTGGCTAAGGGTTGAGAGCGACCGGGTCCCAACAGGACACACACAGTCAGGGGGATTCACAGAATGAAATGTCCAGCTCGCTAAGAAGGGGGCCACTCCCTGTTTGTACTGAATACAAAAAAACTACATAAAAACAAAAAAGTGAGCCGGAGTATGAGATGGTATACATGGAACTTGTGAGACCATGTTCACACTGGCCATGAGACAAAGAAACCAAGGAAAAAAAAATTGTAAAAACATACCCTGCTGTAACTAAATAAAAGCATAGTGCATATAAACATAGGGTACTTAGTAAACACTGTTTTTGATCAAAAAAAGCATAAAGCTATCCCACCAAACGTCAAGGTGTACCCAGTTGGGATAGTACCTACACTCTCTAATATTAAAACCTTACCATGGGTCTAAAATAGGCCTCAATGTGGCTAAGGGCTGAGAGCGACCGGGTCCCAACAGGACACACACAGTCAGGGGGATTCACAGAATGAAATGTCCAGCTCGCTAAGAAGGGGGCCACTCCCTGTTTGTACTGAATACAAAAAAACTACATAAAAACAAAAAAGTGAGCCGGAGTATGAGATGGTATACATGGAACTTGTGAGACCATGTTCACACTGGCCATGAGACAAAGAAACCAAGGAAAAAAATTGTAAAAACATACCCTGCTGTAACTAAATAAAAGCATAGTGCATATAAACATAGGGTACTTAGTAAACACTGTTTTTGATCAAAAAAAGCATAAAGCTATCCCACCAAACGTCAAGGTGTACCCAGTTGGGATAGTACCTACACTCTCTAATATTAAAACCTTACCATGGGTCTAAAATAGGCCTCAATGTGGCTAAGGGCTGAGAGCGATCGGGTCCCAACAGGACACACACAGTCAGGGGGATTCACAGAATGAAATGTCCAGCTCGCTAAGAAGGGGGCCACTCCCTGTTTGTACTGAATACAAAAAAACTACATAAAAACAAAAAAGTGAGCCGGAGTATGAGATGGTATACATGGAACTTGTGAGACCATGTTCACACTGGCCATGAGACAAAGAAACCAAGGAAAAAAATTGTAAAAACATACCCTGCTGTAACTAAATAAAAGCATAGTGCATATAAACATAGGGTACTTAGTAAACACTGTTTTTGATCAAAAAAAGCATAAAGCTATCCCACCAAACGTCAAGGTGTACCCAGTTGGGATAGTACCTACACTCTCTAATATTAAAACCTTACCATGGGTCTAAAATAGGCCTCAATGTGGCTAAGGGCTGAGAGCGACCGGGTCCCAACAGGACACACACAGTCAGGGGGATTCACAGAATGAAATGTCCAGCTCGCTAAGAAGGGGGCCACTCCCTGTTTGTACTGAATACAAAAAAACTACATAAAAACAAAAAAGTGAGCCGGAGTATGAGATGGTATACATGGAACTTGTGAGACCATGTTCACACTGGCCATGAGACAAAGAAACCAAGGAAGAAAAATGGAAAAACATACCCTGCTGTAACTAAATAAAAGCACAGTGCATATAAACATAGGGTACTTAGTAAACACTGTTTTTGATAAAAAAAAACATAAAGCTATCCCACCAAACGTCAAGGTGTACTCAGTTATTATTATTATTATTATTGTTTATTTATAGAGCACCATTAATTCCATGGCGCTGTACATGAGGGGGTTACATACAGAATACATATACAAGTTACAATAGACAGACTATCACAGAGGGAAGAGGGCCCTGCCCTTGCGGGCTTACATCCTAAAGGATTTTGGGGAGGAGACAGTAGGTGGGGTGTTGGTGGGGCGGCAGCTCCGCACGGTGGTGGGGCGGCAGCTCCGCACGGTGGTGGGGCGGCAGCTCCGCACGGTGGTGGGGCGGCAGCTCCGCACGGTGGTGGGGCGGCAGCTCCGCACGGTGGTGGGGCGGCAGCTCCGCACGGTGGTGGGGCGGCAGCTCCGCACGGTGGTGGGGCGGCAGCTCCGCACGGTGGTGGGGCGGCAGCTCCGCACGGTGGTGGGGCAGTGAGGTCATTGTAGATTATAGGCATTTCTGAACAGATGAGTTTTCAGGGTCCGTTTGAAGTTTGCAAGTGTAGTAGATAGTCTGACGTGTTGAGGCAGCGAGTTCCAGGAGACTGGGGATGCTCGGGAGAAGTCTTGGAGTCGGTTGCATGAGGAGCGAATGAGAGAGGAGGAGAGAAGGAGATCTTGGGATAGTACCTACACTCTCTAATATTAAAACCTTACCATGGGTCTAAAATAGGCCTCAATGTGGCTAAGGGCTGAGAGCGACCGGGTCCCAACAGGACACACACAGTCAGGGGGATTCACAGAATGAAATGTCCAGCTCGCTAAGAAGGGGGCCACTCCCTGTTTGTACTGAATACAAAAAAACTACATAAAAACAAAAAAGTGAGCCGGAGTATGAGATGGTATACATGGAACTTGTGAGACCATGTTCACACTGGCCATGAGACAAAGAAACCAAGGAAAAAAAATTGTAAAAACATACCCTGCTGTAACTAAATAAAAGCATAGTGCATATAAACATAGGGTACTTAGTAAACACTGTTTTTGATCAAAAAAAGCATAAAGCTATCCCACCAAACGTCAAGGTGTACCCAGTTGGGATAGTACCTACACTCTCTAATATTAAAACCTTACCATGGGTCTAAAATAGGCCTCAATGTGGCTAAGGGCTGAGAGCGACCGGGTCCCAACAGGACACACACAGTCAGGGGGATTCACAGAATGAAATGTCCAGCTCGCTAAGAATATGTGAATGAGAGGCAATCACAGGGGTTAATGGTCTATGAAGAAAAATCAGGATTAATAAAATCATTTAATGAAGGAATGTTTATAACCCCCTGAAAAAAAGGGGTGCAAATACTCTGGGAGATAAGTATAGGCCAAAGGCCAAGGGCTGACAGCAAAACCTAATATGACAAAGGTGGTTCCTGGAGGGAATAAAGGTGCAGTGAGACCAGGAGGTTAGAAACAATATGGTGATGGTGGAAAACACTATAGACACCGGACATACCTGCAGTGGTGGTTCAGATGAAAGTAGGAACCACCATGAACTGCTGTGTCCCACATTTTTATGGAGGCCAGAGGGGACGCTGCAAGATCCTACACTTACTGTTCAGTGGAACGCAAGTGCAGGCAGTGGAACGTACGCCGGTGCGTGCGATGTACGCCCGAATCACTGAAGGGGTCAACGCATGCGCAGTAGATCTCGCTGTGCAGTAAATATGAGCAGACTAAGTTTAAGTGCTGTGGGAATATCAGGGATAGAAAAGGAATGCCAATAATGAGATACAATTCAGGTACATCCTGTTTAGGTGCTGTTAAGGTACCTAAGGGAAGGGAGAAAAATATGATTCATAATGGGATTAAATGTCCTAACATTATGTTAAAGGTGATATAAAAAAGACTATTCTAGCAATAGGGGTATATGACATGGAAAAGGAAAGTGCACCACTATACTCACTTTGAAGTAAATAATGACACGTGTGTGATTTGAATGTAAATCTGTAGGACAAATAGAAGTTTATTTAATGTATATAAATAATTGGTATAAGTTATATAACATGTTTGTAGCTTTAAGACTTGCTCATCATGTCCACATAGATGGTAATGCTTGGTTAGGGAATAAATATAGAATGTAGAAGCAAAAGGGTAAAAGAAGTACAGGTAAGTATACAAAACACAGTAAAGCAGTAATATATATTATGGTACTAAATGCATTCATGTCAATGTATATATAGGAAGAGAACCACAGAGAAAACCCAAGTACCTAGGAAACAGTGGTTCAATCTATAGACCTCGGGGTATGAAACTATCATGACATCAATAGGAACATTCCTATAATGGAAATGGGCTATGGGATTTGTATTCAAATAGGATTGAAGTTCTAATAAAATATTTCATATTCCCGATTAAGGCCACTAGGTTTGAGAGTCTGAAGAGTGTGTCTCCAAAAAGACTCACACTATTTAAGTTTACGTATCCTAGCACCCCCTTCTGTTAGGTAGAACATGCTCGATAACCTGGTAGTGGAGCTGAGAGACTGTGTGTCCATGAGAGACAAAATGTGCTGGGACCGGTAACAGCATCTGTTTGCATCTGATTGTCAATTTATGTTTAATTATGCAGTCTCGGATATATTGGGTAGTTTCCCCAACATACCCGAGAACACACGGGCACTTGATCAAATAGATTACAAAAGATGAATTACATGTATAAAAATCATGTATACAGAAAATCCTTCCATTGCGTGGGTGAGAAAACGTCTCATCCTTTGTGATGTTGGAGCACAGTGTACAATGTAATCAGAGGTAGTTACCTTCACGTGTGGTGGCCAGTGTGGTTTATTTTATGGAAGTTTTAGGAGACCCAACCTCTGTCCTGACTAATGTATCTCTGAAGTTACTCGGCCTATTATTACAGAAAAGGGGAGGAGCATGGAACTAAGAAATCAAAGGATATGAATTACCAAGAGTGGCCCAGTGTTTCTGGATGACGTCTCGAATAAGTGGCTGAAAGGGATGGTATGTGTTTACAAATGCCACCCTGAGACCTGTTTGTAATGTCCGTGTTCTATTTGAGGAAGTTAGAGCAGCAATGTGGGAAGGTTAACCTCTTGTCAGAACTTTTTCTTCCATATCTGGGTGACGTACTGTACGTTGTGTGGAGTCGGAGACTACACGGTGTACCCTCATATGTTACGATATTGGCAGTGAATGTTTGGTGTGTGTAGGGTGACAGCTGTGAAATGTAGCAAACTGTTCATATCGGTGCTCTTGGTATAAAGATCAGTGCTGATATGACTATCAAGTGAAACACACACAATTGTATCCAAGAAATTAATTTGGTGTGGATTGAGATGCAACATGAAGGGAAGATTGGGTACCAAAATATTAATATCACATCAAAAGGCTTGAAGTGACGCTAAATCACCCTGCCAGATAACAAAAATTTCGTCTATATAGCGTTTCTATGTGCTGACGTACTGATTGTACAGGGAATGCGTATAAATGTAGCGGTGTTCAAAGTGTGACATAAAAATATTGGCATAGGGTGGCGCCACATTCGATCCCATAGCTGTACTGCGGCGCTGCAAGAAAAACTGATCTTCAAACAGGAAAACAAAAATTCCCAACACAATCCGTAATAAGTCTACACAGAATGATTTGTGTGTCTCTGAAAAATGACTGAACAAAACTGAGAAACCATGTAACTACCTCAACACCATATTGATGATCAATTCTCATATACAAACTGTTAACGTCAAGGGTTACCAAAAGGCTATCAACAGGCTATCAGACCCTTCAGATTTTCTTTTTCATTTGCATACTTTGAACATGATTCCCGTTGTGCACCCAAATTTTTCTTTAAAAGTTTTATATTTAGGGCTGGCTGTATGTGGGTGTAGAGCCGAACTGCCCAATCATTGACTTCCATTGGGGTTCAGGTCATGTCTAGGTTCCAAACGGAACTTTATCTAAAGTCCGGCTGAACACGTTGAACAAAACTTTATCAGGTTCACTCATCTCTAATTGAAATACAAATCCACACAAGACAAGAAATTGTGAAAACTTTTAGATGAAGCCTTATTATTAGAGTTGAGCGCGGTTCGCGGTTCGAGGTTCTCCAGTTCGAGGCTCGAGTGATTTTGGGGGCTGTTCTAGATCGAACTAGAACTCGAGCTTTTTGCAAAAGCTCGATAGTTCTAGATACGTTCGAGAATGGTTCTAGCAGAAAAAAAAAGCTAATTCATAGCTGGTTTTCTGCTGTAATAGTGTAAGTCACTCTGTGACTCACACTATTATGATATTTCAGTGTACAGTGTGCGGGAACAGCGCATTCAGATCACTGCTGTTTGGATAATAGCGATCGCCATTTTTTTTTTTTTCCTTGTCTTCCTTCCCTAAGCGCGCGCGTGTAGTGGGGAGGGCCAGCATGTCAGCCAATCCCAGACACACACAGCTAAGTGGACTTTTAGCCAGAGAAGCAACGGCATGTGTGATAGGATGTCCATGTCACATGTCCCTGCATTATAAAAACGGACATTTTCCTCCAGCACGCCATTATCTGCCTTCTGCGTCCTTGGTGTCAGACATCACTGTCGCAGCTCCGTCCTGAGTCCTATCGCCGATACTGCTGTATGCGCTCCATACACAGCGCTGGACAGCTTAGGGATAGCACTTTCTATCAGTCCTTTTAAGGGCTCATACCGGCAGGGTCAGAGCCATAGCTGACAGGTCCTGAAAACAGAGTTTAACAGCTACACAAGATGACAGCGTCTGTGTAGATAAGGTCAGGGATTTCCTCGCTGCGTTTCACCATTAGGAGAGATAGAAAGGCAGGCTTCCATTCCTCTACCCAGAGACCCACAACCCTGCCACTGTACCCTCCTGTCCTTTGCACACTCCAACTCATTGTTACTAAGCCATTATACTAGCAAACACTGAGTGAACTTAGTGGCATCCTTAACGTGGCTATTGGACTTCTGTATAGTCCCACTAGTGCAAAGATATTTGCAGCACCTCTGCCTGCATTGCACACTCAAACTCATTGTTACTAAGCCATTATACTAGCAAACACTGAGTGAACTTAGTGGCATCCTTAACGTGGCTATTGGACTTCTGTATAGTCCCACTAGTGCAAAGATATTTGCAGCACCTCTGCCTGCATTGCACACTCAAACTCATTGTTACTAAGCCATTATACTAGCAAACACTGATTAAACCTAGTGGCATCCTAAACGTGGCTATTGGACTTCTGTACAGTCCCAGTAGTGCAAAGATATTTGCAGCACGTCTGCCTGCATTGCACACTCAAACTCATTGTTACTAAGCCATTATACTAGCAAACACTGAGTGAACCTAGTGTCATCCTAAACGTGGCTATTGGACTTCTGTATCGTCCCACAAGTGCAAAGATATTTGCAGCACGTCTGCCTGCATTGCACACTCAAACTCATTGTTACTAAGCCATTATACTAGCAAACACTGAGTGAACCTAGTGTCATCCAAACGTGGCTATTGGACTTCTGTATAGTCCCACTAGCGCAAAGATATTTGCAGCACCTCTGCCTGCATTGCACACTTAACCTCATTGTTACTAAGCCATTATACTAGCAAACACTGATTGAACCTAGTGGCATCCTAAACATGGCTATTGGACTTCTGTATAGTCCCACTAGTGCAAAGATATTTGCAGCACCTCTGCCTGCATTGCACACTCAAACTCATTGTTACTAAGAAATTATACTAGCAAACACTGAGTGAACTTAGTGGCATCCTTAACGTGGCTATTGGACTTCTGTATAGTCCCACTAGTGCAAAGATATTTGCAGCACCTCTGCCTGCATTGCACACTCAAACTCATTGTTACTAAGCCATTATACTAGCAAACACTGAGTGAACTTAGTGGCATCCTTAACGTGGCTATTGGACTTCTGTATAGTCCCACTAGTGCAAAGATATTTGCAGCACCTCTGCCTGCATTGCACACTCAAACTCATTGTTACTAAGCCATTATACTAGCAAACACTGATTAAACCTAGTGGCATCCTAAACGTGGCTATTGGACTTCTGTACAGTCCCAGTAGTGCAAAGATATTTGCAGCACGTCTGCCTGCATTGCACACTCAAACTCATTGTTACTAAGCCATTATACTAGCAAACACTGAGTGAACCTAGTGTCATCCTAAACGTGGCTATTGGACTTCTGTATCGTCCCACAAGTGCAAAGATATTTGCAGCACGTCTGCCTGCATTGCACACTCAAACTCATTGTTACTAAGCCATTATACTAGCAAACACTGAGTGAACCTAGTGTCATCCAAACGTGGCTATTGGACTTCTGTATAGTCCCACTAGCGCAAAGATATTTGCAGCACCTCTGCCTGCATTGCACACTTAACCTCATTGTTACTAAGCCATTATACTAGCAAACACTGATTGAACCTAGTGGCATCCTAAACATGGCTATTGGACTTCTGTATAGTCCCACTAGTGCAAAGATATTTGCAGCACCTCTGCCTGCATTGCACACTCAAACTCATTGTTACTAAGCCATTATACTAGCAAACACTGAGTGAACTTAGTGGCATCCTTAACGTGGCTATTGGACTTCTGTATAGTCCCACTAGTGCAAAGATATTTGCAGCACCTCTGCCTGCATTGCACACTCAAACTCATTGTTACTAAGCCATTATACTAGCAAACACTGATTAAACCTAGTGGCATCCTAAACGTGGCTATTGGACTTCTGTACAGTCCCAGTAGTGCAAAGATATTTGCAGCACGTCTGCCTGCATTGCACACTCAAACTCATTGTTACTAAGCCATTATACTAGCAAACACTGAGTGAACCTAGTGTCATCCTAAACGTGGCTATTGGACTTCTGTATCGTCCCACAAGTGCAAAGATATTTGCAGCACGTCTGCCTGCATTGCACACTCAAACTCATTGTTACTAAGCCATTATACTAGCAAACACTGAGTGAACCTAGTGTCATCCAAACGTGGCTATTGGACTTCTGTATAGTCCCACTAGCGCAAAGATATTTGCAGCACCTCTACCTGCATTGCACACTCAAACTCATTGTAGCTAAGCCATTATACTAGCAAACACTGATTGAACCTAGTGTCATCCTAAACGTGGCTATTGGACATCTGTATAGTCCCACTAGTGCAAAGATATTTGCAGCACGTCTGCCTGCATTGCACACTCAAACTCATTGTAGCTAAGCCATTATACTAGCAAACACTGATTGAACCTAGTGTCATCCTAAACGTGGCTATTGGACTTCTGTATAGTCCCACTTGTGCAAAGATATTTGCAGCACGTCTGCCTGCATTGCACACTCCAACTCTTTGTAGCTAAGCCATTATACTAGCAAACACTGAGTGAACCTAGTGTCATCCTAAACGTGGCTATTGGACTTCTGTATAGTCCCACTATTGCAAAGATATTTGCAGCACCTCTGCCTGCATTGCACACTCAAACTCATTGTAGCTAAGCCATTATACTAGCAAACACTGATTGAACCTAGTGTCATCCTAAACGTGGCTATTGGACTTCTGTATAGTCCCACTTGTGCAAAGATATTTGCAGCACGTCTGCCTGCATTGCACACTCCAACTCTTTGTAGCTAAGCCATTATACTAGCAAACACTGAGTGAACCTAGTGTCATCCTAAACGTGGCTATTGGACTTCTGTATAGTCCCACTAGTGCAAAGATATTTGCAGTACGTCTGCCTGCATTGCACACTCAAACTCATTGTAGCTAAGCCATTATACTAGCAAACACTGATTGAACCTAGTGTCATCCTAAACGTGGCTATTGGACTTCTGTATAGTCCCACTTGTGCAAAGATATTTGCAGCACGTCTGCCTGCATTGCACACTCCAACTCTTTGTAGCTAAGCCATTATACTAGCAAACACTGAGTGAACCTAGTGTCATCCTAAACGTGGCTATTGGACTTCTGTATAGTCCCACTATTGCAAAGATATTTGCAGCACCTCTGCCTGCATTGCACACTCAAACTCATTGTAGCTAAGCCATTATACTAGCAAACACTGAGTGAACCTAGTGTCATCCTAAACGTGGCTTTTGGACTTCTGTATAGTCCAACTAGTGCAAAGATATTTGCAGCACCTCTGCCTGCATTGCACTCTCAAACTCATTGTTACTAAGCCATTATACCAGCAAACACTGAGTGAACCTAGTGTCATCCTAAACGTGGCTATTGGACTTCTGTATAGTCCCACTAGTGCAAAGATATTTGCAGCATGTCTGCCTGCATTGCACACTCCAACTCATTGTAGCTAAGCCATTATACTAGCAAACAGTGCTGCCAGTTTAAGGGCCGTAGTTGCATTGTCAGTGATAATTATTGTTGTTTATTCTGCTGTTAATAAAGATAGACCACCACTGCAATCTACACCACCTCTCAATTTTTACTACCACATTTTAAGTGCACAATCTTGTCGCAATCAAAATGAGTGGCAAAATGACAGATGCTGGTGGAAAGCGTAAGAGGCATGTTGGAAAAGGAAAAAAAGGGTTTGTCCGTGGGGAAGGTGGCAAAGCTCCATTAACATCTGCTGAAGATAGACCATCTACCAGCAAAAGTAAGATGTCTACTACTTACCGTGGACAATCCGATGTGCTCCATTTTTTACGGACATGGACAACTGGAACAAAGGTAGAAGATGGCCAAAAAAGGAAAATGCTTGAATGGATCTCAAGTGGTCCAACAAGTGCCCTCTCCGCCACCTCAACTACCGCATCCAAAAAACACCAGTCCTCTGAGTTGTCATCCCAATCAAACTTGCTTTCTCAAAGCTCTGAAGTCTCCATGTGCCCTGCACAGTATGGTGGAACTGAGATGGCTGAGTCTGCAGAGCTGTTCAGTCACACTATAGCCTGGGAATCAGAGGTCTGCTCCCACGCTACAGTGAGTACAGAACAGGAAATGGTCTGCAGTGATGGCCAGAACCTTTGTGACTCTGATTCAGGCCGTGAGGACCAAGTTTCTGAGCATAATGTTGACCCTTTTTCACAAACTGTAACACCTGATGTTATAGACAATGAGGAACATACTGATGACGATGAGACGCAGATACCAGATTGGGATGACAACTTAAATATTCGGTCAGGGCAAGAAGAGGCTCGGTCTGAGGGTGAGGGGAGTGCAAACACAACAATTGATGAGGAAGTTCTAGATCCCACCTACTGTCAACCCACAGTCAGGCACAAGAGGAGGTCAACAGAGGTGGTGGAGGAGGATGCAACTGATGACGAAGTTACCTTGCGCCTTCCTGGACAGAGTCGGAGTACTGGTAGCACGTCTACAACTGCATCCTCAGCCACCACTCTGCCTCTGAGCACTAGTCGGGGTGGATCAACAGGTTGCATGCCCTCTAAGCCTTGCCTAGCCTGGTCCTTTTTTGACATAGCAAAAGATCGCCCAAATTATGTGATCTGTAAAATTTGTCATGGTTCTCTTAGTAGAGGTCAAAACCTCAGCAGTTTGACAACTTCTTCCATGAATCGTCACATGAATAAATATCATATGTCTCGGTGGGAAGCTCACCGTGCTGCAATGCGGCCTAGCGGAGCGAACCATCCACCGCCTGCCCCTTCCAGTGCATCCGCGCGCTCTTCATCTTCTAGGACTGTGGGGACAGCTGTCACACCTGGTTTTCCATGCACAACTTCCACCACTGTAACCGCAACAGGCAGTTTGCTTGTTAGGTCGTCAGTTGGTTTGGATGGGGAAACAAGTGCGTGTGTACAGCTCTCTCAGACATCGATAGCACCAACGTTGGATGAAGGCGACATCATGTCTCCGCCTGCACTTTCCTCACAAAGCTGCATTTTTCCAGGGACACCCTACTCAACACCGTTTACACACAGCAGCCAGATCTCTGTCCCTCAGATGTGGACAAATAAAAGGCCATTTCCTGCGACCCATGACAAAGCTAAGAGGTTGACTTTATCCCTCTGTAAGCTCTTGGCTACCGAAATGCTGCCTTTCCGCCTGGTGGACACACAGGATTTTAGAGACCTTATGTCTGTCGCTGTGCCCCAGTACCAGATGCCCAGTCGCCACTACTTCTCTAAGAAAGGTGTGCCCGCGCTACACCAGCATGTCGCACACAACATCACCGCTTCCTTGAGAAACTCTGTGTGTCAACGGGTGCATTTCACCACCGATACTTGGACCAGTAAGCATGGACAGGGACGTTACATGTCGCTGACTGGGCACTGGGTAACTATGGTGATAAATGGTGAAGGGTCTGCTGCACAAGTCTTGCCGTCCCCACGACTTGTGTGTCAATCCTCTGTCTGTCCAAGTTCCGCCACTGCTTCTGCCTCCTCCACCTCATCTGTGTCCTCCACCTCCGCCCCAAGCCTGCCTGGTCAGGCCACCAGCGTTCTCACTGCGCAGAAGGAATCACGCACCCCTCATTACTATGCTGGCAGCAGAGCGCAATGGCATCAGGCGGTCTTTAGCTTGACATGTCTTGGGAATAAGAGTCACACAGCTGAGGAGTTGTGGTCAGCTCTGCGGTCCGAGTTTAATAAATGGTTGTCTCCACTCAACCTGCAGCCTGGTAAGGCCGTGTGCGACAATGCTGCAAACCTGGGTGCGGCCCTTCACCTGGGCAAGGTGACACACGTGCCTTGTATGGCTCACGTGTTGAACCTTGTTGTCCAGCAATTCTTAACACACTATCCCGGCCTAGATGGCCTTCTGACCAGGGCACGAAAACTGTCTGCTCACTTCCGCCGTTCAACCGCCGCCGCTGAGCGACTTGCATTGCTCCAGAAGTCTTTCGGCCTGCCGGTTCATCGCCTGAAATGCGATGTGCCGACACGCTGGATTTCGACTCTCCACATGTTACAGCGACTGTGGCAGCACCGTCGAGCCCTGGTGCAATACGTCATGTCGTATAGCCTGGGCCAACGAGATGCAGAGGTGGGGCAGATCACCCTGATGGAGAGGTCTCAGATCAAGGACCTATGCACCCTTTTGCAGAGTTTCGACATGACGACGAATATGTTTAGAGCTGACAATGCCATTATCAGCATGACAATTCCAGTCATTTACATGCTGGAGCACACGCTAAACACTATTCGGAGTCAGGGGGTGGGACAACAGGAAGGGGAGGAACTACAGGAGGATTCATATGCGCAAGACACAAGAACATTACCAAGGTCCAGACGTTCATCATCACCAAGGCGGCAGGCATGGGACCATGGGGGACAGGGATCAACAAGGGCGCATGGTAGCAGGCGAGATGTTGAGGAAGGTGCAGGAGAACATGAAGAAATGGAGGACGAACTGTCCATGGACATGGAAGACTCAGCGGATGAGGGAGACCTTGGTCAAATTTCAGTTGAAAGAGGTTGGGGGGAGATGTCAGAGGAAGAAAGAACGGTTAGCACCTCTATGCCACAAACACAGCGTTGACTTGGTCCGCATGGCCGCGCAAGACACATGAGCGCCTTCTTGCTGCACTACCTCCAACATGACCCTCGTATTGTCAAAATTAGAAGTGAGGATGACTACTGGCTTGCCACACTATTAGATCCCCGGTACAAGTCCAAATTTTGTGACATAATTCCAGCCATAGAAAGGGACGCACGTATGCAGGAGTATCAGCAGAAGCTGTTACTCGATATTAGCTCGGCTTTTCCACCAAACAACTGTGCAGGTGCAGGGATTGAATCTCCCAGTTGTAACTTGACAAACATGGGACGGTCTCGTCATCTTCAACAGTCTACCCCTACCAGTAGCACCGTATCTGGTGCTGGTAACAGCAATTTTATGGAATCTTTTCATAATTTTTTTAGACCGTCCTTTGCAAGGCCACCAGAGACAACAATTCTGACACATAGTCAACGGCTGGAGAGGATGATACAGGAGTATCTCCAAATGAACATTGATGCCATGACTTTGCAAATGGAGCCTTGCTCATTTTGGGCTTCAAATCTTGAAAAATGGCCAGAGCTCTCAACTTACGCCTTGGAGATTTTGTCGTGTCCAGCTGCCAGCGTTGTCTCTGAATGTGTCTTCAGTGCTGCTGGGTGTGTGCTGACAGAAAAGCGCACGCGTCTGTCCAGTGACAATGTGGACAGACTGACGTTCATCAAAATGAACAAGTCATGGATCCACAAGGAATTTACTACCCCTGTGTCATCATGGGGAGAGTAAATGCTTGTGGATTTGGAATGTGCTTGATGCAAATCAAAACATCCTGTTTGCAACTAGGGCACAAGTGCTGCCACTGATGGGGTGTCTGTGTGGCCCAATTTTTGGAAAAAAGGGAGACTCCACTTGGAGTAACCCTTGCTTGCTGTGTTTTTTAAAAATGATCCAAGATGAACAGAGCTGGGATCAGGAAAGACTTTGCTACCTACCCCGGTGTCATCTTGGGGACGGTTAATTATGGCGTATTTTTGAATGTGCTTGATGCATATCTAGCTGTGAAGTGTACAACTGGGGCACAACTGCTGCCACTGAATGGGTGGGTGTGTGTGGGGCCCAATTTTTGTAAAAAAAAGGGAGACTCCGCTTGGAGTAACCCTTGCTTGCTGTGTTTTTTAAAAGGAGCCAAGATGAACAAGTCATGGTTCAGCAAAGACTTTATCTACCTACCCCGGTGTCATGCTGGGGACGGTTAATTATGGCATATTTTTGAATGTGCTTGATGCAAATCTAGCTGTGAAGTGTACAACTGGGGCTCAACTGCTGCCACTGAATGGGTGGGTGTGTGTGGGGCCCAATTTTTTGAAAAAAAGGGAGACTTCGCTTGGAGTAACCTTTGATTGCTGTGTTTTTTAAAAATGATCCAAGATGAACAGAGCTGGGATCTGGAAAGACTTTGCTACCTACCCCGGTGTCATCCTGGGGACGGGTAATTATGGCATATTTTTGAATGTGCTTGATGCAAATCTAGCTGTGAAGTGTACAACTGAGGCACAACTGCTGCCACTGAATTGGTGGGTGTGTGGGGCCCAATTTTTGTAAAAAAAAGGGAGACTCCGCTTGGAGTAACCCTTACTTGCTGTGTTTTTTAAAAGGAGCCAAGATGAACAAGTCATGGTTCAGCAAAGACTTTATCTACCTACCCCGGTGTCATCCTGGGGACAGTTAATTATGGCATATTTTTGAATGTGCTTGATGAAAATCTAGCTGTGAAGTGTACAACTGGGGCACAACTGCTGCCACTGAATGGGTGGGTGTGTGTGGGGCCCAATTTTTGTAAAAAAAAGGGAGACTCCGCTTGGAGTAACCCTTGATTGCTGTGTTTTTTAAAAGGAGCCAAGATGAACAAGTCATGGTTCAGCAAAGACTTTATCTACCTACCCCGGTGTCATCCTGGGGACAGTTAATTATGGCATATTTTTGAATGTGCTTGATGAAAATCTAGCTGTGAAGTGTACAACTGGGGCACAACTGCTGCCACTGAATGGGTGGGTGTGTGTGGGGCCCAATTTTTTGGAAAAAAAGGGAGACTCCGCTTGGAGTAACCCTTGATTGCTGTGTTTTTTAAAAGGAGCCAAGATGAACAGAGCTGGGATCAGGAAAGACTTTGCTACCTACCCCGGTGTCATCCTTGGGACGGTTAATTATGGCGTATTTTTGAATGTGCTTGTTGCAAATCTAGCTGTGAAGTGTACAACTGGGGCACAACTGCTGCCACTGAAGGGGTGGGTGTGTGTGTGGCCCAATTTTTGGAAAAAAGGGAGACTCCGCTTGGAGTCACCTTGCGGTGTTTTACATGATTTTAGAAGGGCGTGCCATGCCTATATCTGTGTCTCCTCCTCTTTTTCCTTGTCCAGCTCTTTTGTTTTCGCATGAGTATATGTCCTTGTCACTTTCCCATGTGTTTGTGTTGTGTTGTGAGTTGTTTGTCACTTTTGGACACCATTGAGGGTGTTTTCTAGGTGTTTTTATGTGTTTGTGAATGCCTGCCATTGTTTCCCATGCGGTTCGAGTTTGGTTCGTCGAACGTTCGACGAATCGAACTCGAACGGGACCTCTGTTCGGCGAACCGACCTCGAGCCGAACCGGGACCGGTTCGCTCATCTCTACTTATTATGTAAACGCCAAAGTCCATGAGGAAGAACAGGATATACTTTTCAGAAGCTACTCCATCCTGTGTCAGTACTTAATCTCATACTTTTTCACTATTTTTTGTCTTGTGTGGATTAGGATTTTAATCTTACAATAAAGGATTTCCATTGTAATTTTGGGCTCGGGGTTTTTCTGTTACTGTTATGTTTTAATGCTGCCTGCAGACATTAATTCACTGCTTTCCAGTCATTTGGCAAGCAAACTTCTATATTTTTACAGCCCAGTACAGTATTTAAAATTTTAACTGTCAAGTGCAAAACATCAGCCTCCATTCTTCTGCACTCTAATTACTATCTTTTTCTGCATATTTACATATACAGAGTCACTCTGCCTTGTTATGATGGTGAAGATATGACTTTGTGGCTGACATTTTTTTTATAAAGACCACTTTTGCTCACTCTTCTTTGAGCATTAGAAGCCAGGGTGTAGCTGGGTCAACATGGTTGCTGCCAGTTTTAAGTTGGTGGCACTGCTGGATGTCTTGTGATTACAATTGAAGCATGATGTGTCGTTTATGTGCTACACAAGTTTCTTTGACCAATGGCTGGGTCTACAGTCCACAACCATGGCCTTATCTTAGTACTTCTTCAAAAGAACTCTAACAATACAACTTGAAACCTCAACTTGCTTCGTCATTTTGTCTGGGAGAGATCTTTCTGATGTAGGTAGACTACCTTGTGTCTTGTTAGGGTACCTTCACACTTTAGCGATGCAGCAGCGATCCGACCAGCGATCTGACCTGGTCAGGATCGCTGCTGCATCGCTACATGGTCGCTGGTGAGCTGTCAAACAGGCAGATCTCACCAGCGACCAGTAACCAGCCCCCAGCCAGCAGCGACGTGCAAGCGACGCTGCGCTTGCACGGAGCCGGCGTCTGGAAGCTGAGGGCACTGGTAACTAAGGTAAACATCGGGTATGATTACCCGATGTTTACATTAGTTACCAGCGCACACCGCTTAGCTTTGCTCTCCTAGCTACAGTACACATTGGGTTAATTAACCCGATGTGTAATGCAGCTACATGTGCAGAGAGCAGGGAGCCGCGCACACTGCTTAGCGCTGGCTCCTTGCTCTCCTAGCTACAGTACACATCGGGTTAATTACACGATGTGTACTGCAGCTACATGTGCAGAGAGCCGGAGCCGGCAGCACAGGCAGCGTGAGAGCTGCGGAGGCTGGTAACTAAGGTAAATATCGGGTAACCACCTTGGTTACCCGATGTTTATCTTGGTTACAGCTTACCGCAGCTGCCAGATGCCAGCTCCTGCTCTCTGCTCGCTTCATTTCCTCGCTCTCTCGCTGTCACACACAGCGATCTGTGTGTCACAGTGGGACAGCGCCTTTGAAGAAAACGAACCAGGGCTGTGTGTAACGAGCAGCGATCTCGCAGCAGGGGCCAGATCGCTGCTCAGTGTCACACACAGCGAGATCGCTAATGAGGTCACTGCTGGGTCACAAAAAACGTGACTCAGCAGCGATCTCGGCAGCAATCTCGCTATGTGTGAAGCACCCCTTAGTGTTCTTATTATTGCCATTGCATTCAGAGATGGGTGGTTCAGGTAAAATTTGAATATGCTTGGCCACACGATTTTTGACGAGAAATTTGGTTCACCTTTCCGGCACCTCCGCTACTCACTGGCAAACATCAGATCTTTGTTTCATCTACTGTTGCATGACAGCACTGAAATCCCTGGCCTTTTAGGGTTCAGTGGTTGCCATTTTGCTGAAGTTTGTTACAAAATTTTGGTAAATGCTGATTTTGTAAGATTCAAGTAGAATTCAATTCCACTTCAATTTTTTAACTCATTTTTATATTTCACCTTTGACATAAAACCGTCTTCCAGTCTCACCTTTGTACCAGAGTTAGGCTTTTCCTCACCATATTTTAAACCTACTGCACAGCTGTTGCTGTTTCAGTTAATGATTGATTTTAAACCTACATATGAAAATGATGAGCATTGACACCTGTATGATGTAATTATTATTATACATCTGACTATAATCCCAAAAAATCTCTGACTTTGTGCAAGTGTTCTTAGAAGAGTTGAGACTGTTTTAACTGAAAAAGTTGTGACATCAAATACTAACATGATTTAGTCAGTTAAAAAAATAATGTTTTGCTGTGAATCAATTTATTATTTTCTTTACATACAGATACAGCATCGACCGTAACACTGACTTGGAAAGAACTTTTAATATACAATCAGAAAATGGTTCATTAACCTTAGCAAAAACTCTCGACCGTGAAATGACACCATGGCAAAATATCACATTAGTGGCTACTGAAACAAGTGAGTTTGTATTTCAAGTTTTCAGGTAAAAATAATATTAAGACTTAATGTTGATGGTAACACTGGCTACACTCTTAGGCTGGACTCACATGAGTGTATGGCATCTGGCTCCAGCTCAGGCTCTGCTGCGAGCATGAGCCGAGTGTCACGTGACTGTGACCTGATCCTGCTATCAGGTCACAGCTGCGAAGCTACTGAGGGCGGGTGCTGCAGAGGAGAGGGATGGGTTAATCCCCCATCTCCTCCATTGTCATCCTGTGTGTATATCTCATTGCACTGGGATAACATCTGAGTGCAGTCCGATGTATCTCTCGCACCCATTCACTTAAATGGGTGCGACAGATACGGCTCTCGCAGAAAATCACAGCATGCTGCTACTTTTTTGGTCAGCTTTTCTCCAGATTCTGGATGCGAGAAAAGCTGACCAACTGCTGTCCCTCATTGACTAACATTGGTCAGAGTGCAATGCGAGATTTTCTCGCATTGCACTTGTCCGATTTCAATGCTTGTGTGAGTGTACTAAGCGTCGGACTGGCAACCGGAGGAATCTCCAGTAATTCCAGGCCTGGCCATGGTTACCTGAAATCTGGACCTCTCATCTGAGCCCAGAGTGCAGTCCAGACTGAACCGCAAGCGCCAAGTGATTGATTCCCCGGCGATTGCGGTACAGTTCATGACAGCTGCAGACAGGCCAAGCTGAACTCCGGAGCTGTTACTCAGCGCTCGCGGTTCAGTCCTGCAAACCTTGAGTTCAGTCTAGGCTGTACTCCAGAGCTTAGGTGAGAGCTCCAGAGTTCAGTGCAGGTAATCGTGGCCAGGCCTGGCATTACTGGAGATTCCTCCCGTAGTCAGTCCATCGCTGAGCGTACCCTTAAGGCCATGTTCATATTGTGTTTGATCCTCACCGTCAGTCGTTCTGTTTGCATTTCCATCTGAATACCTAGAAAAGTGAATTTGGGTGTAAGCATTGATAGGGCCAATTGCGGTTTTGATGCAGATGTATGATATACTGTAGAAGGAGAGAAAGCACACACGATAAGGTAACCCTATTAGAGGAGAAAAAATATATTAAAAAAAATTACATTGTTCACCTTATACTTATTATGTTTGTGTCATACAAATGAGTTGCCTGTTAGATCCTGCTTCTGGCAGTATCTAATATGCCCTGGGCTATAACCGACTCAGGCTATTGTTAGGCCTCTGTTTCTTTAAAAGAAACAGTCGCTTCTGCTTCATGGCTGGGAAATAACTCCTAGATAAAATTCACCAGTAGAAATGAAAACATTTAAAAATTTGTCTGCACAGCTGGATAAGCAGTTATTGCTGCAATAGTAGTAAGAAACAGGTTTTTTATTTAACTATGCGTCTCAAAATCTATCTGGCATTTCTTTCAGGTCATTTTTTCATTACCTTGAAAAATTGTTTGTTTCCTAATGAGGAATGATGCAGATTTTGTCACTGTTTGCTTTGAGGAGTCATTGTGTGCTCTGTTGGAAATCATTTTGAGCCATTGATACGTAAAAAAATATGTAAAGCTGGCCTAAAACATTTACTCCTTTAATGCTGATCACAGCATGCTGAACGGTTCGCACAGACTATTGACTATTAATTTATTGTAAGGAGTCAGTAGGTTGCTGCCATAATTGGAGGCCTGACGACAGTCTCTGAGTCGACTATAGCCCAGAGCATATTAGATACTGCCAGAAGCAGGATCTAACAGGCAACTCATTAGTATAACACAAACATAATCACTATAAGGCTACATTCACATATCCGTGTGTCAGCTCCTAATGCTGTCCGTTTCTTTTTGGACAACACAATGACCATAGAGTTTAACTGATCCAACACCCTTCAGTTTAAAAAATGGATGCACCATTCCATTCTGCAATTTTCTATTCCTGTGGATTTTGCAGATCCTTCTTGGCAATTTATCCCGTTTTGATAAGACCAATTTTCATTTTTGAGTTTTTGTTTTTTCCTTCCACATTAACACCTTCATAACATTTTTATTTTTTTCTATCCACATAGACATATAAGAGTTATTTTTGCTGGATGAGATGTACTTTTGCATTCAATTAATTACACAGAGTACTGTAAAATATTAAATGTTAAGAAATTGTGAAAAAAAAGAATTCTGACATGGTTTTTTGAAAACTGTTTTTATTACGTACTTTTGTGCTAAAAATAACCTCCCAATATGATACTCTGCATCAGTACAACTACAATGATCGCAAACATGTCCAGATTTTTTTAAGTAGTGAAAAAAATCACAAAGCTGCAAAAACATTTTTGGGAGGTTGTGTTGCTATTTTTCTAGTCCGAAAAAATTTATATTTTTTGTTCCATAGAGCTGTGTGATTGTTTTTTTTGCAGGATGAGATAATGTTTTTAATGATATTATTTTGGGATAGATATAACATTTTGGTTGCTTGTTACATGGTATTGTTTGGTATTATGACCAAAAATCAGTAGTTTTGGCATTCTTGAATTTTTTTGTTTACAGTGTTTACAGATCACATTATTACTTTATATTTTGATACTACATACGTGTACTTTTTAATTTTTTTTATTAGCTTTATTTTTAATAGGACAAAAGGAAAGTGATTTGAAATTTAATGTTTTTTTATTTTTTTACATTTTTTTCTAAAATATTTCTTTTAAATTTCATTATCTTTAATACTCTCCTTGGAGGACTTTAACCTTCAGTCATCTGATTACTTGTGCTATATGCGGCAATACTATAGCATTTCTATACTGTATATGTCCAAAATCACTATCTTCTTTGAAGCTCGTCCACAGGTAGGGTTTCAAGGGAATGCTTCTATGATAAGCAAAGAGGTCATTCTAGTAGATGAGTATGTTAAAGAGGTTCTCTAGAAAATGTAATAAAATAAATAAAATACTTTTAAATAGTTACATAGTTACATAGTTACTTAGGTTGAAAAAAGACCTAGGTCCATCTAGTTCAACTTTCCTCCACCAGTTCTACATTTGGTCACTAAGTCATTTATAACCAACAATGTTTTGTGTACTGAGGAAATCATCCAGCCCTTTTTTAAAAGCTGTTATAGTATCTGCCATTACTACATCTTGTAGTAGGGCATTCCACAGTCTGACTGCTCTAACTGTAAAGAACCCTTTCCTACTTAGCTGTCTGAATCGCTTTTCTTCCACTCGCAGTGAGTGCCCTCTGGTCCTTAGTAGTGTCTTTGGAAGAAATAAGTCATGTGCCAGTCCTTTATATTGACCACACATGTATTTATACATATAAATAAGATCTCCTCTGAGACGTCTTTTTTCTAAGCTAAACATATCTAACTTTTTCAACCTATCATCATATGGGAGGCCTTCCAATCCTTGTAGTAGTCTAGTTGCCCACCTTTGAACTGACTCTAACTTCAGAAAATTATTTTTAAAATGTGGAGCACAAAACTGGATCCCATATTCCAGATGTGGCCTTAGAAGTGATTTATAGAGGGGTAAAAATACGTTGGGATCACGGGATCTAATCTCTCTTTTTATACACCCTAAAATCTTGTTTGCTTTAGCAGCTGCTGCTTGACATTGAGTGCTGCTGCTCAGCTTATTTGTAATGAGAATACCCAAGTCCTTCTCCTGTTTTGTAGTCCCGAGTTTACTTCCATTTAATGTATACGCAGTTATAGGATTACTCCGTCCTAGGTGCATTACTTTACATTTTTCAACATTAAATCTCATTTGCCAAGTATCTGCCCATTCTGACATCTTATCCAGATCTTTTTGTAATATTGTACTATCAAGGTCAGATTTTAAAATCCTACATAGTTTGGTGTCATCAGCAAAGACTGACACTTTACTATCAATCCCATCCACAAGGTCATTAATAAAGAGATTAAAAAGAATCAGTCCTAGCACAGATCCCTGTGCCACCCCACTGCTGACTATAGCCCATTTAGAGAAGGTACCATTTAGGACTACTCTTTTTTTCCTATCTTTTAGCCAATTCCTTACCCAGTTGCATATAGTTTCCCCTAGTCCTTGCTTCTGGAGCTTTAGTATAAGGCTATTATGTGGTACAGTATCAAATGCCTTTGCATAGTCCAAATAAATCACATCAGCTGCATTACCAATATCGAGGTTTGCACTTACCTACTCATAGAACCCTAACAGGTTGGTTAGACACGACTTATCTTTCATGAATCCATGCTGTCTGTCAGTTATTATATTTTTTCTGCAATATATTTTTGCATGTCATCCCTTAAAATGCCCTTAAAAACTTTGCATACTACTGATGTCAGGCTTACTGGACGGTAGTTGCCTCTTACCTTTCTTAAATATCGGTACCACATAAGCAATCCTCCAATCCTGAGGCACTAACCCTGTTACAAACGAGTCTAAAAAGAAGAGATACAGCGGTCTGTCGATTATGGAGATCAATTCCCTCAATATTCGTAGATGAATGCCATCTGGCCCTGGGGATTTGTCAATGTTTAATTTACTCAGACGTAGGCGTACTTCTTCTTGTGTTAAATTAATTATATCGGGTGGTGAACTTTGATTTTTCACTTGTTGAATGATCCCTGGTACAGTCAGTTCCTTGGTGAACAGATGAGAAATGCCTATTTAATATCTCAGTCTTATGTTTGTCCTCTATAACTAACTTGTTATTATATTTAAGGGGCCAATACTGTCCTTTGTTTTCCTTTTGGCATTAATGTATTTATAAAATATTTTGGGATTTATTTTAATGTCATTAGCGATTTTTGTTTCAGTAGCCAGTTTTGTTTGTTTGATTTCTTTTTTGCATTTCCTATTGATATCTTTATACTTCTGAAATGCTATTTCTGTATTCTCAGCCTTTAAGATTTTAAACGCCCTTTGTTTTTGTTTTATTATACTTTGTACAGTCTTATTTATCCATAGTGGTTTCTTTTTATTCCTGGACATTTTATTACCAGAGGGTATAAGTCTTTTACAGGACTCTAGCAGTATATCCTTAAACTTTCCCCATTTATGTTCAGTATCCCCAGTTACTTTGTCCCAATCTGCACATTTAAGCTCTTCCCTTAATTTGTTGAAATCAGCTTTCCTAAAATTCCAGGTTTTAGTATTTCCCCTTTGAAATGTTCTATTGAATATTACTTTAAAACTTACATATTATGATCGCTGGTGCCCAAGTGGTCCCGAACCTGTAGAAATCTGAAATTGTATCCGGTCTATTTGACAGCACCAGTTCTAGCAAATTATCTCCCCTGGTCGGTTCATCTACCATCTGAGAGAGGAAATTGCCTTGAATAGTAGATAAGAATTTACAGCTTTTAGCACAACCAGAAGATTCTATGTCCCACTGTATGTCTGGATAGTTGAAATCCCCCATAATCCCCTTTTCAATTTGTTGCAACATTTCACCCTCTATTTGTTCAGGTATGTTAGGAGGCTTATAGAAAACTCCAATTAACATTTTTCCATTATTCCCCTCCCCATGTACATTTACCCATACTGACTCTACATTGTTGCAGTTCCCCCAATGTCATAATTCAACACAGGTTTTAGATTAGATTTGATAAATATACACACCCCATCACCTTTTTTGTCTTTCCTGTCCTTCCTAAATGTACTATAACCCTGTATGTTTGTCACCCAGTCATGGCTTTCATCCAGCCAGGTTTCCGTAATGCCCACCAAATCATAATCCATGGTTGACATAAGAGTCTCCAATTCATTCGCTTTGTTTGCAAGACTTCTTGCATTTGCCAGTAGACATTTAATACTATTAACACCTTTATTACTCCTAGTCTCCCTACGCTCCTTGCATGTCCCATCCCCCCAAATCCTTCATTAACTCCTACCATCTCACAGTCTGTATCTGTTCTATCTATCCCCTTTTTTGCTCCACTACCCTCCCCCCAGATCCTAGTTTAAAAGCTTCTCCATCCGTCTGACCATTTTCTCTCCCAGCACAGCTGCACCTTCCCCATTGAGGTGCAGCCTGTCCCTACCGTAGAGCCTGTAGCCGACTGAGAAGTCGGCCAAGTTCTCCATGAACCTGACCCCTTCCTTCCTGCACCAATTTCTAAGCCACATATTTATCTCCCTAAGCTCCCGCTGTCTTTCTAGTGACGCTCATGGCACCGGTAGTATTTCTGAAAACACCACCTTGGAAGTCCTGGACTTCAGCTTCTCTCCTAGTTCCCTGTACTCATTTTTAAGGACCTTCCACCTGCCTCTAACTTTGTCATTAGTACCAATGTGCACCATGACTGCTGGGTTTTCCCCAGCCCCACCCAGCAATCTGTCTATCCGATCTGCAATATGCCGAACCCAAGCACCCGGCAGACAACACACTGTTCGGCATTCACGGTCTCGGTGACAGATGACCCTGTCTGTCCGCCTAATTATAGAGTCCCCTACCACCAACATCTGTCTGGGCTTTGCTGCACTCCTTTTTCCCTCCTTCCTACAGCAGTTGTTTTCCTGGTTGGTAGGAGCAACGTCCTGCTGTAGTGACCCTAGTCCTGGCCCTTCATTCCTAATATCAGCCAAACAGGCATATTTACTAGGTTGTTCCAGGTCAGGACTAGGCTCCCTGACACTTTTCCCCCTACCTCTTCTTCTAACTGTTAACCAGCTACCTACCTCTGGGTCCTGATCTTCCCCACCTCCACCCTCCTCCATATCCCTGGCCCCAGCCAGAGAAAGCTCAGTGAGCTCTAAACACCTCTCCAGGTTTGCAATGCCCCTGAGTGTTGCAAGCTGCTTATTTAGATCAGTTACCTTGGCTTCCAAATACGCAACATGCTTGCATCGAGTGCAGACATATTCACCCTCGAACGGCTGCTCAAGGCATGCATACATCTGACAAGATACACACCTGGTAGCATTGTCCATGGAGCACCTATTAAATGGGGATAAACAGTAAAGTAGAAAAACAAAGAAAGAAAAAAAAAACAATGGGACACGTATAGGGATAAATTCAAACTATGTTCTTGTGTCAAACTATGAAATTGTGTTTATACTATGCCACACTTATCTGCAATTCCTGCACTTTGCTGAAGTTCTTCGCATGCTCAGAACCTTGCTTGTTCTAGCTGGTTTATATAGTTCCACAAGGACTACCAGAAGCTGCCAGATGCTTCTAGAAACAGGTGTGGCTAATACTACTAATTAAATCACAAGACAACTTTTTTTTTTGCTTTTTCACAGTATCACAGACAAACACAGACACACAATTCCCTAATGAAAATTAAACAATTACAGTTATCACCACTATGAAATTGTTTAAACTATGCCACACTTATCTGTAGATCCCCCACTTTGCTGCAGTTCCTTACACGCTCAGAACCTCGCTTGTTCTGGCTGGTTTATATAGTTCCACAAGGACTACCAGAAGCTGCCAGAAGCTTCTAGAAACAGGTGTGGCTAATACTACTAATTAAATCACAAGACAACACTTTGCTGCAGTTCCTCGCACACTCATTTTTCTAGATACCTTTATTTATCAAAAGGAATGCTTTATCTAGTAAATAATGTCAGGATTTAAAAAATGGCAACTTCAGTGTGCATCTGGCCATGAATGAAGGGGGAGACATAGGTACTGAACTGCACTAGAGGAGGCTTTACACGGAGTGACATCGCTAGCGATGACACCCGCCCCCATCGTTTTGTGCATCATGGGCAAATCGCTGCCCGTGGCGCACAATATTGCTTGTCCGTGCAACACGTACAGCCCTCCCTAACGACGTCACTGTGGGCGGTGAACAACCTACCCTGGTCGCTGCTCTTAAACACAGCTATGTAATATAGCTGTCACCTACTGTGAGTATCTATCTAAGCTCTTGAGTCCACTACACATCCTGTATATACATATACATGATTTTTCATTAAATGGTTGAAGTAGTTATGTTATGGTAGTTAGATTTACTTTTTTTAACTTTTATTCTACTTTAATATACAACTATCTGTAGTACCCGGCACTGCCCGGGATAGTATTTAAGTGTCTCTATGTCTCTCTCCCACTTTCTCGCTCCCTCTCTCCCTCTCTATCTGTGTCTCCCTTCCTCTCTGCCTGTCTCTCTGACTCTCTCTGTCTGCCTATGTCTCAGTCTGTCTCTCTGTCTGTCTGTGTTTCTTTCTCTCTCTGTCTCTGTCACTCTCTTTCTGTCTGACTCTGTCTGTCTTTGTCTGTCTGTGTCTCTCTGTGTCTGTCTGTCGCTCTCTGTCTCTCTGTCTTTTTCTGTCTCTGTGTCTGTCTGTCTCTCTCTGTCACTCTATACTTGTTTATCTCTCTCTGTCTCTCTGTCTCTCTCTCTGTCTGTCTTTCTGTATGTCTCTCTCTCTGTCTGTCTCTCTATGCCTCTCTCTCTGTCTCTTTCTGTCTCTCTGTATCCATCTATCTGTCTTTCTCTGTCTGTCTCACTGTCTGTCTATCTCTCTGTCTGCCTCTTTGTCTTTCTCTCCTTGTCTGTCTCTCTGTCTCTCTTTCTCTCTCTCTATCAGTCACTCCAACAAAATCATATTAACTGACATATAAGCTGTCTTACACTAAGAATGTCCTTCGTTGCCTATAGCAACCAATCAAAGCTCCTATTAAAGACCTGTAGCAAAATAGAAGCAGAGCTGTGTGTTTTTCTTTTTCTGCGTGTCGCTTTCTGTGTGTGTGTGTGTGTGTGTGTGTGTGTATGTGTCTTTCTGTGTGTGTGTCTCTTTCTGTGTGTGTGTCTCTCTGTGTGTCTCTTTCTCTGTTCATAATAGGGGTCTATAATAACAGATCCGTTCCTGCTCCATTGACTTTAATGCAAGCAGGTCTTTTGGCGAATAACTGTAAAGCGCAGGGTTAAATTTTACCCTCAAAACATAGTCTATGATGTTTCCTGAGTCAATGAGGTGTCTGTGCAAAATTTCGTGATTGCAAATGCGAAGGTGCAGATTCCTTTAGCGGGCATACACACACACACGTACACTCAGGTTTATATATTAGATTTATTTTGAGAATATAAATGACACTGTCAATAAGTAATTTTTATCTTGGCAATAAAATAGCCTTCTTTTAATCTTGAATGTTTGGCACATCTATCAACAACTTGCCAGTTCAAGTATAATTTTGTAGTGAAAAAAACATGAACTTTTTTCAATATCAGTTCATATTTTCTATTTATAGGATATAAACAATTAAAAGGGTTGACCAAGACAGAGCAATTAGTTGAAATCTGCATCAGCAGAAATGAAATCCAAGCACTGTTTGGTACAGAAAACAGAACCACATACATTACTTAAGGGCCCATTACACGCTATGATATATCTAACGATATGTCGGCGGGGTCACGTCGTTAGTGACACAAATCCGGTATCATTAGAGATGTTGCAGCGTGTGACAGCTACGAGCGACTGTGAACGAGCAAAAATACTCACCTTATCATTGCTCGTTGACACGTCACTCATTTTCAAAAAATCGAACGTCCTGCCTGCCGGTTGTTCATTGTTCCCAAGGCAGCACAAATCGCTCCATGGGACACCCCAGGAACAATGAACTGCAGCTTACCTGCGGCCGCTGGCAATGCGGAAGGAAGGAGGTGGGTGGGATGTTACGTCCCGCTCATCTCCGCCCCTCCGCTTCTATTGGGCGGCCGCTGTGTGACGTCGCTGTGACGCCAAACGTCTCTCCGTGTTCAGAAAGAGGATGTTCGCCGCCCACAGCGAGGTCATTTGAAAGGTAAGTACGTGTGACGGGGATTACCGACTTTGTGCGACACGGGCAACAAATTGCCCGTGTTGCACAAACGATGGTGGTAGGTGTGATTGCACATGCGATCGCACGATAAATCACTGCTGTAAAGCAGCCTTTAGTGTCTAATACTGATTCTTTTATCTCAAATTCAAGAGAGTGGGAGAAAAGGTGCAGTATTTGGCAGTGGTTGGCTAGTAGTCAGCTTATATCCAGCCTTGGTGGGTGTAGATTACCAATCCGTCTGGGGTTTCGTAGTAGTTTATTAATTGTTCAATCCTGACAATCCTTTTAGAAAAATAAATAATACTTTAGGATTTTCAAGCCTTCAATAAAACTAGTTTATTTTACACATTTAGCACTTATTATTTCCAATCCCCAATTATTATCTAAATGACAATGTGCAACATCTGCAAGTTGATAATTATTAATATTGCTTTTAAAATTGCCTCTACTATAATTAGTTTGAGAATAATTGCAGTCAGCCTAATCGGATAATCTTTTAATAAAATTTGCTTGAGGTAGGTTACATCTCAATTTATATTTAATTGCTTTGAATAATAATTTACCTTTTTTGACATCTCTTTTTTCATTTTCCTTTTTTTTTAAGAAAATCCCAAGCTAAACAGATATGTTCAAGTGTATATACAGATACAGGACATTAATGATCATGCACCAGAATTTTCAGAACATTATGAGACCTTTGTATGTGAAAATGCAAAACCAGGTCAGGTGAGTAAGAATTCATTTATTAAAATATTTCCTTTATTGGTTGATGCTCATGATCTTGTGCAAATATCTACTGAAACTAGAATTTTATGGCTAAAGTGTTATGTTTTTTTGCAGTGTTAAGTGTTCAAATGCTATTGTTATATGTAAACTGTCTTAGAAATGCTTCTCGAGTGCAATTTAACCATTAGCATAAATGATCTTAAGTAGTGTACTTGTGCAGCATTATAGCTTTCAAATAAAGCCAAAACTGAACTATAATGGAGTTATCATTTTCTATTTGCACAAATCTGTTAGATTTAACAGCTTATAGTCGGGAGGCAGTAGTTTTAATTTTTACTCACATAGAAAGGGAAAGGAAAGACCAAAAATAGGTGTGGAAGTTTATTATAGCCACATGTTTATTTCTCCTCCTGTATTTACTATCTTGCTGACCAGATTATAATATAGCCATATGAAGAAGGCTATATAGTTGCTTCCATTCTATGAGTTTGTAAGAGGAAACTGTACGGAGTTCTTCTGCCACCAAAAGATACCAGGTGTGTAGTTGCTGCTGTTAAAAACTACAGATTAACTCATATTTAAAAGAAAGGTGGCTGATCAACATACTCAAAAGAGGCCATTACACAATGTTTTCTTACAGGATCCGTTACAAATGGAAGATAAATAGTAATCCATTAATGGATCCATTGTCCATAGACTCCCATGTTAAAAAACGGATCCTGCAGAAATCAGTTATTTAACAATAAACAAAAGTTGTGTTTGCATAACTTTTTTTTACAATGGATCTCTGCAGGATCCCTTCTAACAGAATACTACTGGACATGTGAACTCAGCCTTTGATAGCTTGCCACTTAGGGGTACTTCTCACATCGCTGCTGAGTCACAGGTTTTGTGACGTACCAGTGACCTCATCAGCGATCTTGCTGTGTGTAACACTAAGCAGCGACCTGGCCCCTGCTGTGAAATCGCTGATCATTACACACTGTTCTGGTTCATTTTTTGCTCGGTCTTCCGCTGTGCAGCACACATCAGCGTGTTTGACGGCGGGAGACCAACAAGCTTCGACTCTGTGCAAGCAGCATACGCTGGTAACCAGGGTAAATATCGGGTAACTAAGCAAAGCGCTTTGCTTAGTTACCTGATATTTACCCTGGTTACCAGCGTACACCGCTTAGCGCTGGCTCCCTGCACACATAGCCAGGGTAAATATGGGGTAACTACAGTAAGCAAAGCGCTTTGCTTAGTAACCCGATGCGTACCCTGGCTACGTGTGCAGAGAGCCAGCGTTAAGCGGTTTACGCTAGTAACCAGGGTAAATATCGGGTAACCAAGCAAAGCGCTTTGCTTAGTTACCTGATATTTACCCTGGTTACCAAGCACAGAGTAGCTGGTTGCTGGTGGCTGGTCGCTGGTGAGATCTGCCTGATTGACAGCTCACCAGAGACCATGTAGCGACGCACCAGCGATCCTGACCAGGTCGTATCGTGGTCTGAATCGCTGGTACATCATTTAGTGAGACGGTACCCTTAGAGTCAAAGTAATTATTGACTAATGCATCTAAGGGATTAATCAGCAGAGATAAACGTTATCCTCAATCCCTACAGTGTCAACATGAGCCCAGTTATTTGTGTTAGGCCTCTTTCACACATCCAGGTTTCAGTTATGTGTGACATCATTTTTTTTACGGATGCCACACATACCCATGTTATTCTATGGGAAAACACATGTCCATGTTTCCACACAGACCATGTGGTTCCGCACGTACACATGAAGACATGTTCGTTTTTTTCTCCGGGAGCACGGGTGTCACATGGATCGCACACTGATTTCATCCATATGACATCAGTGTGACACGTACAGGAGTAAACATGTGTCTTTGAAATATAATGATTTTCTGTATTCACCTGTCTCCAGTGCTGCTGTCTTTGGCACTGCGGTTACTTGCTTTCAATCCCCGCTCATTATGCTCATGCATATTCACTGCACAAAGGACCTGGAAGAAGCAGCATCGCCGGAGACATCAGCATCAGGGATAGCAGTACCAGGGAGAGGTGAGTGTCCAGCAGTGTGTGTGTTTAGTGACGTCAGGAAGTCATCAGAATATCCAATGAACTTCTGAAGACACCCCCATGACACCCATGCTCCCTAGGGTGTCGTTACAGTGACTTACCGGGTTCATCAGAGTTTATTGGGAACTCCGATGAGCCCATGACATTACTGCCGTGACACCCACGTTAGCGCAGCCGTGACAGAAGTGTCATCAGGAGGTCATCCGAGTTCATTGAATACTCTGATGAACCAGTGACGTCACTTCAGCGACCACACACACACTGCTGAGGGTGCCCCTGCGGGGACCTGGGCTGACCTTCTGTGATCCAGGTCACTGCAGGGAAGCACACACAGCAGTGTGTGTGTGTGCCTGCAAGGGCTGCTCTCACAATCAATGGGGAGCATTTGGTTCTCCATTTAATGTGCCAGCAGTATGAAATCAACGTGCCCCCCCTAATAATATTACAGTGGATCAAGATTAGGGCTTTGACAGGGGAAAAAATTGGAAAAGATGGTGTCTATTGTCTTTATTTATTGAATAAGTTTCACTTTTTATGTCTTTTCAGGTTCGCTTTTGGGGAACGTCGTGGGACCTCACAATGGATTACAGCGGACCTATTGTATTTTTCTTAAAAAAATCAAATAAATTGGTGAACGAGGCCTAGAGTTTGGTGCTTTTTTTTCAAATAAACTTTTTATTCTCCTTTAAACTATTGGATTAGTAATGAGATTGTCTACTAGATGCTAACCATTACTAATACCAAGGCTTGATGCCAGCTGGAGCTGGCATCGATCCCGCAAATTTTACTCTTTTTGCCACCGTGCAACAGCAATATGAAAAGTTGGGTCTAGCACTGGAATTGGTGCATGTAATGGATGCACCACTTCTGGGACAGCTGCGGGCTGCTATTGTTAGACTGGAAAGGGCCAAATAACCATGGTAATATCAGTCCCCAGTTGTCTGTACCAGTTGTGAACCTTGGCTGGTTTTAGGCAGCCAAGGTACACAATATGGCTGTATGTAGTCCTGCTTATAGTTCCATTTAAAGTATATGCAGTAATAGGATTACCCCATCCTATATGGAATTACTTTCATGAACATTAAAATTAATTTGCCAAGCGTTTGCTAATTCAGACATCATATGTGGATAATTTTGTAATGCTTAACTGTCAAGGTCAGTTTTTAATATCCTTCATAGTTTGATGTCACAAACTGGTATTTTTACTCTCAATCCCATCCATAAGGTCATTAATAAAGAGATTCAAGGGAACCTGTCATCATAAATTTTGCACTATATCTAAAAGATTCCCCCTCTGCAGCTCCTGGGCTGCATTCTGGAGCGGTTCCTGTTGTTTATGTGCCCCCTTTCTTACCAAAATAAAGACTTTATAAAGTGGTACCTTTTTGTATTCAGATCTTGATAATGGTACACGGGGGCGGGCTCTCTGGTGTCCATTAGTCTGCCTCCTGTCGATTTAGGCCGTCCCCCATCGCGCAATTTCAAAGAGGTGACTTGAGGTAAGCTGGCCAGCGCTTGAGCAGAACGTTGGAGGCGGCGGTAGAGGCGGCGGTGAAAGCGCGACCACGAGATTATGGGCGGGTATTTGCTGATGAAAGTCACAGCACCGCCCATAATCTCGCGCATGCGCAACACGTCACAAGCGGTCACACTGCACATTGCAGTCCCGCAAGAGTGGCACGGCGCATGCGCGAGATTATGGGCGGCCATAATCTCGCACATGCGCCGAGCCACTCTCGCGGGACTGTGCAATGCGTACAGTGTGACCGCTGGTGACGTGTTGCGCATGCGCGAGATTATGGGCGGCGCTGTGATTGTCATCAGCAAGTACCCGCCCATAATCTCGTGTTCGCGCTTTCATCGCCGCCTCCACCGTTCTGCGCAAGGGCTGGCCAGTTTACCTCACATCACCTCTTTGAAATTGCGCAATGAGGGACGGCCTAAATCGACAGGAGGCAGACTAATGTACACCAGAGAGCCCGCCCCCGTGTACCATTATCAAGATCTGAATACAAAAAGGTACCACTTTACAAAGTCTTTATTTTGGTCAGAAAGGGGGCACATAAACAACAGGAACCTCTCCAGAATGCAGCCCAGGAGCTGCAGAGGGGGAATCTTTTAGGTTTAGTGCAAAATTTCTGATGACAGGTTCCCTTTAAAAGAATATTTCCTAGTACAGATTCCTGCAGTATATCACTTTTGATTACATTCCATTTAGAGAATGTACTATGAATGACTCTTTGTTTTCTGTCTTTTTGCCAATTCCTTACCCATCTGCATATAATTTTCCTTAGTCCTTGCTTCTGGAGCTTTAGCATAAAACTGTTTTGGGTACAGTATCAAATGCCTTTGCAAAGTCTAGATAAATCACATCAGCACATTACCAACATCCAGATTTGCACTTACCTCCTCATAGAACCCCAAAATGTTGGTTAGACACAACTTATCTGTCATGAATACATGCTGGTTGTCAGTTATTACATTATTCTCTGCAATATATTTCTGCAGGTCATTTTCTATGATATCCAAAAAACTTTGCACACTACTGTTGGCAGACGTACCCAAAAGAATCCAGCTTTTTACCTTTCTTAAGTATTAGGGCGGCTTTGCACGTTGCAACATCGCACATGCGATGTCGGCGGGGTCAAATCGAAAGTGACGCACATCCGGCGTCACTTTCGACATCGTAGTGTGTAAATCCTAGAATATACAATTAACAAGCGCAAAAGCGTTGTTATCGTATCATCGGTGTAGGCTCCGACTTTTTCAAAATTAGTGCGATGTTGTTCCTCGTTCCTGCGGCAGCACACATCGCTGTGTGTGAAGCCGCAGGAGTGAGGAATATCACCTTACCTGCCGCCGCCGGCTATACGGAAGGAAGAAGGTGGGCGGGATGTTTATATCCTGCTCATCTCCGCCCCTCCGCTTTGATTGGCCGCCTGCCGTGTGACGTCACTGTAACATTGTACGACTCGCCCCCTTAGGAAGGAGGTGGGACGCCCGGCCAGCTGGCGTAGCAATAATGTTCGCTACGCCAGGAATCACAAGATATCGCTGCTGCGACGGGGGGGGGCCTATCGCGTGCGACATCGCAGCATCGGCTTGCGATGTTGCAACGTGCAAAGCCCGCCTTAGTACCATGTAAGCAATCCTCCAATCCCATGGCACAAATCCTGATACAAGAGAAAGTAAGAAGATGAGATGTAGTGGTCAGTCAATTACTGAGCTCAAAACCCTCAATATCTGTTGATGAATGCCAAATGCAGGCATACTTCTTGTTGCTAGGAAGAAACAAATGGATCCAGCACTCGCAATAAATTAAAAATGTAATTTTATCAGAAAAATTTAAAAGCCAAGCTGTACAAGCATATTGAGACATGTTAGAAGAGAGGGTGGGGAAAACATCAACGCATTTCAAGCAAAAATGCTCTTGGTCATGATTAAGAGCATTGTTGCTGAAAACGCATTGATGTTTCCCTCTCACCCACACGTTTAACATGCCTTAATATGCTTGTATAGCTTGGATTTCAATTTTTTTACAATAAAATTAAATTTTTAATTTATTGTGGGTGTTGGATCCATTCATTTCTTCCTAGCAGCAGTTCCCCTGGTGGCCGGACAAGGATATCTGAGCACCACACCCATCAAGTTTCCAGTGAGCCATACGACTTTTTTTTTTCAATGCTTCTTCTTTTGATAAACTAGTTATATCAGGTGGTGAACTATTGAATGTTTCCAGGAACAGTGAGTTAATTGGTGAAAATGGATGAACAGTGACTGATTGATATGTCAGCCTTTTCTTTGTACTCTAAAATTATATTGTCATTATCATATTTTAAAGAGAATCTTTCAGGTGATTTTCTAGTACAATATTGACCAACAATGCTATCCTGAAACAGGGCTTGTGCAGCTGTTTCAGAATATGTAACTATTATTGCTGCAGCTTTTCCAGTTTTCTTAGTGTAAGCTCTGGAGAATTCATTGTCGTGCTAGTTAGTCAAAAGCATGTAAATCCAAACTGAAAATGCAATGCTCCCCATGCCCATAATTCCATGTACCTCTCAGTATCAGTAAATGATAGTAAAAATCTTCATTGTCATTTACTATCACTGCCAAGAGGTGGATGGAATTATGCTTGTGTGGGGAAATGGAAATTCAGTTTGGATATACATACGCTTGATTATTACCCAGCATGTGACATTGAAATCTTCAGTGCTTCCAGCAAGATAATCGGAGAAGCTACAGCAATAAAAGTTACATATCCTAAAAAGGCTGCCCAAGCCCTATTTTAGGATTCCATTAGTATTGTACTAGAAAATGGATGGATTCGCTTTAAATGGCTGATATCATCCATTGTTTTCTCTTTGGCATTGATGTATTTATATATATTTTAATGTCACCGGTGATTTGTGTTTCACTTGCTAACATTGCCAGCACAATGTCCTTTTTACCTTTCCTATTGAGATCTTTATACTCCTGAAACACTAGTTCCATGTTCTTAGCCTTCAATATTCTCAACAACCTTTGTTTTTATCTTTTCAAACTTTGTACTTATTTGTCCATAGTGGTTTGTTTTTATTCCTGGACATTAAATTACTAGAGGATATACATTTTCTACAGGATTCTTTTAGTATATCCTTAAACCTACCCCATTTATGTTCAGTATTCTCAGTTTCCACAACATGGTCCAATTGTACATGATTAAGCTTTTCCCTTAATGTGTTGAAATCAGCTTTCCTAAAGTTCTAGGTTTTGCCATTCCCCTTTGAAATGTTCTATTGAATATTTCGTTGAAGCTTACCATATTATGGTCGCTGGAGCCCAAGTGCTCCTGGACCTGTAGATCTGAAATTGTATCCGGTCTATTTGACATGAACCGACCAGGGGAGATAAGTTGCTGGATCTGGTCATTTACCATCTGAGAGAGGAAATTGTCTACAATTGAAGATAAGAACTATTATTATTATTATTATTATTATTATTATTGTTTATTTATAGAGCACCATTGATTCCATGGTGCTGTACATGAGGGGGTTACATACAGAATACATGTACACGTTACAATAGACAGACTAGCACAGGGGGAAGAGGGCCCTGCCCTTGCGGGCTTACATCCTAAAGGATTTTGGGGAGGAGACAGTAGGTGGGGTGTAGGTGGGGCGGCAGCTCCGCACGGTGGTGGGGCGGCAGCTCCGCACGGTGGTGGGGCGGCAGCTCCGCACGGTGGTGGGGCGGCAGCTCCGCACGGTGGTGGGGCGGCAGCTCCGCACGGTGGTGGGGCGGCAGCTCCGCACGGTGGTGGGGCGGCAGCTCCGCACGGTGGTGGGGCGGCAGCTCCACACGGTGGTGGGGCGGCAGCTCCGCACGGTGGTGGGGCGGCAGCTCCGCATGGTGGTGGGGCGGCAGCTCCGCACGGTGGTGGGGCGGCAGCTCCGCACGGTGGTGGGGCGGCAGCTCCGCACGGGGGTGAAGCAGTGAGGTCATTGAAGGTTATAGGCATTTCTGAACAGATGAGTCTTTAGGTTCCGTTTGAAGCTTGCGAGTGTAGTAGATAGTCTGACGTGTTGAGGCAGTGAGTTCCAGGAGACTGGGGATGCTCGGGAGAAGTCTTGGAGTCGGTTGCATGAGGAGCGAATGAGAGAGGAGGATAGAAGGAGATCTTGGGAGGACCGGAGGTTACGTTTTGGAGTGTAGCGAGAGATTAGTTCAGAGATATATGGAGGAGACAGATTATGGATAGCTTTGTAGGTCAGTGTTAGTAATTTGAATTGGATACGGTGGAAGATTGGGAGCCAGTGGAGGGACTTGCAGAGAGGAGAAGCGGGGTGGTATTGAGGAGAGAGGTGGATCAGTCGGGCAGCAGAGTTAAGGATGGACTGGAGAGGGGCGAGTGTGTTAGCAGGGAGACCACAGAGGAGGATGTTGCAGTAGTCGATGCGGGAGATTATGAGGGCGTGCACTAGAATTTTTGTAGATTGGGGATTGAGAAAAGGGCGGATTCTGGAGATATTTTTGAGTTGAAAACGGCAGGAGGTGGTGAGGGATTGGATGTGCGGTATGAAGGACAGGGCAGAGTCAAAGGTCACTCCGAGGCACCGAACTTTGGGTGCTGGGGAGAGCGTGATGTTATTAATTGTAATGGATAGATCAGGTGGAGAGTGCAGGGGAGATGGAGGAAAGATGATCAGTTCAGTTTTGGCCATATTGAGCTTTAGGAAGCGAGAGGAAAAGAAGGAAGATATAGCAGATAGGCACTCTGGGATTCTGGACAGCAGAGATGTGACATCTGGACCAGAGAGGTAGATCTGAGTGTCATCAGCATATAGGTGGTACTGGAAGCCATGGGACTTTATGAGTTGTCCCAGGCCAAATGTATAGATAGAAAAAAGTAAGGGTCCCAGGACAGAGCCTTGAGGGACACCAACAGAGAGAGAACGGGATGAAGAGGTTGTGTGGGAATGGGAGACACTAAAAGTGCGGTTGGAGAGGTATGAAGAGATCCAAGAGAGAGCGAGGTCTCTGACACCAAGGGAAGAGAGGATCTGTAGTAGCAGGGAGTGGTCAACAGTGTCAAAGGCTGAGGATAGGTCTAGAAGTAGGAGTACAGAGAAGTGGTTGTTAGCTTTGGCGGTAAGTAAGTCATTTGTGATTTTAGTCAGGGCAGTTTCAGTGGAATGATGTGGATGGAAGCCGGACTGTAGGTTGTCAAAGAGAGAGTTAGAGGAGAGGTGGGAGGAAAGTTCAGCATGGACATGCTGTTCCAGGAGTTTTGAGGCAAGTGGGAGTAGCGATATGGGTCGATAGCTGGTAGTAGAGGTTGGGTCGAGAACTAGCAACTTTTAGTTCAAGTAGAAGATTCTATGATAGTTTTTGTCTTTTTGTTTTACACAAAACACTGTTTGTGCCGCCTCATGTTTTGGTATTAGTATCCAAAGTGTTACACTGTTGGGATTAAAGATATTTGTTATCTCTATCATTAGTGCAGGATTTTAGGTGTAACAGATCTGCATTACCTATTCCAAAGCTAGTAATACATGGCTCCTTTAATCATTTTGGAATCAGTCCCTTAACAGCTGGCATAATAAAGAGTACTGGTAGACATTATAGAAATAAATTAAGTTTTTATGGTAAAGGGAAATTATCAGAAGGATCATCGATCCTAAACTATTTCTATATGCATTAAGGTGATAGAAAGTAGAGAATAATGATACGTTTCAATCTACAGAACCAACAAAGAAAAAAGCGCTTGGTATACAAAAATAGAACTCACTAAAAGATAAGATAAAAAGTCACAATTTTTATTAGACACATGTTAAAAACAACCACTGAAAAGGCACACCCACACTGTAATAAGATATATACAAAACCAAGTCCAACCCTTATATAAGGAATAACAGTACAAAGCATGCAGAGAATAATAACATATTAAATTAACATAGCCGTGATCAATATACTACATTACTGTGGGCACCTTAGTGCAACAATCAGGTGCCTTTACCCCTGATGAAGCTACTCTAAAGGCCACTTTACACGCTGCGATATTGGCACCAATATCGCTAGCGTGGTTACCCGCCCCCATCGGTTGTGCGACATGGGCAAATCGCTGCCCGTGGTGCACAACATCGCCCAGACCCGTCACATTACTTACCTGCCCTGCGACGTCGCTGTGAGCGGTGAAACGCATCCTTTCTAAGGGGGCGGTTCGTTCAGCATCACAGTGACGTCACAGCTGCGTCACTGAACCGCCACCCAATAGAAGCGGAGGGGCGGAGATGAGCGGGACGAACGAGGTAAGGAGATGTTCCTCGTTCCTGCAGTGTCACACGTACTGATGTGTGCTGCTGCAGAAACGAGGAACAACTTCGTTACTGCTGCAGCAACGATATTAGAGAATGGACCCCCATGTCACCGATGAGCGATTTTGCACGTTTTAGCGACGATGCAAAATTGCTCATAGGTGTCACAAAGTGACCCGATGTGCATCACAAAATCCGTGACCCCAACGAGATCGCTTGAGCGATGTTGCAGCGTGTAAAGCAGCCTTAAGCAAAACGCATCGGATCAAGTTGTATAGCATCTTGTCCGCCTTTGTTCATAAAGTATTAGCCATGCCAGTACTATTTAAGTAAGTTTATGCAGTATTTTATGTGAGTTTTTTATATCTTCTTATTGCCTGGAATTAGTGCTATTGGCAAAATACTTGATTGTTGCATCATAGTACCCACAGTAATATAGTATATTACAGCTATGTTAATTACCTGTTATTATTCTCTGCATACTTTGAACTAGTTATGATGCAAACACAGAGGAAGAATGGTCGTGCACCACTGCCTGTCACCTGCGGTACCGCGTATGCCTGGGGTATTCACTTGCCAGCGATTCAATCCAGCGCGGGGTGCGCGTTGTAGAAGAGAATCCAAGGATGGTTGGAGGTAAGAAAAAGGAACCACACTCCTTCGCTTGTGCTGGGATCTTTTATTCAAAATGGTGCATGGTAAAAAGGCTGGAGGTAATCCATATGTCAGCTCCTGCTCCTGCAGGAGCAGGAGCTGACACATGGATTACCTCCAGCCTTTTTACCATGCACCGTTTTGAATAAAAGATCCCAGCACAAGCGAAGGAGTGCGGTTAATTTTTCTTACCTCCTACCATCCTTGAACTAGTTATTCCTTATATAAGGGTTGGAGTTGGTATTTTATATATTTTATTGCACTGCGGATGTGCCTTCTTATGGGTTGTTTTTAACATGCGTCTAATAAAAATTGTGAATTTTTATTTTAGGTTTGAGTGAGTGCTATTTTTATTTCCAAGCGCTTTTTTCTTTCTTGGTTCGCATATTTGCTTGGTTATTTAGCACCCTCCAGTATCATTAGCACTATTATCTGCAGGCTCTGCATCCCTCCTCTCTTGCTTATAAATGTTTTCATCTAAAATCCACTGTCCTAATCCAATGAAATTTTGTGCTTTCTTAAAAAAATAAATTATTTGTTAAAGGGAACCTGTCAGCAGAAATGTCCCCTAAAACCTAACAGATTCCCCCTCTGCAGCTCCTGGGCTGCATTCTATAAAGGTCCCTGTTATGATTGTGCCCACTTTCTGACCGAAAAAAAGTGTTTATAAAGTTGTACCTTTTTGGCTTCTGATTCTGTAAATCCGTCACGGGGGCGGGTTGCCTGATGGCCGTTATTCTGCCCCCTGGTCCTGTATGCCGCCCCCATCGCTGATTTCAATACTTCTGGACACCGCCCACTGCTCCAGCCATCCCCGCGCATGCCCAGTGCCCATCTCTCGGGGATGAGCACTGTGCCCAGCGTCACCGCTGGTGACGTGCACGCAGGGTTAAGATTATGGGCGGTGCTGTGATGTTTATTCCTAAGCAACCGCCCATAATCGCGGGACCGCGCTTTCCCCCTCGGCCTGCTTCTTTCTGCGCAAGCGCGCTGCTGCTGACCTCACTTCGCCTCCTTCCCATCTTGCCCCGAGGCAGGAAATAGATGGGAAGAGCGCGGAGCAGTGACTACACCGAAAGCGCGGTCCCGCGATTATGGGCGGTTGCTTAGGAATAAACATCACAGCACCGCCCATAATCTTAACCCTGCGTGCACGTGACGCTGGGCACAGTGCTCATCCCCGAGAGATGGGCACTGGGCATGCGCGGGGATGGCTGGAGCAGTGGGCGGCGTCCAGAAGTATTGAAATCAGCGATGGGGGCGGCATACAGGACCAGGGGGCAGAATAACGGCCATCAGGCAGCCCGCCCTCGTGACGGATTTACAGAATCAGAAGCCAAAAAGGTACAACTTTATAAACACTTTTTTTCGGTCAGAAAGTGGGCACAATCATAACAGGGACCTTTATAGAATGCAGCCCAGGAGCTGCAGAGGGGGAATCTGTTAGGTTTTAGGGGACATTTCTGCTGACAGGTTCCCTTTAAGATCTATGGCAACAAAAAAGGATTCTCCGAAACATGTAGAAAAATACAAATCATAAAGAAATCCCAGATGTATCTTTATCATAACAGCGCAGTGTTTGACCCGTTCTTTACCATCTTTGCATCCAAGATCTATGGGCAAGACACACACTACTGCCTTTATAGCTTATTATAGCTGAGTTTGATTACAACTAAAACTTCTTGTGCTTCAATAACATAGTCAGAACTGGACTTTGTATCATTAAAAACACATGGGAAAATGTAGCCCTACTCTCAAAGTGCTGTAATTTAACCTGTATTTTTTATTTTTTAATCTAAAATGAAAAAACAGATTGCATTTCCTAACAGAAAAGTGTGAGAAAGGGCATAATGAACATGAAATATACTCTAAGAAATAAACAGAGAAAAAAATAAAAATTTTATCCAAGAATCCCAGGTATCCTAAAATTTAACTTTTATAGTAAACCTTAAAAAGAGCAAACACATTATATCATGGCATGATGAAGGTGAGCAAAATCTCCGAAACGTGTTGTCTTTGATATCTCACTGGATTTACACTGCCATCATGTAACGTGTTTGCTCTTTTTATGGATTACAATAAAAGTTAAATTTTAAGATACCTGAGACTTTTGGATATCATGTTGGGTACATTTTTCATTTTTTACTCTATACTATGCAGTGAGCTACCATGGAGTCCTCCGTGCGGATTCCACCCGGATAAGAGTAACTCACATAGACATTTACTGAAGTAAGCTGGCAACTTGTGGCTTTGTATTAACAAATAAACAGTTGTACCACATAGGCTTGACACTATCTGAGCGAAATACATTTATTTTTAGTCTCATTAGACCACAGGACATGGTTCCAGCAATCCCTGCCCTTAGTCTGCTTGTTTTCAGAAAACTGCTTGCAGGCTTTCTTGTGCATAATCTTTAGAAGAGACTTCATTCTTAGATGACAGCTATTCAGATCAATTTGATGCAGTGTACAGCATATGGTCTGAGCACTGACAGGCTGACCCCCACCCCTTCAACCTTTGCAGTAATACTGGCAGCTCTCATACATCTATTTTCAAAAGCCCACCTCTGTATTTGACTCTGAGCAAGTGCCCTCAGCTTCTTTTGTCAATCATGGTATGGCCTTAGAAGAACATGACTTGTTAAACCATTGTATGGTTTTAGCCACCATGCTGTAACTCAGTTTCAGGTTTTTTTCAATCTATTTATAGCCTAGCCTATCTCTATGTAAAGGAACAATTCTTTTCTTCAGATCCGCAGATAATTATTTTCTATGATCTTTATATTGATCATGTTGATCTTCCAGTGACCAGTATGTGAGCAATAACAATAAATGTAAGGGATAACACCAAAATTGAACACACCTGCTCCCAATTCACATATGAGACCTTGTAACACTAATGAGTCACAGGTCACGGGGGTGAGAAAATGGCTAATTGGGCCAAATTCGACCATTTTCCGTTTCACTTAGGGGTGTACTCACTTTTATTGCCAGCGGTTTGACATTAATGTCTAGTGTGTTGAGTTAATTAGAGGGCACCAAATTTACACTGTTATACAAGCAGCACACTGACTACTTTACATTGTGTCAAAATATATCTTCAGTGTTGTCACATGAAAATATATAATACAAAAATTCGAAAAATTGTGAGGGTGTACTCACTTTTGTGATATACATCAGAATTTTGGGAATAATTTAAACAATTTTAATTTTTAGTTGTACAGTTCCTGATTTGGCAGACCCTGATAGTTTAGGCATAGTTTATATAGAGTTCTTTATATCTGTTGTTTTCTAGATGATTGATAGTTAAATGTTCCTCTCAGTACAAAAATGTTCTTATAGTTTTCAACAGCAGAAAATATATAGCTTCATTGGTGCAAAATTTTCTCCGATGAGTGATTTTTGTCAGAGATAGAGTACTTTTTATACTCAGCTGACAATATCTTCCTCTGCACACTGTGTTGTAACTTTTACTTAAGATTACATTTTTTAAATTAATACATGGATATATCTATAGAGTATGAAAAGATGTGTCGTATTTATTACAAAATTTATTATTGTTCTTTTCAATGTTTTTGATTGAATACTTCCATTTCAACGTGTATACAATATTTGTCTTTTTTGGATGAGGTTGTTTTCAAGGTCACGATAAATCATGTACAATATTGATCCTTGGTTCAGCTATATTCTGCTTAATTATTTCCTTAGCATAACATCTATGTATAAGGTTGTGCCCATCATACCCTCACTTCCTCTTAAACTTGTCAATTGATTATTTATAATCCTATTAGTTAAGAACTGAAAGCTACATATCAAAAAGAAGAAATAAATATAGCAAATAGGCTATCACTAGTGATGGGCGAATAATGAAATATTTATGTTTGGCTTATTTGTCTCAAATATTTCATACTAATTGTGTATTCATCATGAATAACGAATCTAATGCAAGTGAATGGAAAACTCGAATCATTTTCTGGCAGACCCTCCCAGGATGTCTGGAGGGGCTGTAAAAATGCTGAAATGGATTATAAAGTGCTGAAATTGAATCTGAACAGCATGGGGAAGATTTTTGAGACACAGGTTGCTTCTGGGAACAATGTTGTCAAAGTATTATGCTTTCTGAGGTGCTGTACCCTGCTTGTTTGTGATCCCTAGCGTAGGTAAAGTAAACAGCTATGGGCTACAGCCCCTGTGTGCTTTATCTTGCTGGTCATCAAAAATAGAACTCCCCCCAAGGAGTTTTTTTTTTAATTATTATTATTTATTAAATAAATAATGAAATAATGAAATTTAAATAATTAAAAAAACATGTAGGCTCCTGCCCATTTTTGATAGCCAACCCAGATATAGCAGACACTTGGGGAATGGTATTCTTAGACTTGGAAGGTACATGGTTAATGGGCCCTCCTCAGTCTAAAAATATCAGTCTGCAGACACCCCACAATTGGTGCAACAGTTAGATGCGCCAATTGTGGTGCTTTGCCTGGCTCATCCTGATTGCCCTGGTGCCGTGGCAATCAGGTAGTATATGGGGTTGATGCCACCTGTGATTTGTCAAAAATCACAGCTGTCATCAAGCCATGGGTTGTAAATGGAGAGGTGTCTATAAGAAATCCCATTACCAACACTGTAAGTAAAAAGAAAAAACACAAAAATCCTTTCTTTAAAGAATAAAAACACACATTCTTTCACCAACTTATTAACCCCAAAAATACCTCCGTTTGTAATCTGCATGACATCCCATGATGATCCTGGCTCTGCTTTATCCGGAGGCCATTATCAGCAGTGACACTAGGACAGGTGATGGCTCACTGCTGCCTCCAGGACACACTAAGAGGAGCATGGTAGATGGCTGGAGCGACCTCACGTAAACTCAGTGCCAGACTGTCTGACGACATGTCACGGCGGCATCACAATACAACAAGCTGCCACTGAGTTAACCTGAAGTCACTTCTGGTGGTTTTCCTAGTACTTCAGGTGAACTCAGTGCCAGACTATAAGACTTCATGTCACAGCAGTAGTGCAGTCTGACAGTACGGCACTGAGTTCACCTGAGGTCACAGATGGTGGCTCACATATAAGGTACTGTGAGAACCACCAGAAATTACCTCAGGTGAACTCATTGCCATACTGTTGGAGTGTGTGTCATGGTGGTAGCACAGTTTGATAGTGCATTAGCTGAGGCCTGGAAACCTTAAAAGAGACTTTGAGGTAGACGTTAAGGTTCCTGGAGTTTGCAACTGTTGGGACACCTGGAGGCTCTTACTACAGTTTACAGTCTCCAGATTTCCTAGCAGCTGGGAACTTCAGGAACCTAAGGGCTCATTTAATGGTTCTATGCCTCACAGTTGCCAAGAGAGCCGGTGCCTGTGAGCTCCAGTAAACTGATATCAACCCCATATATTACCCAGATTGCCACTGCACCAAGGCAATAAAGATGAGCTGGGTAAAGCACCACAATGGGCGCATCTAATGTGGAACAACATTTTCACACATTGCTCTTTGGAGTTAATAAAATTCAGAAAAGTACCTGACACTAACCAAAATAAAAACTGATATAGAACAAATTGATTCCTTCATATCATGACACATCTGAATTTGATATTTTTAACAATAAATGAAAGTCTTAATATTCTTGAAGACTTTATTCAGAAACTTAACAAAAACAAAATCTGTAAATATCTTCTTCATTGTAAAAATGATAGTTTACACATGGAAAAAAGAAAGAAGCTCTGTCTCCAAACCTAGATCCATCCTTAAACATCATTTCATGGCTAATCCCTATCGTTTGAACTATAGAAAAGGAAATGAGAGAAGAGTATCTTTTTCCCCACAGACTTTGAATCTAGGGACACCATTATGGACATCACTGCATTTAGTCCGAAACAAAATCGATATGTTCTTCCACATCACCAAAAAAAATGGTGTCGGAATAGAGAAGGCAGAAGTAAAAAAAAAGAGACTAAGGGGCACTTTGCACACTGCGACATCGCAGGTGCGATGTCGGTGGGGTCAAATTGAAAGTGACGCACATCCGGCATCGCATGCGACATCGCAGTGTGTAAAGCCTGGATGATACGATTAACGAGTGCAAAAGCGTCGTAATCGTATCATCGCTGCAGCGTCGGCGTAATTCATAATTACGCTGACGCAATGGTCCGATGTTGTTCCTTGCTCCTGCGGCAGCACACATCGCTTTGTGTGAAGCCGCAGGAGCGAGGAACATCTCCTACCGGCGTCACTGCGGCTTCCGTAGGATATGCGGAAGGAAGGAGGTGGGCAGGATGTTTACATCCTGCTCATCTCCGCCCCTCCGCTCCGATTGGCCGCCTGCTGTGTGACGTCGCAGTGACGCCGCACGACCCGCCCCCTTAACAAGGAGGCGGGTCGCCGGCCACAGGGACGTCGCACGGCAGGTGAGTGTGTGTGTGAAGCTGGCGTAGCGATAACTTTTGCTACGCCAGCTATCACCACATATCGCTGCTGCGACGGGGGAGGGGACTATCGCACTCGGCATCGCAGCATCGGCCTGCGATGTCGTAGTGTGCAAAGTGCCCCTTAGACTATACTCAATGAGAAACAGAAAGAGCACTGCTAGAGTCTGATCTGAAAAGCGTCGATATGTTAACTCCAAAGTTTCTTTCTGAAACTCAGATACAAGTCTTAGCTAAGCACTTATGTCCTGAGCTGGATGTTTGATAAATGTTTTAGCTGAGTGCCCAAAATAAAATCCTGAGCCTGACATTTGATCTTTTGAACATCATAAAGGATGTTATTAAATTTGTTTATTTATTGACTGTCAAATGGCATTTCTTTTCAGATTTTAATCCATCCCTTTAATATAATGTATCTGATGTGCCTTCCAATATATGTCCTCCTCCATAATCATTTGTTGAACCAAATGCTATTGTATATTTACGTTGCAGCAACTAAAAGGAGAAAATACCTCATATGGTGAATCTGAAAATTGTGACAATAAGATTGCCTCCAAAAATCTTTCTTATTAGGGTAAAATCACACAAGTATATACATCCGGTGTGAGAGAATGGGATGTGATATGCTAATTACATTTGGATCAAGTTCTGCTGCGAGTGTAAGCTGAGTGTCATACAACTGTGATCCAATCTTGTTATTGGATCACAGGAAGGAGGAGAGATTATTTTTCTCCATATTCTCCAGTGCCTGTCTCTGAGTTTGTTCCAGTCATATGCTAGTTTGACTCTACCCTTATCCTCTCTACAATCTATGGTGCCATCCCTCAATATATTCCAGTCATTTGTGGAGAGAGATTTGAAAATACTACAAGAACAAAACATGGATTCTCCTTAATAATGTCAGTCAAAAACAATTTATTCATGTAATTTCCGAAAAAATCATTTTCTTGCAATATGCCAATTTCATAAGGCAGGACGTATTGTGGGATTCAACACTTCCATATACAGTACAGACCAAAAGTTTGGACACACCTTCTCATTCAAAGAGTTTTCTTTATTTTCATGACTCTGAAAATTGTAGATTCACATTAAAGGCAGCAAAACTATGAATTAACACATGTGGAATGAAATACTTAACAAAAAAGTATGAAACAACTAAAAATATGTTTAATATTCAAGGTTCTTCAAAGTAGCCACCTTTTGCTTTGATTACTGCTTTGCACACTCTTGGCATTCTCTTGATGAGCTTCAAAAGGTAGTCACTGGAAATGGTTTTCACTTCACAGGTGTGCCCTGTCAGGTTTAATAAGTGGGATTTCTTGCCTTATATATGTAGTTGGGACCATCAGTTGTGTTGTGCAGAAGGCTGGTGGATACACAGCTGATAGTCCTACTGAATAGACTGTTAGAATTTGTATTATGGCAATAAAAAAGCAGCTAAGTCAAGAAAAACGAATGGCCATCATTACTTTAAGAAATGAAGGTAAGTCATTTCAAAAAATTAGGAAAACTTTGAAAGTGTCCCCAAGTGCAGTGGCAAAAACCATCAAACGCTACAAAAAAACTGGCTCACATGAGGACCGCCCCAGGAAAGGAAAACTAAGAGTCACCTCTGCTGTGGAGGATAAGTTTATCCGAATCACCAGCCTCAGAAATCGCAGGTTAGCAGCAGCTCAGATTAGAGACCAGGTCAATGCCACACAGAGTTCTAGCAGCAGACACATCTCTAGAACAACTGTTAAGAGGAGACTTTGTATTACAGGCCTTCATGGTAAAATAGCTGCTAGGAAACTACTGCTAAGGACAGGCAACAAGCAGAAGAGACTTGTTTGGGCTAATGAACACAAGGAATGGACATTAGACCAGTGGAAATCTGTGCTTTGGTCTGATGACTCCAAATTTGAAATCGCTGGATCCAACCACCGTGTCTTTGTGCAACGCAGCAAAGGTGAATGGATGGACTCTACATGCCTGGTTCCCACCGTGAAGTATGGAAGAGGAGGTGTGATAGTGTGGGGGTGGTTTGCTGGTGACAGTCAGGGATTTATTCAAAATTGAAGCCATACTGAACCAGCATGGCTACCACAGCATCTTGTAGCGGCATTCTATTCCATCCGGTTTGCGTTTAGTTGGACCATCATTTATTTTTCAACAGGACAATGACCCAAAACAAACCTCCAGGCTGTGTAAGGGCTATTTGACTAAGAAGGAGAGTGATGGGGAGCTACGCCAGATGACCTGGCCTCCACAGTCACCAAACCTGAACCTAATCGAGATGGTTTGGGGTGAGCTGGACCACAGAGTGAAGGCAAAAGGGCCAACAAGTGCTAAGCATCTCTGGGAACTCCTTCAAGACTGTTGGAAAACCATTTCCGGTGACTACCTCTTGAAGGTCATCAGAGAATGCCAAGAGTGTGCAAATCAGTAATCAAAGCAAAAGGTAGCTACTTTGAAGAACCTAGAATATAAGACATATTTTCAGTTTTTTCACACTTTTTTGTTAAGTATTTCATTCCACATGTGTTAATTCATAGTTTTGATGCCTTCAATGTGAATCTACAATTTTCAGAGTAATGAAAATAAAGAAAACTCTTTGAATGAGAAGGTGTGACCAAACTTTTGGTCTGTACTGTAGCTCAAGTTTGCACTATCCATCCTTAGCAATAAGAACACATATAGTCCTCTTACTTTTAATCCTGCTGTTAGTTTCAAAAATATATTCTCTAATGTAATACAAAACCCCTTCATGACTTAGGACGTACCAGTACGTCCTAAATTGTGTTGGAGTAATCACTGCTGGCTGCTGCGGTTAGCTGGCGGTGACCTCTGCATAAGTTTACTGATTTGAACAGCAGACATGTGCAGCTAACAGGCATGGGTGGTTCTGCGATCCACCCACGCCTGTTAACCCTTTATATTGTGCTGTCAAAATGTGACAGCATGATTTAAATGGGCATTGTGGGGAATGTGCACTTCCCTACTGTCATTGGCATCCCCCTGATGCGATCACGGGGAGCCAATGGTTGCCATGGTAGAGACGGATCATGTGATGACTCCTGTCGCTATCATGATTTAGTTGCTGTTAGAGCCAACAGAGCAACGGCTCTAACAGCAACGTTGCATTTCTTCTGATCAGAGCTGTGCAGCTATATTGAACACGGTGAATAAAATACCCAAAAAATAGTTGTACAATCATACTTTTTTGCAATTTACTGCACTTGATTTTTTTTTTACCTTTTTCCAATACACTATATGGTAAAACCCATGGTTTCATTTTAAAGTACAACTTGTCCCGCAAGATTGACTAAAAAAAAAAAAGTTAAGGCTCTCGGAAGAAGGGGAGCGAAAACAAAAATGAAGAAAAGAAGGGGTTAATGTTTGATGGAGGATTTCTACAGATTGAGGACTACCTGATGGGAGCTCATTTCCCCCTTTCCCTTTCTATTTTATACATGGCACAGTGGGAGGAGAATTTCATCTTTAATCCTACCGATCTGTGGATGATTTGCTCTTTGGTTTCATGAAGGACATGTCAGCGATATCAGATTTCATCACCTATTTAAACAACAATGATCTTAATCTAAAATTTACTCAACTAAATCCAGGCATTTTGGTTCCATTTTTGATATTGTATTGACGGGTAATCATAAGCCTGGCAAGGTAAGTATTTTCCTCCATTAAAAAGAAAGCATCTGGAGATACCGTCTTACAATTTACTTGTTCCCATGCACATCACACAATAAATTCCATCCCATATGAAAAGTTTATTAGGGCCAAGCAGATATGTTCTGACAATGACGCCTTTTTACAGGAAAGCAGTGTAATTAGTAAAAATCTCTCTGATACAGAATATATTAAAACAGCAATAAAAAGTGTTCAATTCTGGCAACTAAATATCTCATTACTCACTTTTATAACTCTGCAAACAGAAAGAGCAGTAATCTTCATACTGATATTCTAACCTTTTCCACTGCCTTCTATCCGATTAATTTTCAGAAATGAGGGAGACAAACAGAAAGAGAGGGAGAGTGGGAGAAAGACAGAGAGACAGTTATCCCAGGCAATGCCGGGTACTACAGCTAGTTAGGAATATAGCATTAAAGTACCTTCCAGTAGTCAACAAAGTTGACATTCTTCAGCAAGACGGTACCAGGGGATGCAGGTGTGTTGCCAGGAGAGGACTCTTTCTTGGCAAAATATTTTCCCCTAGCCTCATCCACAAACAAAAAATGACACCTAGATGGTCAAATGAAATATAGGTGTTATCTGTGAAGAAAAAAAAAACAAGCGGCGCTTTTTGGGCATAGTAGTCTGTGATCAAATAGGGAGTGCTCACAGAGATTCACACTCACCTTGGCCTTGAAATACCAGGTATGTATTGATTGTCAAAATCATCAAACCCAACGTTGGCTACTGGACTTGTCCGTTGAATTAGGAGTCATCTTCAGGGCTTCGAACATGAGACTAATGAACATAAACTGTATGGTCTAAATGAAACAGTAGAGCACACCTAAAGTAGCCAATGGAAATCAAGAAGGACTGTAAGATATGAATAATTAGTAGTCATCCATAGGTATTCCTATTTTTTTAAATTCAAGAGTGTTATATATCTATTTGGTCAGGCAAAATATTTTTCTTTCAAAGAGGAGTGAAAGAAATTGAGGAGATCGAATTTCTAGCAACTAATTAATGCATACTGTTTCCGTGAGTTTTTTTTAATATTTTTTATATTTTGTATAAAAAGAGAGAAGAAAAGAGGAAAAAAAATCCCATTTTTTTTTTTTCATTTGTTTTTTTTTCTAAAGACGGGACATGTACAGTTAATACTGGGGCAACTTACATGTGATTTTATAATGGGTAATGTAACTTGAGGACCTGGGAGAGGAATAATATATTATATGACATTATTTATTTCATGGGAGTTTTTGTATAACTAGCTGTACTACCCGGCTTCGCCCGGGTTAATAACTGCTGTTAACAAAATAGAATGTATTAACAAAAATGTATTGTGCACACAAAAAACACAAAACAAATAGATAGAAATGTACCGTAATTATTAAAAGGCAAAATCTAAGCTAATAGAAGCATTTCACAACATATATTTCAACAACACAGATATTCCACACAGATTTAACTAAATTGGCCAAGTAATGTGCTCCGTCGGTCTCTTTCCAGGTCTGTCTCTTTCCAGGTCTGTCTCTTTCCCCGTCTGTCTCTTTCCTCATCTGTCTCTTTCCCCGTCTGTCTCTTTCTTCGTCTGTCTCTTACTCCGTCTGTCTCTTTCCCCGTGTGTCTTTCTCCATCTGTCTCTTTCCCCATCTGCCTATCTCTGTCTGTCTCTTTCTTTGTATGTCTCTATTTCTCTGTTTCTTTCCCCATCTGTCTCTTTCCCAGGTCTGTCTCTTTCCCCGTCTGTCTCCCCGTCTCTTTGTCGGTGTTTTTTCCTGTCTGTCTCTTTCCCTGTCTGCCTGTCTCTATCTGTCTGTTTCCTTGTCTGTCTCTATTTCTCTGTCTCTTTCACCGTCTGTCTATATCAAGGTCTGTGTCTTTCCCCATCTATCTTTGTCTGTCTCTCTGGCTGTCTCCTCCTTCCCTGTCTGCCTGTCTCTGTCCCTGTCTACATGTCTGTCTGTCTCTTTTCCCATCTGTCACTTTGCAGGTCTGTCTCTTTCCAGGTCTGTTTCTTTCCAGGTCTGTCTCTGTCTGTCTCTGTCTGTCTCTATCTCTCTGTCACTTTCCCTTTCTGCCTCTCTCTGTCTCTCTCTGTCTCCCTCTATCCGTCTCCCCAGCGACATCTTATTACCTCACATATAAGCTTCTTATACTATGAATGTATTTTGTTTCTATAGCAACCAATTACAGCTCCTACTAATAACCTGTAGTTCCAGGCTCCATTTACTTTAATAGATGCATGTTTTTTGAAGAGTAACTGTAAAGCGCGAGGTTACATTTTCCTGTCAAAACATAGTCTACGATGTTCCCTGGGTCACATGAGGTGTATGTGCAAAATTTCGTGATTGTAAATGGTGCGGATACACTTTTTGTTTCACTTTTTCCCCATTATATAGATAGGGGCAAAATTGATTAGTAAATTGGAACACGCGGGGTTAAAATTTTGCCTCACAACATAGCCTATAATGTTCTCCGAGTCGAGACGTGTGAGTGTGCAAAATTTTGTGGCTGTAGCTGCGATGTTGCAGATGCCAATCCCGGACATCACACATACACACATTCAGCTTTATACAGTCATATGAAAAAGTTTGGGCACCCCTATTAATGTTAACCTTTTTTTTATAACAATTTGGGTTTTTGCAACAGCTATTTCAGTTTCATATATCTAATAAATGATGGACTCAGTAATATTTCTGGATTGAAATGAGGTTTATTGTACAAACAGAAAATGTGCAATCTGCATTTAAACTAAATTTGAAAGGTGCATAAGTATGGGCACCTCAACATTAAAGTGACATTAATATTTTGTAGATCCTCCTTTTTCAAAAATAACAGCCTCTATTCGCTTCCTGTAGCTTTTAATGAGTTCCTGGATCCTGGATGAAGGTATATTTGACCATTCCTGTTTACAAAACAATTCCAGTTCAGTTAAGTTTGATGGTCGCCGAGCATGGACAGCACGCTTCAAATCATCCCACAGATGTTCAATGATATTCAGGTCTGGGGACTGGGATGGCCAATCCAGAACATTGTAATTGTTCCTCTGCATGAATGCCTGAGTAGATTTGGAGCAGTGTTTTGGATCATTGTTTTGCTGAAATATCCATTCCCTGCGTAACTTCAACTTCGTCACTGATTCTTGCACATTATATATAACAAGGTTAACATTAATAGGGGTGCCCAAACTTTTTCATATGACTGTATATTCAAGTTAAGATCCGCTTCGGACTGGCTACCGGAGGAATCTCCAGTAATGCCAAGCCTGGATTCAGGTACCTGCATTGCACTCCTGAGCTCTCACCTGAGCTCCGGAGAGCAGCTGAGACTGTCAAGCGCCAAGTGATTGATTCGCCGGTGCTTGCGGTTCAGTTCATGTCAGCTGCAGACAGGCCGGGGTGATCTCCAGTGCTCTCACCTGAACCCCGGAGATTAGCCCGGCCTGTCTGCAGCTGTTATTAACTGAACCACAAGCACCAGAGAATCAATTACTTGGTGCTCGCAGTACAGTCTAGGCTGCACGCCGGAGCTCAGGTGAGCGCTCCGGAGTGCAATGCAGGTACCTGAATCCAGGCCTGGCATTACTGGAGATTCTTCCGGTAGCCATTCCGATGCTGGTTAAGAATATACTTGTTGAAATCCACATACCATTTTACAATTGAATGTTTTACTGTGTTGCTTTTACATTGTTGAAGCAGTTACTTTTACACTTTAAATTGCAACTCAAGCATATTCTCTTTATACTTCACAGAAGTGCAATAAAGTGATATTTGGCAAGTCCACTCTGTAAAGTGTTTGTTTGTTTACAGCTCATACAGACAGTAAGTGCTGTGGACAAAGATGAACCTCCACGGGGACATACATTTTTCTTTGAAATGGTACCAGAATTTTCCATAAATCCAAACTTTACAGTTGTGGATAATAAAGGTAGAGTATAAAACAGAAATGTAATATTTGTTATACAAGTCATTTGTTGTGCACAGGTCTTAACATTTGTATCTTATTTTAAATTCCAGATAACACAGCAAGTATTTTAACAAAAAGAAATAGATACAATCGTCATAAAATTAGTGCATATACTTTGCCAGTTATTATTTTTGACAATGACTATCCAGTTCAGAGCAGTACTGAAACATTGACTATACAGGTATGTGCCTGTGACAACAAAGGAAATGTGCAGACATGCAGTGCTGAAGCGTTCTTCCTTCCAGCCGGACTGAGCACCGGTGCATTAGTCGCAATTTTACTGTGCATCATCATACTCCTCAGTAAGTTATATTTGTTATGTCAAATGTTTTACTTGTGTGCTGTGTAAATAAG